>NC_134693.1:70968292-71318292 GCF_050947455.1 Rhinoderma darwinii | reverse complement strand
AAATAAAAACGTTACTGTAATCTACATTGCAGCGCCGATCTGCTGCAATAGCAGATAGGGGTTGCAAAATCTGGTGACAGAGCCTCTTTAAGGGGTTAAGAAATATCCTTGCACCCAGTAAACTACGTAACCCCAAATCCAGTGCCTTTACAATGATCCGTACTTTGTGTGGATCTTACCGCTGCGGCCACTCTCGATGCATGTGTTGCACAAACATTGCACACAGAGTTAAGACTTACACCTCAGTGGTAACTTCAGAATGTTTTAATATTAGAACTTTTTTAAACTGTGGAAGTGACTATGTGATCTATTTATTACAATGCACGTTCAAACTTCAGTATATTGGAACAACGACCCAATCGTTACGTTGTAGAGTTAACAAACACTGGTCAAATATTAATAATGGTTTTCCCAATCACAGTGTATCACGCCATTGCTCACTGGCACATGAATGTAAATTCGATAACATTTTGGTTATACCGATTTGAGCAAATTCCGCGAGGTACAGCAAATAGATTCAGTCATCTCAAGCAGTGAGAGAACTACTGGATTTATAAATTAGCATGTCTAGACCCAGGTGGATTAAATGATATTACTGAAACTTCATTAGGTTAAGGCTGGGTTCACACACCCTATTTACGGACGTAATTCAGGCGTTCTAGCCCCGAATTACGTCCAAAAATACGGCTCCAAAGCGGCAGCAAACATCTGCCCATTCATTTGAATGGGTTTTACGATGTTCTGTGCAGACTGTCATTTTTTTTTACGCGCCGCTGTCAAGAGACGGCGCATAAAAAAGACGCCCGCGTCAAAGAAGTACCTGTCACTTCTTGAGACGTAATTGGAGCCGTTTTCCCTTGACTCCGTGGAAAAACAGCTCCAATTACGTCCGTAATGGACGCAGCGAAAAGCGCCTGCACATGCCATTACATCTGAAATTCCGGAGCTGTTTTCTCCTGAAAACAGCTCCGTAATTTCGGACGTAACGGAGACTGCCGTGTGAACATGCCCTCACTGTATCTTCCTTAAAAATTATTAGTAATCTTTAAATATCCATAATGCATATGTCCTATTTTCCTTAACACTAGTAAATAACATTAAAACCTCTTTTTTATTGTCACACGCTTTTTAACATCTAGCTTGTATTTACCTGGTTAAAACATCAATTTGTCCCCCTTTTCCGAGCAAAATACGAGCTGATATGCATCTTCAATTATGTTCATTTCTTCTGAATCTGTTAATCGCCAAACTCACTATTTTTTCCCATCTCGGCCACCGTAGTCCATCCAATATTTGCATATAACCATGACAACGTTGACGCGGTCGGCTGTTGAAGCTACTGCGAGGTTTCCCGTGCATCTGATGACGAGTGCCTTGGTTTTGGTCTCATTTAGCTTCTTTTTTTTCTGGATCTATTTTCCACTCGCCTGGAATGACCCGCCGTGTATGCTGATTATCCTCCCAAAGGACGGCACTGACATCGATCTCGCAAGTTAAACTCTATAGGTTTGTTGCCCTTTTCTTTTTGCTATACAATCACTTATTGATGAATAGTTAATTATATATACTATATCTGTTCTTTTCCATTATTTTTTGATGTTTTATTGTCCGTTGGATTCATTCCACCATGCTCTGTTTATTTATTACTCCGACGTCCTGGTTGAGCTTTGACCCCTTGTTTTTTGCGCCCATTTTCGCTGATTGTATTTTCATTGTATGTTTTACCTCTCTAAATAGAGGTTCTTTTTTTTATTTTATTATTGGCCTGATGAAGACATTAGTTCAACGTCGAAACGCGTAGCCTGCATATCAATAAACCAACATATCTTAAAATTATTTGTTATTTCTCTTTGCAATACAGCAGCGCCTCAATATAGGTCCCCAATTTATATATACATATGTTATTGCACACACATATATATATATATATATATATACATACATATATATATATAGAATGTCCACCATCCAGCAGCACCAGTCAGGAATACAGGTGGGTGCACGTCCCAGGAGCCCGATCACTGCTCCCAAATCCTCAATATTCGCACAGGGGCTAATAAAAAGCCGTTTTTTCTATCACAAATTGGAGTGCTGTCTCTTATTGGACATACATATATATATATATATATATATATATATATATATACATATATACACACACACACACACACAATTTTATCCAGATCTATTTCTTCACAAGATCCAAATGGTGCTCCTTCTCTTCTGAGCCCTGCTGTGGGTCCAAACAGCAGTTTATTACCACATATGGGGTTTTGCTATAATCGGGAGAAATTGCTTTACATATGTTGGTGTGATTTTTATCCTTTATTCTTTGTAAAAATGTCTACATTTTTTTCAGAAAAAAAGTAGATTTTCATCATCACATACTGATTCAAATAAATTTATCAAAAAAAATGTGGGTTCAAAATGCTAACTATACCCCCAGATAAATTCCTTGAGAGGTGTAGTTTCCAAAATGGGGTCACTTTTGGGGGGTCTTTACTGGTTTGTCACCATAAGACCTCTTCAAACCGGACATGGTGCCTAAAATATATTCTAAAAAAGGAGGCCCCAAAATCTACTAGGTGCTCCTTTGATTCTGAGGCCTGTGTTTCAGTCCTTTAACAAACTAGGGCCACATATGGGATATTTCTAAAAACTGCAGAATCTGGGCAATAAATATTGATTTGCATTTCTTGGGTAAAACCTTCTGTGGTACAGAATTTTTATTATTACACAAAATTAAATTTGTAAATTTCACCTCTACTCTGCTTTAATTCCTGTGAAACGCCTAAAGGGTTAAAACACTTTCTCAATGCTGTTTTGAATACTTTGAGGGGTGCAGTTTCAAAATAGGGTGATTGATGGGGACTTTCTAATATATAAGGCCCTCAGAGCCACTTCAGAAATGAACTGGTCCCTGAAAAAATAGCCTTTTGAAAAGGTCTTGAAAATGTGAGAAATTACTGCTAAAGTTCTAAGCCTAGTAACGTCCTAGAAAATTAAAAGAATGTTAAAAAAAAACGATGCAAACATAAAGTAGACATATGGGAAATGTAAACTAGTAACTATTTTATGTGGTATTACTATCTGTTTTACAAGCAGATACATTTAAATTTCGAAAAATGCAAATTTTTGCACATTTTCTCTAAATCTTGGTGTTTTTTTTACCAATAAATATTGAATTTATCAACCAAATTTTTTCACTAACAAAGTAGAACATGTCACGAGAAAGCAATCTCAGAATCACTTGGATAGGTAAAAGCATTCAAAAGTTATTACCACATAAAGGAACATCAGATTTGAAAAAATCGGCGTCGTCCTGAAGGCCAAAACAGGCTCAGTCCTGAAGGGGTTAAACGTTGTAAAAAAAACAATAACATTGCTAGAACTGCTGTTTTTTGGTCACCTTTCCTTCCAAAAAATTAAGTAAGTGATCAAAAAGTCGCATGTACCCCAAAATGGCGTTAATAAAATCTACAGCAAAATGGTGTTAAAAAACAACTACAGCTGGTCTCACAAAAAAGATGTCCCCACACAGCTCTGTCGACAGAAAAATAAAAAAGTTACGGTTCTTAGAATACAGCGACACAAAAACAATTATTTTTACAAAAAAAAATCGTGAAACATAAAAAACAAAACAAAAAAAATAATATTTCAATTTGGTGTTGCTGGAATTGTACTAACCTGTAGAATAAATGCATTTGTCATTTATACAGCACAGTAAATGCCGTATTAAAAAAAACTATGCAGGAATTGCTGTTTTTGATCACCTAGCCTCCCAAAAAATGGCATGAAAAAAAGTGATCACATATACCTTAAAATGGTACCAATAAAAACTGCAGCTTGTCCCACCAAAAACAGCCCTCATACTGCTACATCTATGAAAAAAAAAGTTCTGGTTCCCATAAGGTGGGGGATGAAAAAACATCACTATGTGCAGGCCAGAGGGGAGAATTTCTTCTGTTTCAAAAGGTGGTTATCAAGGGGAGGGCGCAAGCACATCAGCTGTAAGCGACAGTTCTCGTATTGCACCAGGACAACACTTTCCCAGCGAAATTCCCCAAACTGCAAAGGTGCAGAAGGTGTTAAAAAAGGCGGATAAGAAAGGAAACCACTTATCAGTGCATCAGCTTATATATGCCCCTATATTATAAACTAAAATACCAGTTAAACCCAAAACAAAACTACGAACAAGAAAATTCCACGCTCCCAAAGCCAAATGATACTCCTTCCCTTCTGAGCCCTGCAGTATGCCCAAACAGGAGTTTATGCTCACAAATATGGCATTGCCATACCCTGGAGCCATTAACAAATTTATAACGACTTCCGGTCTGGTGCTCAATGTGAATAGACGTGCTGACATGTAGCCCCACCACATGGAGCTACCCTGTTGCTGACTCCTCAGCGCGCTTGAACCATTGCCCACCCCGCTCCACTAGACAGGCACTGGCTTCTCATACTGCGGGTCAATTTGCTCTTCGCACATCATTGCGGTTTTCTCTCCTCCCCTGCCAGACATGGATAGCCGCGACTCGCGGCTTTATTAGCCGGCTGCTGGAGCTGCTCGGTTGGTTCCTGCACTCCACTTATGTGACTACTCACACTTCCGGCATACCCACTCGCTGATGTAATTCTTGGAGCTTTGTCTGTGATTTACAGGGGGAATAGACACCGCTCAGCTCTGCGGCTTCTAAATAAGAGGGGGAGGAGGTAAGAAGAGGGAGATAAGGAGAAGAAGAGAGAGGGAAAACTGGAGGAGAAAGTAAAAAGAGGGGAAGAAGATAGCTTCCTAAAAACAAGCTGGATTTCCTGTATATATAAAGGCTGATCACCCTCCTGACATAATCCTTGTTTTCTCCACTGGTCTCTCTCTCTCTCTTATTAATTGAATTTTTTCTAGCAAAAGTTACAATTTTATTTCGAAATAATGGCAGTTGAACACACTGCATGAAACTTGATGAGAGACTCTCTTTTGTCACAAATGTCTAAAAAAAATTAGACTTTATGGCGCATTATTATATCTGTAGCCTGAACAATTAAGAGAGTAGGAAAAGAAAGAAAAGGGAAAGGAAGAAAAAATAAAAAAAATATATAAAAGAACGATTACATCTAGTTCTGGGTATATGAAAAGCTTTGGCCTGATATGATCCAAAGTTTCCCTGACGTATATATTATTATACCAGCAAAATGCCTAAAGGGGTTGTAGCGGGCAAAAACCCCAAATCTGGAAATATTGAAAATAGGCGGGAATCTGGAAAATTGGTAGGACCCAGATCTCCAGGAATAAATCAATAAATACAGGGGACAATGTATAACCATTTTATGTTAAAGAGTCTACAAATAATATCAAAGCAAAATCACCAAGGCGGTATCTAAAGAGCTATTACCCCCTATTTCCACCAGGATGGGGTAAATGACAGCTTACAGCGGGATTACGCTTGCTGTGCTGTAAATCCCACACAAACGTTACCGAAGTGTCGGGATTGTGAATAGACATTGTGTCCTGGTTGGTCGTGATGTCTGTTTACTGTCAAGACACTTCAGTAACGTTAATGTCTGAGTAAGTGACAGCACATAGTGAACAACGCAGGATCACTATGTGCTGAGTACATAAATGAAGAGAAGTGTATGACGCCGATTGGTCAGCATCATACACTTCTCTCCACAACGCCCACTTGGTCAAAAGTAAAAACACGGCCAGTTGGGCATTAAGAAAGTCATGAACATAAATCTAAAATAAGTCATAACTTGGTGAAAATAGATTGTTTTTCTAAATAAAAAACACTGCGGTTACCTACTTTACAGCGTGAATCACATTATGTACAAGATAGAGCACTTATAATCTGGTGACAGAGCCTGTTTAATTAAGGAAAATGTACGCTTTATGCTCATGCTAATGTGTTGCCGTATATCGTGATTCTGACAGTCTTCTATGAAGCCATTCATGAAGGGCTTCATAGGAGTACAAAGATTGCAGACCTGGGGGACTTCATCAGGTCCCCAGGCTGTCCTGCCAACCAACGGCACCCCACCGATCTCGCGGCAGGGGGGCCATTGGGACTTTACAGGGGGTCGTCCCCCTGTTTTTAGTCACTTAAATGCCGCAATCGCTATTGACCGCGGCATTTAACGGTTTAAACAAGCGGGATCTCGTTCGAACGGGATCCTGCTCGTTACCCGGAAGTGTTGGCTGTAACACACTCGCTCTATGGAGTGGGCTCAGCCCGTGAGCCCGCTCCATATTCCCTCACCCGGCGTGCTCCGTATAAATACGGCGGATATCGGGACGGGGTTAAAAATAATTTATATTTTTGCAAATTATTGGAACAGGAATATGCTAGGTTCAGAGAGGATAATTTGGGTGCAAGGGATAGACCAGCACTATTTTGGTAGACAGCTATAGTTCTAATCAGAGGCCGTATAATATCCTATACATTAGAATTATAAAGAATGTCATTAATTAATAAAAACAAGCGTATAGGAATAGGTATATTAAATATAAAAATAACCCTACTATTTTAAACAAGATCACCTGGCAGGAATTTAAACAAATTTATGAGAATATGTCAGAGAAGAAGGAACAGATATATAGGACAGCACAGGAAAACAAATTATATAGATTGGCGAATAAATCCGGCAAACTGCTGGCTAATTTGGTAAAAATTAAAACACAAAAATAAAACTAATTTCTCTAATCGAGTCTGAAATAGGAGAGGAGATTCGGGACCCGGATGATATATCTAAAGCATATAACGAATAATATGCAAATTTATATGGAGAAGATATAGAAATGGCTAGAGGATTTCTTGATAACTTGCATATTCCTACTTTAAAATTATTGAAGTTATTGACAAGATGGCTCTATGTAAAGCTCCAGGACCAGATGAAGATGTTGCCAAATTTTTAAAAATCTCTAAACATTTTATGGCCGAGGATTTAGAGAGAGACTATTCAACTAGGTTTATTTAAAGGGAGCTTTGTTTCCAACTGCTTTACGGGCAAATATAGTAGTATTTCCGAAAAAGTATAAAGATCCAACTAGATTGGAGTCATTTCGCCCTATCTCCCTTATGAGCAGTGATATAAAAATTCTCTCAAAAATATTGGCTAATAGATTGTCACAATTCCCGCAGGTATTGGTCTCGGAAGATCAAGCTGGTTTTGTCAGGGGTGAGAAATATACATAAGGCCTTTGCAGTCTTGGATTGGACCAGTCTCAGGACACAAGAATATAAGAAAGCAGCTATAATCTCCTTTGATGCGGAGAAAGCGTTTGATCATGTGTCCTGGGACTGGTTATTTCTTGTACTGAAGAGTGGGGTTTTCTGGACTTTTTTTTACAGGGTATATATATGAGCTCAATAGCTGGATTGAGCGTAGGTAGCAAACTAGGATCTTTAGAATTAACAAGAGGTACCAAACAGGGATGTCCCTTGTCACCCCTTTTGTTTGATTTGGCTGTAGAACCGCTCGTGTTAAATTTTAAAAACAATAAAAATTATCAAGGGAATCAAAATAGGCTCTCAGGAAGTCAAATTATCATTATTTGCTGATGACCGTTTTTTTAGTTTTTTTTCAACATTCTTTATTTTTGAATATTTTCACAACACCAAAACAAAATCAGCCAAAAATTAACAGCACTACAGAAGGTATATGCATTCCTCCACCAGAGCCGGTAGAAGGTAACAAAAGACAACACAAAGTGAAAACAACAAATAATACATCCATATTATACATATGATGATGACATACATTGCAACTGCTTCCTCTGTCCAGCAGAGTAATAATACACCTGGATTTCAGGAATATATGACACTACATCTCAATCAACACTGAAAAGGCAGCCAGGACTGTGGGCATCACGACAGACGGCATCCGAGCCGTGATATGCGGTAAGGCACTACTCCCTAAGCCTACATCGGATCGAGGATAAAGAGAACAGGCATCCACAGAGGACTCGCCTTCCCACTATCAGGACGGATCAGGCCCAGTCCCCCTTTGAATTGTCCCATGAGGCCTACGCGTATAGTAAGTAGGCATCCGACTCACAGAACTCTTGCCATTCCTGCCAGACCAATCTCCCTGACCGTGGATGTTCATGCTGGTCTTGTGTTGCCTCCTCCATTCTCTGCAGATGTAAAATCTTCTGGAACCATTCAGTAATAGTGAGAGCACTGCTGGTCTTCCATAGCCGTGGAATAACCGTGCGTGCTGCGATCAGCAGAAAGCTAATCAATGTTCTCGTGTATTTTTTGATCGCTCCAAGGAGCATGGAGAGAAGCAACACCTCTGGTGCATTGGGCAACACTTGACCCGTGATTATCTGTATGAGGTCCAACACTGTAGCCCAAAATGGATTGATTAACGGGCATCCCCACAAAATGTGTAATATCGTACCCCCATCTCCGCTACACCGCCAACAAGTGTCAGGTACTTCCGGGTAAAAGGAATGAAGCAGTGCATGAACCCTATACCAACGTGACAGGATCTTATAGTTAGTATCCTGGGCCTTGCAAGAGATGGAGAATCTATGGCATAAGGCAAAAGCTTTCTCCCAGTCTGCCGCTGTCGGAGGCAAACTAAGCTCTCTCTCCCACCCCTTCACAAAAGAGGGAGGGATCTCGTTATTTAGATCCTGCAGACACTTATATATAAGGGAGATAGCCCTCTCCGGGGGAGAAGAAACCACACATAGCTGCTCCATCGGTGTTAGATCCCTGTGCAAGGACAGCCTCGTCTTGTTAGTATTATAGAAATGTTGCAGCCTTAAAAAATCCCAGCGTCCAACCGCTGATCTCTCTAGCTCCAGGACAAGCACCTCAAAGGCCTTCAGGCACTGACTCGTCAGAACATGACGAAAGGTCAGTGGTGAAGGTCTCAACGTAAAGGTCAAGCGGGTGGGCTGCCTCCCCGGTGGGAAGTCCTCGTTATGTGATACTGCCACCAATGGCCCGTCAGGAGGAATTCCTACAGCCAGAGCTCGGTACCGTTTATATAGGAGTACTACTTGTCCCGCAACCAAAGGGAGCATAGCATTGTCTTGCCCCTTAAAGTACCGTACCCGAAGCCATGGAAGGACTGTGAGAGGAACCGGCGCCAATAGATTCTCCAATTTCACCCACAGCTTGGAGTCCGCGTGATGGAACCAATACAAGATGCGCACGCTCACCGCCGCAAAGTAATAGGCCAGACAGTCAGGAAGGCTCAGCCCTCCTCTCCGCTTATTCTTAAAAAGGGTAGCTTTTGCTATTCTCGGAGGTCTGCCCCACCAAACAAACCTAGCCAGCGCTTTGTTTAATTGAAGAAAGAACCCCCTAGGCAAGACACACGGGACCGTCTGAAAGATACACATCAGCCGTGGTAGGATATTCATCTTGATCACATTTATCCTACACAACCACGAGAAATCCTTGGCTTCCCATTTGTCCAGATCAGCTCTAAGAGTCTGAAGAATAGGTAGAAAATTAAGAGAGTAGGAGTCCGCCAGAGACACAGGTATCCGCACCCCCAAGTACTTCAATGAGCCCACCTTCCATGAAAAAGAATAGTTACTGCGCACCTGCTGAGCATCCGCCCCTGATAACGATACATTCATAGCTTCGCTCTTAGACATATTCATCTTGTAGTTACTAAAATAGCTGTATATTCGAATCGCTTTCATCAAAGGCGGCAATGTTAGGTGTGGGCTAGTAATATAAAACAGTAAATCGTCCGCAAATGCCGACACCTTGAAGTGCGTCTCACCCACCTTAATCCCCTTTATGTCGGCATTGTTTCGTACAGCTACTAAAAGATGTTCCATCACCACTGCAAACAGCAGCGGGGACAGGGGGCATCCCTGTCTAGTCCCATTACCGATTCGAAATGGGGTCGATAGGGAACCATTAATCCTAACGCTCGCCTGAGGATGATCGTACAGGGACATGATACGCGTCAGCATTAGTTGACCTACTCCCATCTGACCCAAAGCTGCCTCCAGAAACCCCCAATCCACCCGGTCAAAAGCCTTCTCCGCATCCAGCGACAAGAGCATACAGGGAATGCCACTTTTCGTTACGTGATGAATCAAAGAGAAGGTCTTTAGCGTGTTATCTCTAGCTTCGCGTCTGGGTACAAACCCCACTTGATCCGGGTGAATCAGGGATCCCAGAAATCCAGCCAGTCTATTCGCTATTAACTTAGCATACAACTTAGCATCTGTGTTGATGAGAGATATGGGCCTGTAGTTCGCACAATGTTGCGGATCCCTCCCCTCCTTTGGGATGACCGTGATATGTGCCTGTAAAAATGGATCCGGGAATCTCACCTGTTCCGAAATGGAATTAAACGACTCTTGCAGAGACGGTACCAAGTCCTCCGCTAGCGATTTATAAAATACTGCCGTATACCCATCAGGCCCCGGACTCTTCCCCGCCGGTAACGCTTTGATAGCCTGCAATAACTCCTCTCTGGAAAACGGTAAATCCAGGCACAGAGCCTCTTCCGGAGACAACCTAGGCAGCGCAGTATCCCTAATATACTCGGATAATGAGAACGGTGATTTGTAAGGGGCATCACCCAGATTAGGAGTGGGCAGATTGTAAAGCGTGGAATAATACTCACAGAAGGCTGATGCTATATCTTCTGTCTTAAACGCAAGCTCACCCGTTACTGTTCGTATCGATGGTATAAAGGAAGACGCCCCCCGCTCCCGCATCGCCCGTGCCAACGCCTTCCCCGCCTTATTACCCCATTCATAATAATTTCGGGAATATACCTGACGGAGTCGCGCACTGTTCCTGTCCATCAGCAGTTGAGCCTCGTGACGGGTCTTAGTCAGTTCCCGAAGAGTGCGTTCTTGCAGCGACTGTTTATGTTTGGATTCTAGGGACTGCACACTTACTAGAAGCGCCTGAAGCTTCGCCCCCTCTCCTTCTTGAGGCGAGCCCCATGTTTGATGAGAACCCCCCTGAGCACACACTTTAATGCCTCCCATTTCACCGCAGGGGCGGTGTCGTAACTAGCATGATCCCCTTTAAAATTCACAACTGATTGTTTCAACTCACTCATACACAAGGGGTGCTTCAGCAGAGATTCATTTAGGCCCCAAGTGAAGCCTCTACGACTCTGCGGTGCAAAGCGCAGAACACAAGACACCGGAGCGTGGTCAGAGAGAAGCATACTACCAATAGAAGTCTTTTCCAGGAAAGATAATAGACTATGATGGACCATAACATAATCTATCCTGCTGTAGGAGTTATGTGCAAACGAGTAGAAGGTGAAGTCCCTGTCATCAGGATGAGTCAACCGCCACGCATCACAAAGCTGCATATCTCTAAGCCTCTTCCTAAACTTGTTCAACTTCTAGGGACGTCCTTCCAGAGGACGTATCGAGCAAAGGATTAATGGCCAGATTAACCCCTTCAGGACACAGCCTGTTTTGGCCTTCAGGACACAGCCAATTTTTTCAAATCTGACATGTTTCACTTTATGTGGTAATAACTTCAGAATGCTTTTACCTATTAAAGCGATTCTGAGATAGTTTTCTCGTGACACATTGGACTTTATGTTACTGGCAAAATTTGCTCGATACATTAAGTATTTAATTGTGAAAAACACCAAAATTTTGCGAAAAATTGCAAAAATTTGCATTTTTCTAAATTTATATGTATCTGCTTGTAAGACAGATGGTAATACCACACAAAATTGTTGCTAATTAACATCACCCATATGTCTACTTTAGATTGGCATTGTTTTTTGAACATCCTTTTATTTTTCTATGACATCACAAGGCTTAGAACTTTAGCAGCAATTTCTCACATTTTCAAGAAAATTTCAAAAGGCTATTTTTACATGGACCAGTTCAGCTGTGAAGTGGAATTTAGGGCCTTATATATTAGAAACCCTCGATAAGTCACCACATTTTAAAAACTTCACCCCTCAAAGTATTCAAAACAGAATTTAGAAAGTTTCTTAACCCTTTAGATGTTTCACAGGAATTAAGGCAAAGTAGATGTGAAATTTTCAAATTTCTTTTTTTTTTTGCAGAAATTAATTTTTCATCTATTTTTTTTGTAATGCAGAAAGTTTTACCAGAGAAACGCAACTCAATATCTATTGCCCAGATTCTGCAGTTTTTAGAAATACCCCACATGTGGCCCTAGTGCACTTATTGACTGCAGCACAGGCCTCAGAAACAAAGGAACACCTAGAGGATTTTGGGGCCTCCTTTTTTATTAGAAAATATTTTAGGCACCATGTCGGGTCTGAAAGGCTCTTGCGGCGCCAAAACAGTGGAAATCCCCCAAAAGTGACCCAATTTCGGAAACTATACCCCTTGAGGAAATTATCTAGGGGTATAGTGAGCATTTTGACCCCGCAGGTTTTTTTGAGAAACTATTGGAAGTAGGCCGTGAAAATGAAAATCTACATTCTTTCAAAGAAAATGTAGGTTTAGCTAATTTTTTTTAATTTCCACAAGGACTAAAAGGAGAAAATTCACCACTACATTTGTAAAGCAATTTCTCCCGAGTAAAACAATACCCCACATGTGGTAATAAACGGCTATTTGGACACACGGCAGGGCTTAGAAGGGAAAGAGCGCCATTTGGCTTTTGCAGCTCAAATTTAGCAGGAATGGTTTGCGGAGACCATGTCGCATTTGCACAGCCCCTAAGGGACCAAAACAGTGAAAACACCAAAAAAGTGACTCCATTTAGGAAACTACACCCCTTGAAGAATCCATCTAGGGGTGTAGTGAGCATTTTGAACCCACAGGGGTTTCATAGATTTTATTAGAATTGGGCAGTGAAAATAAAAAAAAATCCTTTTTCTTCAATAAGACATAGTTTTAGCTGAAAATGTTTCATTTTCTCAACAAATAAATGAAAAAAAGCACCACAACACTTGTAAAGCAACTTCTCCTGTGTATGGCAATACCACATATGTGGTCATAAACGGCTGTTTGGGCACAGAGTAGGGCTCAGAAGGGAAGGAGCGCCATTTGGCTTTTGGAGTACAGATTTTGCTGGATTGGTTTCTGGGCGCTATGTCGCATTTGCAAAGTCCCTGTGGGACCAAAACAGTGGATCCCCCCCAGAAGTGACCACATTTTAGAAATTACACCCCTCAAGGTATTCACTTAGGGGTGTAGTGAGCATAGTAACACCACAGGTGATTGGCAGAAATTGGTGTGCACTCGATGTTGCAGAGTGAAAATGGGATTTTTTTTCTATAGATATGCCAATATGTGGCGCCCAGCTTGTGCCACAGGAGACACACACCCCAAAAATTGTTAAAAGGGTTCTCCCGGGTATGGCGATGCCATATATGTGGAAGTAAACTGCTGTTTGGGCACACTGTAGGGTTCAGAAGGGAGGTAGCGCCATTTGGCTTTAGGAGCGTGGATTTTGCTTGTAGTAGTTTTGGATTGAGTCTTAATGGTGTTTCCGTTTATAATGTGCGGGTACATGTAAGCCGGGCGGAGTATATAAAGGGGCATAGTCAGGTGGTATAATAATAGGGTAAACAAAAACAATAAAATAATCCATAAATGTGTGTTACGCTGTGACACAATCCTTTCTGCACAGGCCGGTGTCGCACTGATATATGGCGTCCTTTCTTATGCCCCTTATGGTCCACACTCCGCACCTTTGCAGTTTGAGGAATTTTGCTGAGAAGTGTTTTCCTGGTATAATACGGGCACCGTCGCTTCCAGCAGATATGTTTGGGCCCTCCCCTTCCTGGTTCCCTAATTTTAGGGGCCTTGATAATTTGCCACTTGAAACAGAAGAAATGTTCCCCTCGGGCCGGCACAACTGCATATTTTTATTTCCTGGCTTATTGGAGCCTTAACTAATTTTATTTTTTCATAGACGTAGTGGTATGAGGGCTTGTTTTTTTGCGGGACGAGCGGTCGTTTTTATTGGTACCATTTTGGGGTACATGCGACTTTTTGATCACTTATCCTTTTTTTTTGGGAGGCAAGGTGACCAAAAAACAGCAATTCTGACATTATTTTTTTAATTCTTTTTATACAGCGTTCACCAATCGTTATAAATTACATGTTACCTTTATTCTGCGGGTCAGTCCGATTCCGACGATACCTAATTTATACAACTTTTTGCACAAAAAATAACTTTTATAAAGAGAATGGATTTTTTCTGTCGCCATGTTGTGAGAGCCATAAAGGTTTTAATTTTTCCGTTGACGGAGCTGTATGAGGGCTTCTTTTTAGCGAGACGAGTTATAGTTTTTATTGGTACCATTTTTGGATACATGCGACTTTTTGATCACTTTTTATTTCAATTTTTGGAAGACAAAGTGACCAAAAAATAAAAATGATGTCAATATTTTTTAGTTTTTTTTTTACGGCGTTCACTGTGCGGAATAAATAACATAATATTTTTATAGTTAAGGTCGTTACGGTCGCAGCGATACCAAATATGAATGGATTTATTATTTTTTTCAATAATAAATGACTTGATAAAGGAAAAAGGGCGATTGTGTTTTGTGTTATTATTTGAAACTTTTATTGTATTTTTACAACTTTTATTTTTACTTCTTTTTTACACTTTTCTTTAGTCCCACTAGGGGACTTGAAGGTCCAACTGTTTGTTTGATGTTTTAATACATTGCACTACCCATGTAGTGCAATGTATTAGAACTGTCAGTTGTTCACTGACAGCAAGCCGATCAGGCTCCGCCTCCGGGCGGGGCCTAATCGGCTAACGTAATGGCAGATGGGAAGCCTTTGTTAGGCTTCCGGTTGCCATAGCAATCACCCCCCCCCTCCCCGCAACAATCGGCCCCCGCAATCGCGTAGCGGGGTGCCGACGTTGATATAACAACTTAAATGCGGCGGTCACTATTGACTGCCGCAATTAAGGGGTTAATCGGTTCGGATCACCGCTGTGATCCGACCCGATGTTTTCCCCCAGTACTAAGGCTGCTAGTAGCAGCCTGTACTGGGAGATGCCGGGCTGCGGGGAGCGTCTGTGTGCTCTGTTAGGAGCACACGTGGATTAACGGGCTGCAGGCACAACGACCAGCTTTGTAGCCCGTTAATCTACGTGGGGTGGTCGTGAAGGGGTTAAAGTCCCCACATAGGATAGGTGCTCCCGCCGCAAAAGAGCTCAACTCTTCCAACATCTTCAGAAAAAAAGAAACTTGGTTAGTATTAGGGGCATAGACATTGGCTACCGTGACCTTGCGGATCCCTACTTCACATTTCATAAAAATGAATCTTGCCTCAGAATCCATATAGGTATCTATTAACCTACCCTGAAAGGATTTATGCAGGAAAATAGAAACCCCCCCTAGTCTTGCCGTTCGGATTACTGCAGTGGTATCCCACCGGGTAGTATTTATTCCGAATGATCGGAACCTGATCCGCCCTGAAGTGAGTCTCCTGAACACACAGCACCTGAATCCTCTGTTTATGTGGAGCATACAAGATCTGAGACCTCTTTTCCGGAACATTAAATCCGTTCACATTCAGGGATGAAATGGTAAATTCAGCCATTATCTCTAAACTCAAAAGGAGCAAAGCTACATCTATTCACAAAATACTCGTGTTCATAAGCCGCTGCCGCCACACCCACCATCCTGTCCAGGACATTGAATACATTACAGATATTCCAAGCAAACATTGCATTACCATAGCATAGCATCAATCGCATAACATGGATACATAAGAAAAAACAGACATAAGACAGGTAAAACATCCTGTCGCTACAAAGTACTATATTGTGCCTCTAAGCACCTATATCACTGGTTAGAACCAGCCCAGTCTCAGCGATATTCCTATGTGGGGGTCACAGAGGACTACCGTCAAGCAGTACACTACTACTTGTTACAAAAAGTGAAGAGAACGGATTAAGCTCCACAATATCAACGTCTGCTAAACCATTTACTCGAAGGGACAGACCTATCATATGTGGGTATAAACAAACTACAGGGTCTGTAAATGCTTCATGTAGACCCACCCCGGGACCTTTCTAACCTCCCCAGACCCAAATCTAAGCAGTTTACCCAAACTAGATGTCTACATCAACCCAAGAGGAGATATTAACTGATTTTATCACAGACTCACAAATTTGATGAGCTCGAGTATCTCTGCATGGGTGGCCACCTGAAATGCAAAGGGATTAAAGAACAACCTATAAAACATCAACGCTCCAGAAATCTTGCAGGGGATGTTCTGTCGCCACCGCGGCCTCTGCGGCAATGGTGAGCCTGATCTCTCCCTCCGTCCAGTCGCGGGCCTCCCAGTAGGGGGCGCTCCCGGCCCCGGCAGAGTGTCCATTTGGAAAGTCTCCCAGTCCGGTAATGAAAGGAAAGGCAATCCAAGGGCCTTCAGAAATCCCGGAAGTTCCGCGTGGGTGTACAGCGAGACAGTCCTGTCTTCCACACGTACATGTAGGGCAAATGGAAATCCCCAGCAATACGTTATCCCTCGCTATTGCAGCACGGAAAGCGGAGGGCGCAGCAGCCCACGTTGTCGAAGGGTGCGTCTCGCTAAATCAGGAAACAGGAGCAGTTTAGCCCCGTCAAAATCGATCTCGGCCTTTAATCTCGCCTTCTGCATGATCTGCTCTTTCAGGCCATAATAGTGAATACGGCAAATGACATCCCTCGGTCTAGCAGCATCAGTACTCTTCGGACGCAGTGCCCTGTGCGCTCTATCTATTTCTATATAGGTGTCCACGGGCCGGTGAAGTAAGGTGTTAAAAATGCCTGTCAGCGTTGGTATTAAATCAGCCGTTTTAGTCGCCTCTGGCAAGCCTCGCAGACGGATATTATTCCTCCTATTCCTATTTTCCAGGTCGTCCAGTTGCCCTTGCATTTGTCGCTGCTGTGAGCCAGAGGCTCTCTGCGCCTCAGTAAGCTGTTGTATAGACGTAGACACAGAGTCTTTCCAGGATTCCAATGCACTTACTTTAGCCCTTAGGGTAGATACCTCCGACTGGACCACGTGCAGGTCTCGGCGCCACGCCATTTTTGAATCGGCCGCCATCTCCTCCATATCTCTTTTAGAAGGTAAAAGCGCCAGCAAAGCCTGTAATTCCGGATGACCTCTGAGCGTCTGGGCTGCTCTGTCCAGTGGCGGCAGTTCTCCCATCATACTCCCCTCACTGGAGGAAAAAGGAGAGGACCTCTCCCACAGTTCCCCTGAGTCGCTGTCGTCTGTAGGTTACAGGGGGTATCACCCCTACTTCTAAGGAGCTCTCTTCTCCGTCCTCAGCCCCGAGATCTTCCTGAGCCAGAGCATGGCTCCGTTCCGGTATCTCCACCGGCGTGGCCCGCGGGACCACCTCTCCCCTGTCTCGACCCGTGACCTGTCGGAGAGCAGGCAGCCGCTCTGCCTCTCTCCTCCCCAGCGCCATCTGCCTCTGCCCCTGTATGCTTCCGGTCCCGGCCGCCATCTTGGCTTCGCCACGAGGTGCCAGCGGTAGCCGGTTCGTGACCTCCCCTACTGGCGCCGTTCCTGCACGGCCTTTCCTCCTCACGCTCCTCTGTCTCCTGTGGCAGCTCCCTTCTCCGTCTCACTGCCAGCTCCACTGAGCCACTGAGCTCTGCATCATCCAGCACAGGCAAGGGCAGCGTCTCACCTCGGTCCTGGCCGCTGCCATCTTGGCTCCTCCTCGTCGTTCCTGCCGACTCGGGTAAGTGGCCTCCTCTCCTCTCATCTCCCTCAGTCAGGGATTCGGATGCTCGTGCCGCTTCCCTCTCCACCTCCGTATCAAACAGCTCCTCCAGGTTAGCAGCAAGTCGGGTGGGACTGCACTCCATGCGCCCTGCCGGCGGCTCCCTCAGCGACGGCGTCGTGGCTCCCTCCGAGCCTGAGTCTCCGGCTGCCAGCGGCAGAATTTTTTTTCGAAATCGGGGTGTCTGCACCCCCGTGGGTCTGGGTCCCCCGTAGGGTCTTTTTTGCTCGGGTTTTACCCATTTAAATGTGCAGTCTGTCCCTTTTTTTGCTCAGGCTTGTGGAGAGCTCCCTCAAGCACGTCTGCTCTCCAGGTCGTCCAGCCACGCCCCCTGCTGATGACCTTTTGATGTATTTGCAGAATGTAGAGGAATATATTGAGGGAATCTTGAGAATCCTACACCAATTTGGTAAAATTTCAGGGTATAAGGTAAACAAAACTAAGACTGAAGTATTAATGCTTAATAAAAATGGTAACTTAGAAAGGACTAAAAAACATAAATATGCAAATAGCTCAACATAAAATATAGTAGGGATGTCACGATACCAAAATTTGGACTTCGATACCGATACTGTGTGTAGTATTGAGATTTCAATACCAAAACAATACTTTTTCAACAGTAATAAAAAAAAAAGTTCTTCCATTTTCTGATGTGAGGCAAGACGTGTGATGAATTTTGAATGTGCCTTACATTAATAGTAATTAAACTCATCATGTTTCTCAGTCATAATGGGTTAATATGTAAGGTACATGATGGGGTTAATTACTATTAATGTGAGGCACATCGAGGTTAAATTAATCACATCTCGTGCCTCACAATAAGTGAAAGAAAGCAGTTTTTATTTTTATTTTTTTACAGCATACACGTCATAAATGACGCAAAAAAATTGTTGTGCAGGTTATTACGGCCGCGCCAATACCGAATATGTGTATTTTATGTACTGAGACTTATTTTAATGTTTATTGTAAAAAAGGTGTGTGTATTTTTTTAAATTTCATATTACTTTGTTTTTACTCTATTATTAAACTTTAATGTACTGGTATAGTATCTATATGGCAGTACATTAGCTTGTGTATGGATAGTACACAGGCAGTTGTTCGGATATAACCAAGTATGCCCTATAAACAGGAAATATGGTAAGACAGCCCTGGGGTCCTTCAATGGACCCTGGGCTGTCTGCCCATATATGGTATGTCCATCAATCGTGTCACAGGGATTCCTGTGATGCGTCTAGGCGCACCCCCTCCTTCACATTTTCCCCTGAATGCAGCAGTCAGCTTTGATTGCAGCATCTAGGGGAATAACGGCGGAGATGAGGTTTCTCTGATCTCCGCCATTATAGATCGGGACTGCGGCTGTGTGATACAGCCATTTCCCCGCTCCTGACATTAAGTGTGTGCGCGGTCAGCATGAGGTGATGCGGCCGGCGCTGCTCTAATGAGCGGCGGCGCAGGCACTGAAGATAGAACATGGGGGTGTTTTGCAGTGCGCCCGCCATGTTCTGTCTTCAGTGCCGCCGCTCATTAGTGCAGCGCCGGCTGCATCGCATCATCCGGACGGCGCGCACTTGTCAGGACTCAGGAGCAAGGCAATGGCTGTATTACACAGCTGCAGCCCCACTCTCATACATTCATGTGTTACAATACTTAGCTGTGCGGCCCACAGCTCAGTATCGAAATACATGAAATAACGGTATCGAACCGTTTGCTGATGCACCGTATCGAAGTTTCGATGCATCCCTAATATATAGGGATAAAACTCAATAGAGATCCCCATAAAATATATCTCACAAATTATGATCCAATTATTAGTCAAATTAAAAATGAACTAATCAGATGGAAGGATATTCCTTTGAGCATAAATGGTAGAATTCAGCTACTGAAAATGGTCAGCATTGCTAGTATCATGTATCCTATGCAAGTCCTGCCTTTGTAATCAAACATAGTTATATAATTCTCCTCGAGCACTTGATGTCGAGATTTATATGGAGGAATAGGAAAGCCCCGAGTTGCTGGAAGCAAAACATAGAGGAGGTACAGCCCTTTCCAATATAAGAAACGATAATTTATCATGCCTGATGAGATACATGGAGTGGAGAACTCAAAAGTTTTATTTTGTTAACCCAAATATTGAACGAATCATGATATATCCAACATCTTTGGAGGGATTAGTTTTAAGAGGGGGAAAAAAAAAGTATAGGAACAAAATAATTCAGAGAAAATGCTACTCTCTAGAGATACTTTGGTCATTTGGAAACTAATAAGAAAGAAATATGATTTGCCTATTTATTTTCATCATGACATTAATATAGGGGCCCACCCAGGTGTTAATCTTATTATTGATAAATCCCTTCAAAATATATGGATGGAAAAGGGCATAAAATCCCCAAAGGATATTATGAATAATACAGGCAAATTTCTGTCCTTCATGGAGATGCAGAATAAATTTAATTTACCCATAGCCCAGTACTTACAATATACAAGGGTTTGTAAAACCTTGGAAAAACATGCACAGCCTGAAGATAGAACCAAGGAAGGGACAGAGTTTAAGGATTTGATAACAATAGGGGGGAATAGTAAAAAAATCTCTAATTGGGGTTGGGCGATTAATCAAATTAATTTGCCACGATTCTGGATTTGACCAGAATCGTGAAATCGTTACAGGCCCCGTCCCCATAGCAGGAGAAAAAAAACATTATTAACCCCTTCCCGCTCCTTGACGTACTATTACGTCATGGCAGCTGTATCGTTCGCGCTCCATGCCGTAATAGTACGTCTCGGGAGTAACGGCCGTTTCGGCCGTCCTCCCGACACATACAGGAGCTGTGACGCTGCTGTCTTGTTCAGCAGCTGTCACAGCTCCTACAGCGGGGACCGATCGCTGTGTCCCCGCTGATTAACCCCTTAAAAGCCGCGTTCTATAGAGATCGCGGCTTTTTAGGGGTTAAGCTGCCATCGCCGGCCTGCTACGCGATAGCGGCCGGCGATGGTGACTATGGCAACCGGACACCAAACAATGGC
The DNA here is from genome assembly GCF_050947455.1 of Rhinoderma darwinii. Lineage (NCBI taxonomy): Eukaryota > Metazoa > Chordata > Amphibia > Anura > Rhinodermatidae > Rhinoderma > Rhinoderma darwinii. Next base: position 71,297,581 of record NC_134693.1, on the reverse strand, counting down.
GTCCGGCTATGCCATAGACGGAAGCCTAGTGCGTCCTGACAACGTCAGGACCCACTATGCTTGCTGTCAGTGAGTAGCTGACAGTTCTAATACACTGCACTACGCATGTAGTGCAGTGTATTAGAATGCCCTCATGTCCCCTAGTGGGACAAAGTAATAAAGTTAAAAAAAAGTTAAAAAAAGATGTGTAAAAATAAGAAAATAAAAGATTTAAAACTATTAAAAGTAAAAATCCCCCTTTTTCCCTTATCAGTCATTTATTATTAATAAAAATATATAAACAAACAAATAAACTATACATAATTGGTATCGCCGCGTCCGTAACGGCCTGAACTACAAAATTATTTCATTATTTATCCCGCACGGTGAACGCCGGAAAATAAAATAATAATAAACCGAACCACAATCACAATTCTTTGGTCACTTCACCTCCCAAAAAATGGAATAAAAAGAGATCAAAAAGTCGCATGTACCTAAAAATGGTCCTGATCGAAACTACAGTTCGTTACGCAAAAAATAAGTCCTCGCACGGCTTTATTGATTGAAAAATAAAAACTTTATGGCTCTTAGAATAAGGTAACAAAAAAAGTAAATGATTGTTTACAAAACGTATTTTATTGTGCAAACGCCATAAGACATAAAAAAAACTATAAACATCTGGTATCGCCGTAATCGTATCGCCCCACAGAATAAAGTGAATATGTCATTTATAGCGCACGGTGAACGCTGTAAAAAAAAAAAAGAAAAAAAAAACAATCGTACAATTGCTGTTTTTTAGTCACCACGCCACCTAAAAATAGAATAAAAACTGATCAAAAAGCCGCATGCACCCGAAGAAAACTGCAATGGATTCCTCAAGGGGTCTAGTTTCCAAATTGGGGTCACTTTTGGGGGGTTCCCAATGTTTTGGCACCACAAGACCTCTTCAAACCGGACATGGTGCCTAATAAAAAAGAGGCTTCAAAATCCACTAGGTGCTCCTTTGCTTCGGAGGCCGGCGCTTCAGTCCATTACTGCACTAGGGCCACATGTGGGATATTTCTCAAAACTGCAGAATCTGGGCAATACGTATTAAGTTGTGTTTCACTGATAAATCCTTTTGTGTTATAAAAAAAATGGTATAAAGAGGATTTTCTGACAAAAAAAATATGTAAATTTCACCTCTACTTTGCTCTAAATTTTTGTGAAACACCTAAAGAGTTCATAAACTTTCTAAATGCTGTTGTGAATACTTTGAGGGGTCTAGTTTCTAAAATGGGGTATTTGATAGGGGTTTCTAATATATGGGCCCCTCAAAGCAACTTCAGAACTGAACTGGAACCTAAAAAAATAAATAAATGAGGCAATACTTCGCTTCTTACATTATACTGATAATGAGCCGTGCCCACCCCGAGATGACCCCAGTTTTGAACGTTTGTATAAACGGAGACCCCTATTAGACCGTTCCAGTGCCCGGTTTTCCCAAGCATACACCCCCGAGAAGTGTATTTCTATTGATGAGTCCCTGGTACATTTTAAAGGGAGGGTTCAATTCCGCCAGTACCTGCCGGGTAAGAGGGCAAGGTATGGCGTGAAGATGTATAAGCTGTGAGAGTGCATCAGGGTATACCTACAGGTTTAGGATATATGAAGGAAAGGCCACCCCCAAACCAGACTGCATCCTGGACTACAATAGGTACATGTGAGGGATGGACTTGTAAGATCAAGCCCTGAAGCCCTACAGCGCCATGCGGTGTGGTATAAGAAGCTGGCCGGGCACATCATACAGATGGCATTGTACAGTGCGTACATGCTACGTCGATGTGCAGGCCAGACGGGAACTTTCCTGGAATTTCAAGAGGTGATTATCAAGAACCTAATCTTTAGGGACCAAGAAGGGGGGGGGGCACCCAGTACTTCTGGAAGCGAGCCCACACGCATCGTACCAGGGCAACACTTTCCAGGAGAAGTTCCCCAAACTGGCAAGAAGGGAAAAAGTCAAAAGAGGTGCAAAGTCTGGTATAAGAGGGCGATAATGGATGACACAATATATCAATGTGACACGTGTCCCGAATAACCAGAGCTCTGTATGAAAGTGTTTTAAAATTTATCATACATCCCTTGGTTTATAATTTACCCCAATTTTACTTACCCTGATGCACTCCACACAGCTTATCCCCCCTCGTCTTTCCCCTCTGGGCCCTGCTGTGTGTCCAGGCAGCTGATAACAGCCACATGTAGGGTATTGCCATACCCGGGAGAACCCACATTACAGTTTATGGGGTGTAGGTCTCCGGTCAAAATGCTCACTACACCTCTAGATGAATGCCTTAAGGGTGTAGTTTTTAAAACGGGGTCACTTCTTGCGGGTTTCAACTGTACTGGTACCTCAGGGGCTTCTGCATACATGACTTCGCACTAGAAAATCCCCAGTAGGCCAAATGGTGGTCCTTTCCTTCTGAGCCCTCCCATGGGCCCAAACGGCAGTTTATCACAACAAATGGGGTATTGCGGCACTCAGAACAAATTGCGCAACAGAATGGGGTATTTTGTTTCTTGTGAAAATAAGAAATTTTCAGCCAAAACTACATATTATTTGAAAAAAATAATTTTGTTTTCATTCCCAGCCCAATTCAAATAAGTTATGTGAAAAAACTGTGGGGTCAAAATGGTCACAACACCCATAAATGAATTCCTTGAGGGGTGTAGTTTCCAAAATGGGGTGGGTTTCTATTGCTTTGATACCTCTGGGGCTCTGCAAATGCGACATGGCACCCGAAAACCAATCCAGCAAAATCTGTACTCCAAAGAACACACAGCGCTCCTTTCCTTCTGAGCCCTCCCATGGGCCCAAACGGCAGTTTATCACCACAAATGGGGTATTGCCGCACTCAGGACAAATTGGGCAACAAAATGGAGTATTTTATTTCTTGTCAAAATAAGAATTTTTGAGCTAAAATGACATATTATTGGAAAAAATATATTTTTTTTTAATTCCCAGCCCAATTCAAATAAGTTCTGTGAAGAAACTATGGAGTCTAAATGGTCATATTACCCATAAATGAATTCCTTGAGGGGTGTAGTTTCCAAAATGGGGTCACTTCTGGTGGGTTTCCATTGCTTTGATACCTCTGGGGCTCTGCAAATGCGACATGGCACCCAAAAACCAAACCAGCAAAATCTGTACTCCAAAGAACACACAGCGCTCCTTCCCTTCTGAGGCCTCCCATGGGCCCAAACGGCAGTTTATTGCCACAAATGGGGTATTGATGCACTCAGGAGAAATTGGGCAACAAAATTGAGTATTTTGTTCCCTGTGAAAATAAGAAATTTTGGTAAAAAATTACATCTTATTGGAAAAAATGTCATTTTTTTAATGTCACAGCCCAATTGAAATAGGTGCTGTGAAAAAACTGTGTGGTCAAAATGCTAACAACAACCATAAATGAATTCCTTGAGGGGTGTAGTTTCCAAAATGGGGTCACTTTTGGTGGGTTTCCATTGTTTTGATACCTCTGAGGCTCTGCAAATGCGACATGGCACCCGAAAACCAATCCAACAAAATCTGGACTCCAACAAACATATAGCGCTCCTTTCCTTCTGAGCCCTCCCATGAGCCCAAACGGCAGTTTATCACCACAAATGGGGTATTGCCACACTAAGGACAAATTGGGCAACAAAATGGGGTATTTTGTTCCCTGTGAAAATAAGAAATTTTGATCACAAATGACATTTTATTGGAAAAAATGAAATTTTTTTCATTTCAGAGCCCAATTCAAATACGTGCTGTGAAAAAACTGTGCGGTCAAAATGGTAACAACAACCCTAAATGAATTCCTTGAGGGGTGTAGTTTCCAAAATGGGGTCACTATTGGGGGATTCCTACTGTTTTGACACCTCAACACCTCTTCAAACCTGGCATGCTGCCTAAAATATATTCTAATAAAAAAGAGGACTCAAAATGCACTAGGTGCTTCTTTGCTTCTAGGGCTTGTGTTTTAGTCCACGAGCGCAGTAGGGCCACATGTGGGACATTTCTAAAAACTGCAGAATCTGGACAATACATATTTAGTAGTGTTTCTCTGGTAAAACCTTCTGTGTTACAGAAAAAAAAATGAATAAAATTGAAATTCAGGAAGAAAAATGAAATTTGAAAATTTCACCTCCACTTTGCTTTAATTCCTGTGAAATGCCTGAAGGGTTAAAAAACTTGCAAAATGCTGCTTTGAATACTTTGAGGGGTCTAGTTTTTAAAATGGGGTGTTTTATCAGGGTTTCTAATACATAGGCCCCACAAAGCCACTTCAGAACTGAACAGGTACCTTAAAAAAAAGGCTTTTGAAATTTTCTTAAAAATATGAGAAATTGCTGTTTATGTTCTAAGCCTTGTAACGTCCAAGAAAAATAAAAGAATGTTCAAAAAACGATGCCAATCTAAAGTAGACATATGGGAAATGTGAACTAGTAACTATTTTGGGTGGTATAACCGTCTGTTTTACAAGCAGATGCATTTAAATTCTGAAAAATGCAATTTTTTCAAAATTTTCTCTACATTTTGCAATTTTTCACCAATAAACACTGAATATATCGACCAAATTTTACCACGAACATGAAGCCCAATGTGTCACGAGAAAACAATCTCAGAATCGCTTGGGTAGCTTTAAGCATTCCGACGTTATTACCACATAAAGTGAAATATGTCAGATTTGAAAAATGGGCTCTGAGCCTTAAGGCCAAAACTAGGCTGCGTCCTTAAGGGGTTAACAAGCAGACACGCTGCACAGCGCATCTACAACAAGACAGCTCGTTTATGGGCGTCTGTTTGCTCCAGTCAGAAGGAGCTATGTATGGGGATGAGCGCTCCTTACTCCGATCGCTCATCCCCATACATTATTATCATGTCGGCAGATGTGCTGCCGACAACGATAATATTAAAGTCTTTTAAAACGATACGATCAGCTGATGAACGAGCGTTTGCGGATCATTGCCCTGTTTACACAGGGCAATTATCGGCAACGAGCGCTCTATGAACGATTGTCTGCCCGATAATTGCTCAGTGTAAAGGGCCTTAAGCGTGTATGTCTGGATCTTTCCAGGCGTACACGCTAACCATAGGAAAATATGTATGTGAAAGTGGCGTTATGTGTATTTTACCTCAGGTCTCACAGTTCTCCTGCTGCTCATATGCACCACACCATATATACTGTACATGGTTTACTATCAATGTACCATAAATACCCTATCTTGGTATTTATTTATTTTTCCAGTTTATTCAACAAAAATCTGAAAATCGAGATTCAAATCGAAAATAGTCCAGTGTTGAAAAAAAATCTAGATTATATTTTATGGCAAAATCACCCAGCCCTAGCTCTAATATATATGCAATACTGAACGAAGCAATATCTAAATCTAATATAGAAGATTCTATTTTGAGAAAATGGACCAGGAGTCTTGGAACAACAAAGATGAATATTATCTATAGAAGTATTATAAAGGGATATAAAAAAATAAGAACTGTAATTATATCTGAAATTTGGAGGGAACGAGCTTGGAAAACCATGCATCAGATTCCCTATGCTTTCAATATACCTCTACAGAAATACGTCCCGGACTTCTCATTACATTGTCCAAAATGTGATTTATTCACAGCCGATTATCATCATTGTATCTGGGAATGCCCACTTATAAGGAACTTCTGGCAAGATACCTGCAATCAGATTAATAAAATATGTTGGCTAAATCCGATGGGGAATCCATTCTCCATACTAATCGAACTCAGAATTGGAATATCGAAAATGTGCATTTTAATTATGTAAATGTACATTTAATGCTAATGGTAGTGTCAAAAATATTTGTAATATCTTTATATGTGTGAACCTAAAAGTGTAATAGACCGTTGTCACTGGAGCTCACAGATCTGCTGACACAAGAGCCTACAGGGGGGGATGGCTATTCTATTTCAAGTCGTTTAGTTTATGGCTTTGCATTTCAGCTGTTACAAAGGCAACGTGGGAAAACGTGATGACATTGTATTTCTTATGGCTAAAGATATATGTGGAGTTTTGGGATATTACCATATTTAGAATGCTCATGCTTTGCAAGTATGAGGTTACCACCTACTCTCATTTTCTTATAAATAAAGATGGATCACCCCCTGTGGGCCGAGACTGTTTGAACACTGAAGCTGCGTGTCATGGTCTCTCCGGCCGGCCTCTCTCAGATTCACCATTGAGAGAGCATTCCTTAATTTGGAACTCATAGACAAATGCAGATAATGTCCAACGTTAATGGACAATTTAAATTCTGCAGCGACAGTAGCGAAGAAGGCAATCATGAATCAATGGATATTAAAAGTTCCCCCAACATACTCCAATTTAAAAAAAAATTTAAGAAAACTAATGATGGAATATATTTCTGGAAAAAAAAAAAAAGAGAGATTCCTCAGGTGATGGAAAGAGTTGTTAAGAGAGGTTTTCCACTGAAGAAATGATTACTATTTTTATGTCTAGGTATTACAGAACAGTAATTATGTAAATCTGAAGGAGACCAGGGGGAGGGGGTGTTTTGATTGAATATATATGGAGAGTAGGAAGGCTGCAGAAGAAACCTTGTAATGTCATATAAAAGTGATTTTTGTGATATCTATGCTTGATTTGTTCGTAGGATCTATCTCCATGTACTTATGTTGAAAACTGAATATAATTTATAAAAAAAATATATTTATAATATGTGCCTCTCCAGTGGAACCAGCAGGGCACACCATAATGCGCACTGAAATGGCATATTTGTGGAAAAATTGCAGTTTTTTTAACTTTGCACCATCTGCGGTGCATTCATTTTTGGAAAACACCTGTGAGAAAAAAATGTGCTGATTAATGACTGGGGTGTAGTTTCTTAAATGCAGTCACTTTTTGAAGGTTTATTTTACTATTTGACCTCAGAGCATCTGAAATTGGGTATAATGATGTGTAAATCACCAAATTAGGCCTCAAATGCGCATGGTGCTTTTTCACTACTGATCCCTGTTGTATGTCCAGACAAAAGATTAGGGCCAAATGTAGGGTCTGTCTAAAATTGGGAAACACAGTATCATAATTAGAGAGCTGTCTTTTCAAAGTGGCACAAGCTGGGCACAATATATTGGGCACTGAAATTGCATATCTATGGAAAAATTGCCATTTTCCCTCTTTAACATCCATTGCGCACTAATTTCTGGAGAACACCTGTTTGGTCAACATGCTTAATACACCCCTTGGTGAATGCGATGAGGGGTGTCGTTTCCAAAAAAGGGGTAATTTCTGGAAGGTTTACACGGTCTTGGTCCCTCAGAAACTTTGGAAATGTAACATGGCGTCTGCAAATTATTCCAGCAAAATCTGCTGTGTGCCGTGTGATATAATCAGATTTGGAAAAATGCTAGATTTTAACATAAAGTATAATGTGTCGCGAATAAGTAAAAAGCCTTCTAAAGTTATCACATATAGCGACACGTTCAATTTGAAAAATCCGGCTCTGTCAGGAAGGTCATAACTGTCTGCGATGGGTTAAGAACGCTCTACACTTCTTCCTTGGTTAGACAGGTGACATGAAATGAAAATGCAGAGGGATAAAGTAAATTTAACATTTAATTTCATGACATTTCATTTTCCTGTGTGAATACAATGTAGAAGAAATTCCCTAATGTAGTCTACAGCCTACGGGAGACAAGAAGGGACCTATTGGCCTTACTGGTAACAGAGGTGGGGACCCCAAAGATGAATTTTTCAGTTTTAAGTGGACTTCTCCTTTAGTGTTGATGGAAGCTGTAATGTCTCGGTAGGTCAAATACAACTGGGGGGTGGTTAAAATTAATGTAACAGTATAAAAGTCAAAGTTCATGAAACATCGCAAGTATTTCTGGTTGTCCTTGCATGCATACTTTCAAGTATCATAAAGAGGGGCAACCGATGTGGCGTTTGTAGCAATTTTTGTTCCTTTTAAGCCAAATCTCTAACTCTGTCCATACACATCTGGTTTAGCCCACACAGTATCATGCTCCCATAGTGCCTCTCCACAGTATAATGCCCTCATAGAAATCCCCCATATAATGCCAAATAGCTGCCAACCACACAGTGTAATGCCCCCATGTACCCATTCAGTATAAACCAAAAACAGGTGCCCCCATACAGTATACTGCCCAGACAGATGCCCGAATACAGTAGAATGCCCACACAAATTCCCCCATACAGCATAATGCCCACAGATGCCCCTATACAGTATACCTATAGAGATGCCCCCATACAGTATAATGCCCCCTTAGTAGCCCCATAAAGCATAATGCCGCTATAGCTGCCCCATACAGTATAATGCATGGATAGCTGCCCCCATATATTATAATGAACCCACAGGTGCCCCATACAGTATAATGCCCCTACAGATGCCCCATACATACAGTATAATGCCCCAACATAGTATAATGCCTGAATAGCTGGCCCCATATAGTATAATGTCCCTACAGGTGCTCCATACAGTATAATGCCCCTACAGATGCCCCCATACAAACAGTATAATTCCCCCGATAGCTGCTCCCATACAGTATAGGATCTCCTTAGCTGCCAACATATAGTATAATGACACCTTAGCTGCCCCCATACAGCATAATGTATCCTTAGCTGCCCCTAGTGCCAGTGCCCATCTGTATATAGTGCCACAGTGCCTATGTAAATAGCGCGACCCCCTGCAGATAGTGCTACCCCCTTATATATAGCGCCAATGGGACTCCCTCTAGGAACCGAAGCCCCTGCCAGAGTAGCGACCATGCTGTGGCTGGGGTTTTCGCTCCAGGAGGAGCCCCTGACGTCACTGTCCATATATGGACAGAGACGTCAGGCGTTCCCTTTAGGAGAGAAACCCCGGTCAGAGGGTCGGCAACGCTCTGACAGGGGATTCTGCTCCAGGAGTAGCCCCTGAGGTCACTGTCCACCCCTCACATCATGTGACCACAGGCACACTGCCCAGGTATATAAACAAGGGATTAGTATTTTACAAAGGTGTGTACAGTATATCTACATAGAGCAGCATCTCATCATCAGGTCTGTCAGTATCTGTGTACAGAAACATCTCTGGTTTGTAACCCTATTGAGAACAGTGTGTATCACATGATTGATGTCAAGTTTAGTCGTGTTCAGTCAGTCCATGAATGCATTACTCAGGACTAATCTGTGGGCTATAATATTGTACTGTGAAGAAACAGGGTCCTGTTACACGGATATAAGAAAAAAGGTATGTGAACAGAAACTATATTGCATGTATATTAGATAGCTGTATGATTACCTATTCTAGAAAATAAATAATCCCTCTTAAAGAGGCTCTGTCACCAGATTTTGCAACCCCTATCTGCTATTGCAGCAGATAGGCGCTGCAATGTAGATTACAGTAACATTTTTATTTTTAAAAAACGAGCATTTTTGGCCAAGTTATGACCATTTTTATAGTTATGCAAATGAGGCTTGCAAAAGTCCAAGTGGGTGTGTTTAAAAGTAAAAGTCCAAGTGGGCGTGTATTATGTGCGTACATCGGGGCGTTTTTAATACTTTCACTAGCTGGGCGCTCTGAAGAGAAGTAACATCCTCTTCTCTTCAGAACACCCAGCTTCTGACAGTGCAGATCTGTGACGTCACTCACAGGTCCTGCATCGTGACAGCCACATCGGCACCAGAGGCTACAGTTGATTCTGCAGCAGCATCAGCGTTTGCAGGTAAGATCGACTAAGCTGGGCGTTCTGAAGAGAAGAGGATGTTACTTCTCTTCAGAGCGCCCAGCTAGTGAAAGTATTAAAAAACGCCCCGATGTACGCACATAATACACGCCCACTTGGACTTTTACTTTTAAACACACCCACTTGGACTTTTGCAAGCCTCATTTGCATAAATATAAAAATGGTCATAACTTGGCCAAAAATGCTCGTTTTTTAAAAATAAAAACGTTACTGTAATCTACATTGCAGCGCCTATCTGCTGCAATAGCAGATAGGGGCTGCAAAATCTGGTGATAGAGCCTCTTTAATGTTTATGATTCCTGAATAAGATTGATCATAAAAGTGTTAGATGAAGGTCCAACAAGGTGCACCAAATTCCCATTATTGTACAGAGCAGGATGAGAATGCACCACTGTACAAGAGAATGGGATAGAGGTGCAATACTTTGCAAGGCCGCTAGAAATGTAATGGCGCCTGCAAGTATAAACGGAGAGAAGAACCATGTAAACAATGAAGAGCGCCGCAGCCCATTCAAACAGCTGATGACAACAGTCGGAACACCTCAATCTAATATTGATGGCTTATCCTAATGCTAGGCCATCAATTTTAATAACCCGGATAATCCCTTTAAGGGGAACGATTTAACAGAAGAGGATCGGACCTCCACCTAACTTACTATTCCGATAGAAGAAAACGATCCTGTGGACCAACAGTTTACCACAGGATTCTGCTTATTAAAATGTTTGGCCCGCAAAAACATTAATCACCGATCCACGGGATAAACGGTGTTTATGTTCCTTTAATAATATCTTAAATTTAGTAACCCACATACCAAATAGCCTGGGTAGTACATCTTTGAACTCTTCTAATGGATATGCTTGGTCTACGCCAGTCAGTGCAACAGCTCCATCAGGGCCAGAGCGGGGTCCATCCCATAATTCCCGTCCAGAGTCTCTGCGTGGCAGAAAGAGCGTGGCTGTGTGAGATGGCATAGAATGCCCTGGTCTGCTTTGTAAAATAAGGATGCTATCTGGCTCTAAGAACCCACACAAGTAGAGAAAGTCATTGTTCTGGTGAAAAGGAAATGGAATGTCATTTGACATGTACATTATAGCACTGGATAAGAAAACTGCAGCATGATCTGTTTCAAGTCCCAGAGCTTGAGATTCTTTCTGGATATTAGACATCAGCTTGTGACGACGAAGGGCGTACTCTGTCTGTGTCAATCCTGGGGTGACCTCCCCTGCAAAAAAAAATACACAATTTACTTGAGACAATTGTGGTAGTTGTATGGCCATTATTGTGAATTTGTTTTTACATTTTATTTGATGAAGAGTGTGAACAAGGCCTCAACGTATGATAGTCTTTTTCTCCCATTCATTTAACCCCTTGCCACTGCAGCCAGTTTTTACCTTCCTGATAGAGCCTCATTTATTAAAATCTGACATGTCTCCCTTTCTGTGATTATAACTTTGTGGTTGTTTTACTTATTCAAGCGATTCTGAAAGTCTTCTTATGACACATTGTACTTTAGGTTAGTGGTAAAATTTGGTAGATACATCCAGTGTTTATTTGTGAAAATGTAGAGAATATTTGGAAAAATTAGCATTTATCTAAATTTAAATAGATCTGCTAATAAGAGGTTATTTACATGAATGGCATAAATCGGCTGTGTGACAGATGTTTTTTTAACGGCCGTTACAAGGCTGCATTAAAATCAATGTACTTCTATGGGACTATTCACACTGCTGTTTTTTAACAGACAGTGTGAACGGCTCGTGAAAAATAGGATGTAATATTTTTGCCCGTTTTCACGGATCCCTCAATAGACTAAAATCTATGAGGTATCCGTGAAAACGAGTCCCGCACAAATGAAAATCGGCTGTTAAAAACTGCCGTTTTTACAGCCAATTTGACACCCATTTATGTGGATAAGCCCTTAGACAGATCGTTCTACCACAAAAAATAGTTACTAGTTAACATTTACCATAGGTCTACTTTATGTTGGCATAACTTTTGGAACGTCCTTTTATTTTTCTAGGACGTTCCAAAGCTTATAACTTTAGCAGCAATTTCTCACATTTTCAAGAAAATAGTGAAAACCAAATTTTTTTAAGGCAGGAGTTCAGTTCTTAGGTGGCTTTCAGAGGTCTATTACACTATTGTTTCTGTTAATAAAACTGAAACTTTACAGAACGGAAACCAACTGCAATGAAAGCATTATCATTGATATCAATGGTAATGCAAATGGAAGCTATAGCTTAATTTCGACAAGGAATAAAGGAGAAAAGCAATTGTAAAGCAACTTCTCTCGAGTACGGTAACACCCCACATGTGGTCATAAACTGCTGTTTAGGTATACGGTAGGGCTCAGAAGGGAAGGAGCGCCATTTGGCTTTTAGAGCGCAGATTTTGCTGGATTGGTTTCTGGGTGCCATGTCACATTTGCAGAGCCCCTGAGGTACCAGTATAGTGGAAACCCCTAAAACGTGACACCAAGTGCAAAACTAAGCCTTTGAGGAATTCATCCAGGGGTATAGTGAGCATTTTGACCCAACAGTTTCTTTTGTACTTGATTGGGCAGTGAAAATGAAACATTATTTTTTCCAACAAGATGTAATTTTAGCTCAAAATGTTTAATTTTCATAAGAAATAAAAGGTGAAAAAGCACCCCAACATTTGTATAGCAATGTCTCCATACTAAGGTAATACCCCATATGTGGTTATAAACTGCTGTTTGGGCAAAAGGCATTGCTCAGAAGGGAAGGAATGCCATTTGGCTTTTGGAATGCAGATTTTGCTAGATTGGTTAATGGGCGCCATGTCGCATTTGTAGAGCCCCTGAGGTACCAGTCTAGTGGAAACCCTTGAGAAGTGACTCCATTTGGGAAACTCCCCCTTTGAGGAACTCATCTAGGGGTGTAGTGAGAATTTTGATCCCAAAAGGGTCTTTTGCTGAATTGATTAGAAATGGGCAATGAAAAAAATTTTTTTTCCCCGAATAAGATGTAGATTTAGCTCCAATTTTTTTTTATTTTCACAAGGAATTAAGGAGAAAACGGACCAGAAGGGAGGGAGTGCCGTTTTAATTTTGTAGCGTATATTTCGCAGGAAAAACATGTCACATTTACAAAACCCATGATGCACCAAAACAAACGTGACCCCATTTTAGAAACTACACCCCTCAAGGCATTTATTTATCGGTGCAGTGAGCAAATTAACCCCACAGGTGTAAATTAGTTTACAGTGGAGTTACAGAATGAAACATTTTACAATATATATGCCATCAGTACCCAATCTGTTGTGCCCAGAAGAAAAAAAAAGTTCTCTAATTATTATACGTTTCCTGGTTTTATAAACACCCTACGTGTGGCCCTAATCTTTTGCCTGGACATACGTCAGGGCTCAGGAATGAGCACCATGTGCACTTGACTAATTTAACGCTTTACACACCATTGGTTCACAATGGTTCTCTTTTGTTAAATAATTAGAAAAACCCCTGCGAAATGATACATTTTGGAAACTATACCCCTAAAAGCATTTATCAGAGAGTGTAGTGAGCCTTTAGAACCCACAGGTGTTTTTCAGAAATGAATATGCAGCGGATGATGCAAAGTAAATATTGCAATTTTTCCACTGATATGCCGTTTCAATGCACAATATGCTGTGCAATGTTTTAGAGTTGTCAGTTTTACATGGTCAGCAAGCTTATTAGGCCTGGCCACCGCCAGAGGCCTAATAGGCTTTTCGCACTTGGCAGGCAAGGAGGCCATTGTTAGGCCTCTGGCTGCCATAGCAACCATTGGCACCCCCGCCGATCAGCTACAAACCACTTAGATGCCACTGTCGCTATTGACTGCGGTATCTAAGGGTGTTAAATCGGCTGGATCAGAGGCTTTCTCCGGTCGTGGCCGTTACAGCAGGGTGTCATCTTTAATAGATAGCGGACACAAGGCAGTAATGGCGCGGGCTCAGCTTCTGTGGCCACGCCATCAACGCAAAGGAACTATACTGCGTTTTCCGGGAGCCATTTCAACAGCGCCGTATATAAACGTCAGATGGTCTGCTCATTCTCGTTGTCTGAGCGTTTTCCCATGAGGACTTTATTTTTAAAATGGCCAAACTGCTGCCCTGCGCTACTCCTAAATTTAGGTCCTATTCACAATGTGTTTGCTCCCGTTTGGCTCCACAAGTGTACCCCAAACGTGTCCATAGGGACCAATTGACCAGACATATTTCAAAAGTGTGTCCTTTGGCATATACGTCAGGTCAGTATGGCATACTTTTGTTTTAAACTGTTCTGAATAGCATAGTGGACTACGTATTCTGCATGCTATATGCTTTAATGATGGGAGGCATACGACAGAGGTATATATTCAGAATATTTCACGATGTATACTGCAAACGTAGTGTGAATGGAGCCTTACCAATATGGTGAGGCAGGGGATAGACCTAGATTTTTATTTTTCTTGTAGTAAGCGATCAATAAAAATGCAAAAGAGTTACACACCGTGTATTTATTACACTACAATAAAATCGTAGTGATATCGCTGTGATAAATTGCTGACCATAGGAATGCACTGAGTATCTTAAAAAAATCGCTACAGAAAAGTTTGTAGCTCTGAAATAACAGCATGTAGTAATGAACAAAAAAACAAAAAAAAAGGTTGAAAATCGCTTGAATGGAGCCTTTTAAGCTACTCAATCCATTCCCATGGAGAACGATTTATCAGTGATTTTATGTAGTGAGATAAATACTCTGTGTGTAGCCCTAGCCTCCTGCATTCCTATGGACAGGGATGTATTGCTCACTACAAAAAATAAGTCTAGGACTAGCACCAGCCTAAGCGTTTCTTTTAATTGAAAGGAAGCTTAAAGAGGCTCTGTCACCACATTATAAGTGCCCTATCTCCTATATAAGAAGATCCGCGCTATAATGTAGGTGACAGTTTTTCTAAATAAAAAGCATTATTATCTATTTTTACCACTTTAGCATAAAGCTAAAAATCGCTCATAATGAGTTTCTTAATGCCCAACAGGGCGTGTTTTACTTTAGAACAAGTGGGCGTTGTACAGAGGAGTGTATGACGCTGACCAATCAGCGTCATGCACTTCTATTTACACTGCACTAGCGATATAGTTATGTCGTTATGTGCAGCTACATACACAAACACTAACATTACTGTAGTGTCCTGATAATGAATATACATCACTACCAGCCTGGACGTGATGGTTATTCAGAATCCTGACACTTCTGAATCTTTTCTGTGAGATTCCAGCAAGGCAAGCGTAATCTCGTTTGAAATGACAAGTTACATCATAATCTCGCGAGATTACGCTTACCTTGCTGGAATCTCACAGAAAAGATTCAGAAGTGTCAGGATTCTGAATAACCATTACGTCCAGGCTGGTAGTGATGTATATTCATTATCAGGACACAACAGTAATGTTAGTGTTTGTGTATGTAGCTGCACATAACGATATAACTATATCGCTAGTGCAGTGTAAATGAATGGAGAGAAGTGCATGACGCTGATTGGTCAGCGTCATACACTCCTCTGTACAACGCCCACTTGGTCCAACGTAAAAACACGCCCACTTGGGCATTAAGAAACTCATTAGCATAAAGCGAAAAATCGCTCATAAAGTGGTTTAAAATAGATCGTTTTTCGAAATATAAAGCATTACTGTCACCTACATTACAGCGCCGATCTCCTTATATAGGAGATAGGGCACTTATAATGTGGTGACAGAGTCTCTTTAACCTCTTCACACTTTGGCCACTTTTGACCTTCCTGACAGGGCCTCATTTTTCAAATCGGACATGTTTCACTTTATGTGGTAATAACTTCGGAATGCTTTTACCTATCCAAGCAAATCTGAGACTGTTTTCTCGTGACACATTGGACTTTATGTTACTGGCAAAATTTGCTCTATACATTTAATATTTAATTGTGAAAAACACCAAAATCTAGTGAAAATTGCAAAAATTTGCATCTTTCTAAATTTCAATGTATTTGCTTGTAAGTTAGGCAGTTATACCACACAAAAATTGTTGCTAATTAACATCCCCCATATGTCTACTAAACATTGGCATTGTTTTTTGAACATCCTTTTATTTTTCTAGGACATTACAAGACTTAGAACTTTAGCAGCAATTTGTCACATTTTCAAGAAAATTTAAAAAGGCTATTTTTTCAGGGACCAGTTCAGTTGTGAAGTGGCCTTTAGGGCCTTATACATTAGAAACAACCAATAAGTCACCCCATTTTAAAAACTGCACCCCTCAAAGTATCCAAAACCGCATTAAGAAAGTTTCTTAACCCTTTAGACGTTTCACAGGAATTAAAGCAAAATGTACAAATTTCCTTTTTTTTTTTTTTAAGAAATTCATATTTAATCCACTTTTTTTTGTAACACAGAAAGTTTTATCAGAGAAACGCAAATCAATATTTATTGCCCATGTTCTGCAGTATCAGTAAATCTCCCACATGTGGCCTTAGTGCGCTACTGGACTGAAGCACAGGAAACAGAAGCAAAGGAGTACCTAGTGGATTTTGGGCCTCCTTTTTTATTAGAATATATTTTAGTCACCATGTCAGGTTTGAAGGGCTCTTGCGGTGCCATAACAGTGGAAATCTCCCAAAAGTGACCCCATTTGGTAGACTACACCCCACAAGGAAATGATCTCTGGGTATAGTGAGCATTTTGACCCTACAGGTTTATTGCAGAAATTATTGGAAAAAGGCCGTAAAAATTAAAATCTACATTCTTTAAAAGAAAATGTAGGTTTAGCTAATTTTTTCTCATTTCCACAAGGACTAAAGGAGAAAAAGCACCAGAACATTCATAAAGCAATTTCTCCTGAGTAAAACAATACCCCATATGTGGTCATAAACTGATGTTTGGACACACAGGAGGGCTTAGAAGGGAAAGAGAGCCATTTGGCTTTTGGAGCTAAAATTTAGCAGGAATGGTTTGCGGAGGCCATGTCGCATTTGCAAAGCCCCTGAGGGGACAAAACAGTGGAAACCTCGCAAAAGTGGCCCCATTTTGGAAACTACACCCATTGAGGAAATTATCTAGGGGTATAGTGAGCATTTTGACACATCAGATGTTTCATAGATTTTATTAGAATTGAGCAGTGAAAATAAAACCAATCCTTTTTCTTCAAGACGATGTAGATTTAGCTAAAAATGTTTATTTTTCTCAACAAATAAAGGAAAAAAAGAACCCCAACATTTGTAAAGCAACTTCTCTGGGGTATGGAAATACACCATATGTGGTCATAAACTGCTGTATGGGCACACGGCAAGGATCGAAAAAGAAGGATCACCATTTGGCTTTTGGAGTACAGATTTTGCTGGATTGTTTTCTTGACACCATGTCGCTTTTGCAAAGCCCCTAAAGTACCAGTACAGTGGAAACTACCCAAAAGTGACCCCACTTGGGATACTACACCCCTTGAGAAATTAATCTAGGGGTGTAGTGAGCAAATTGACCCCACGGGCGTTTCATGGATTTTATTTTAATTGGTCAGTGAAAATAAAAATATATATTCTTTTCCAATAGGACATAGCCTTAGCGCAAAATTTTTCATTTTCTCAAAAAATACAGGAGAAGAACAACCCCAATTTCTCCAGAGTACGGCAATACCCCACATGTGGTCATAAACTGCTTTTTGGGCACACGGCAGGGCTCAGAGGGGAAGGAGCGCCATTTCGATTTGGAGTGCAGATTTTGCTGGATTTGTTTCTGGTCGCTACGCAGCATTTGCAAAGCCCCTGTGGGACCAAAACAGTGGAAACCCCCAGAAGTGACGCCATTTTGGAAACTACACCCCTCAAGGTATTCACCTAGGGGTGTAGTGAACATGTGTTTTGCAGAAATTAGTGTGCACTCGATGTTGCAGAGTGAAAATGGGATTTTTTTCCATAGATATGCCAATATGTGGTGCCCTGCTTGTGTCGCCATAACAGAACAGCTTTCTAATTATTATGCGGTGCTTCCCGGATTTAAAATCGCCCTACATGGGGCACTAATCTTTTGCCTGGACATTCGACAGGGATCAGAAGTGAGAGAGAGTACCATGCGAAAAGGAGTCCTAATTTGGCGATTTGCAAAGTATTGGTTCACAATTGTAGAGGCTCGGATATGAAATAATAAAAGAAACCCCTGAGAAGTGACCCCATCTTGGAAACTATACCCCTCAAGGCATTTATTAAGGGGTGTAGTGAGCATTTTAATCCCACAGGTCTTTTTCATAAATTATTGCACAAAGTAAAAATTTAAAATTTTTCCCCAGGTATGCCATTTCAGTGGCAAATATGTCATGCCCAGCTTATGCCACTGGAGAGACATACCCCAAAAATTGTTAAAAGGGTTCTCCCGGGTATGGCGATGCCATATATGTGGAAGTAAACTGCTGTTTGAGCACACTGTAGGGCTCAGAAGGGAGAGAGCGCCATTTGGCTTTTGAAGCGTAGATTTTGCTTGGTAGTAGTTTTGTTTGGAGTTTTACTGGTGTTTCAGTTTATAATGTGGGGGCATATGTAAGCTGGGCAGAGTACATCAGGGGCATAGTCAGGTGCTATAATAAAGGGGTAAAAAAAAAATAAAAAAAAATAATCCATAGATGTGTGTTACGCTGTGAAGCAATCATTTCTGCACAGGCCAGTGTCGCACTGATAAATGATGTCGTTTCTTATCCCCTTGTCCCCACACTGCACCGTTGCAGTTTGGGGAATTTTGCTGGGAAGTGTTGTCCTCGTATAATACGGGCGCCCTCGCTTCCAGCAGATATGTTTGGGCCCTCCCCTTCCTGGTTCCGTAATTTTAGGCCCTCAATAAATTGCCTCTTGAAACAAAAGAAATGTTCACCTAGGGCCTGCACTACTGAATTTTTCTTTCCTGACTTATTGGAGCCATAACTAATTTTATTTTATCATAGACGTAGTGGTTTGAGGGCTGTTTTTTTGCGGGACGAGCTGTAGTTATTATTGGTACCATTTTGGGGTACATGCGACTTTTTGATCACTTTTGATCCTAGTTTTTGGGAGGCAAGGTGACCAAAAAACAGCAATTCTGGCAAAATGTTTTGTTTTGTGTTATAAATTACATGTTAACTTTATTCTGCGGGTCAATACAAAACCGGCGATACCAAATTTATAGCACTTTTTTATGTTTTACTGTAAAAAGAATGTAGTTTTTCTGTCGCCATGTTGTGAGAACTATAACTTTTTCATTTTTTCGTCGACGAAGCTGTAGGAGGGCTTGTTTTCATAGGTACCATTTTTGGATACATACAACTTTTGATCACTTTTTATTTAAGTTTTTTTTAGGGCAAAGTGACCAAAAAACAGAAATTCTGGCATTGTTTTTACGCCGGTCACCGCGTGGAATAAATAAAATGTTTATAGGTTAGGTTGTTACGGTCGCAGCGATACCAAATATGTATGGTTGATTTATTTTTTCCCAATATTAAAGGATTTGATCAGGGAATAAGGGCGATTGTTTTATTTTATTACTTGAAACTTTTATTATATATTTTTTTTCACTTTTCTTTAGTCCCACTAAGGGACTTGAAGATCCAACTGTATACTTTTTTTCTAATACATTGCATCACGCTCCACTATGGGAGGGATAGAAAGGGTGCTGGGGGCACAAGACACTAAAGGGATTATCTCGGTGCTATATAGTATGTTACTCGCCAAATTCCTAGGAGACCCACTGGTGGAGACTAGACGTAAATGGGAAGAGGATGTAGGGGCTATAGCGGATGAAGAATGGGAAGAAATACTCACATCGCCCAAAATAGTCTCTATTAGTGTAGCGCACAGGAGGTCACAACTCTTTCTATTGCATAGGGTATATAGGACACCTAAGGTGCTGTGGCAAATGCGAATTAGAACAACAAAGGAGTGCCCCAGGTGTATGTTTGATGGGGCGGACATAAAACATATGTTTTGGAGCTGTCCGATGCTAGATGTATATTGGAAAGCAGTTAAAGGAATGGTATCTAGGGTATATGGTAGAGATTTTCCACTGGAACCTAAGATCTTTATATTGGGATGTATGGGGGAGGAAGGAGGAGATGGAGTGGAATTACTGGCTATTAAAAAGGTTCTGTATCACGCTAGGAAATTAATTGCAAAATATTGGCTGCAGGCGGATCCCCCGGAGGTGGCTGAGTTAGTTGGATATGTTAACCACACGGTATCACTGGAACACCGAATATATCTGAAAAGTGGGGCAATTCATAAGTATGATAAGCAATGGAGTAAATGGGTTAACAATTATAGTAATGTGACACATTAGATGAGATTTGAAGGTGGGCTGACGCATCTATTTGAACAAGATATGACGGGATCACTGGTTGGAATACAGAACAGATGGAAAGGGTGGAGGGGACTGGCGACTCAGGAGACAGAGGAGGTACTGTGAGGGGGGGGGGGAGTTCGGTTGATAGGGGTAGGGATGGGGATGCATGTGAAGATGCAATTAAAGATGATGAGAATACAGGGTGTAATGTAATTGCAGGAATTTTGTATCAAGAACAAGATGTTATACGGTTACTTTGTTTTTTCTTCTGTTGGTGGATTTCTCTGTACTTTACCAGAAATGCAAAAAATGTATAATACATGTTGTATTCTCAATAAAAACTTGTCTGATTTAAAAAAAAATACATTGCATCACCTATGTAGTGCAATATGAGAGAATGAAAAAATTTTTTACTAAAAGTTTCGCTCACCTCATAACCACCACGCTATGGTTGCGTTTTCCAATGCGTTTTTCATGATGCTTGACTGATGCAAAAGGATATGTAGTTAATCCAAACGCTGTGGGTGCTTGTAGATGTTCCTAGACTAATCCTGTGTCGACTGCAGGCAATTGAAGCAAAAAATTATGTGTAGAAAAGGCAGATCCAGCACTCAAATAAAATTGGAATTTTAATATTCGAGTCATGTTAAAACCAAGGATAAAACAAAAATCCCGGGACCACGCTTACGCGTTTCAGACCGCTAGGGTCCTTAATCATTATGATTAAGGACCCTAGCGGTCTGAAATGCGTAAGCGTGGTCCCGGGATTTTTGTTTTATCCTTGGTTTTAACATGACTTAAATAAAATTGGAATTTTAATATTCGAGTGCTGGAACTGCCTTTTCTACACACCATGTTATGTAGTGCAATGTATTAGATGTCAGTCACTCACTGACAGCAAGCCTATTAGGCTTCGCCTCTGGGCAGGGCATAATCGGCTTCCGTAATGACAGATCAGGAAGCCATTGTTAGGTCTCCTGTTGCCATAGTATCAGTCGGCAGCCCTGCGATTGCAGGGCAGAGCTGCCGATTCGCTGACAAGCACAAAGATGCAGGGATCCGACAGCCGACATCCACCGCTGATGACACCGCCTCAGCTCCTGAGTCGGCACCATCTTGCCGACGGCTACGTAAGGCTTTTGGGCCCCGCGTCTGGGCGGTGGTTGGAAGTTTTCCATACTAGGCAGACCGGGAGAACACTATTAGGCCCCCGGTTGCCATTGCAGCCACCGACACCCTGGCAATTTCATTGCTGGGGTGCCGATGAGCAGCAAACACCTTAAATGCAGAGATTGCTTTTGACCGCTGCATTTAAAGGGTTAATGGTGGAGAATGTAGCTTACTTCGGTCCCAGCCATTACAGCAGGGTGTCAGCTGTAAGATACAGCTGACATCCGGGGATGATGGCACTGACTCCATCCCCACCGGTGCCATGCATTTGTTGTAAGTATACAACATTTTGCGGTAAGCACTGGCTTTCCATGACGCATACTTACAACAAATGTCAGGAAGGATCTGAAGAAATACATTTATATCTAAATCAGGTACATGAAGATTTCTTTCTTGGAGCAGAATGGGATATCATCTTAGAAAAAGTAGTGCATGTTCATTATCCTTTTTCAGATAGACCATCAATGTATACTAAATAGGAGTCCACATAGGTTGGAAAGATGAGAGGGCAGAAAGTTGTGAAGAACACATGACTGCAGGATGAGACTTCACGCGTTGTTTGATCTTTGTAAATATAGAGACATAGGTCTGCAATGTAGCTGTAGACACAAAATGGTCGGAATATTGGCCAAGTTGCTTATTTTTTATTTTAGATGCATTGCACTTCGATGCCATGGACGTGCCACTAAAGTATGGGTATGGATACGCCACATCTTAACAAAAATTATGGCAATTGTTTTCTTTTCAAAGCTCTTTTTATTGATTACAACCGCTCTCTCTATAGCACAGAAAGGAAAAGCATATCTAGGTATATAATACATGCTATGATATAACCGCATAAAAAACCTTGTCACATGTAAACAGGGCCGGCCTTAGGGGTGTGCGACCTGAGCGAGTGCACAGAGCTCTGTACCCTCCCAGCATGTAGGGGGCGCCAATGGGCTCTGCCTCTACTCTGTCCTCTGCTCTTAGTTACACATGGAGTAAATAAGAGCGGAGGAGCAGAGGCGGGAGCTCCGCCCACAGCCCGTCCTGCATGAAGCATGGGATCCTGTCAGCAAGGAGAGATGGTAAGTGTCTCTGTGTGTATCTCTGTGTTTGTATGTCTGCATGTGTATGTCTTTTTATAAAGATTTGTGTTCAATATTAAAGTAAAACAGATAAAATGAAGATATCTGTGCTGCCCCTATATATCCTGTTGCCCCTATATACCCTGCTGCCCCCTATATACCCTGTTGTCCTTAAAGGAAACACTACATTTTCATAAATAGTAATCTATAAAACATTAACCAATTTATGGAAATTAATTAATGGAAATAATATTTTTAAAGTGTATCGCCAATTTGGAAGTGAACTGCATGATATAGATATAGATATATATATATATACACATACACACACACACACACACACACACACACATATTAGGGCTGGGCGATTTATCAAATTTATTAGATTAATTTGCCCTCAAGGACTTTAACAGAATAGTTTCTTTAGTGGTGCCGTCACGCCGTGCTGCAGGCGGAAGCTCCGCCCCGCCGCCTCTTCACTGCCTGGTCTGCCCCGTACTGTCCCTGCTTCCCCACGGTACTGCTGTTCTGAACAAAAGGATACCGTACGGAACAGCAGTTTCGCAGGGAAGTAGAGACTCCTCGTATATAGCGATACCACCTTCCATGCAGATCGCACCACCACCACCCCCCCTTGCCGATCGCATTACACCCCCCTTGCAGATCGCATCACAGTAGCTCCCACTAGGAGCGGAATCCCGGCCAAAGCATCGGTAACCTATGGCCGGGGATTCAGCTCCTAGTGGCAGCTACAGTGGCGCTATCTACAAGGAAGAAGGGGGGGTGCGATCTACAAGGGAGTGGGGGTTGTACTACAATCTACATGGGGGGGTGGAGGTGCTATCTGCAAGGGTGTGTGGCACTATATTGGGGGAGTGACACTATGTGGGCACGGTCACTATATGTGGACACTGTGGCACTATCTACATGGGCACTGCTGTTTTCAGGGGATTAATACAAAAACTCTGACAAATGAAATTCATCCTTTTTTTTTTTTTTTTTTTTTTTTTTAACGGCCATGAAAAACAGACAGATGGACTGGAAATGGGTGAGAATTTGGAGACACTGATGCAAAATGCACATGAAAAATTTACATTTGATCAGTTTTGAATGGACATTTTTTTTTTACGGTCATGTGACTGCAGCCTAAATGTCATATCTTAAAACCTTCGTGGTGGGGCCGGTGCTGCACAGGGTCCTGCTTACACTTCGGACACTATATAATGCAATCTCGCCCCAGAGTGCCACGCTCGGTGCTAGCGGACAAAAACCTGAAAAAAATATAAGAAAAATCGAGATTCAAATTGAAAATCACCCAGTATTGAAAAAAAAAAAAAATCTCAATTTTATATTTTGGCAAAATCACCCATTCCTGTTACACATACATGCATACACACATATATATATATATATATATATATATATATATATATATATATATGCCTGTGTGTGTGTTTATATGCGTCTGTGAGTATGGTTATCATCTACGACATTATCTGTACTCAGAGAATTATCACTGTATGTTATCTGTGGTGTTACATAGGATTCTAGGTAACATCTACTACATTATCTCTACTGTGTATATGTGCCTGCGTGGGTATATACGGGTCGGTTTGTGAATGTGTCTGTGCTTGTATATATGTGCATTTTGTGTGTGTGTGGTATATATGTTCCAGTATGTGCATGTCTACATATGTGGTTCATTTTTGGTTTGTGTAGGGGCGGCAATAGAGAATCATGCACAGGGCGCCATCCAACCTAAGGCCGGCCCTGCATGTGAAAATTTAGCACCAAACGGCCCAATGGCTTTTGTTTGAGCATTTTTCTAAATATGCTAGTGTAGCTCTAATAGCCAAAAAGGAGGTTACTCTTTCATTTTACTCTGGGCAGTGAAATGTTTTCTGTATTACACTGTCCAATCGTCATACAGCTTCTCCCCTTTCCCTGCTTAGCCCAGCAACACAGTGTGATCTTATAGTATACAGCTTCCATTCCCGACTGGGTTTTCAACTGGCGATATTTCCAGTTGTCACTGCGAACCTGGTATCCTATGAAAGATTAGAATCTCGTCTTTCATATGCCACAAGAACCTCTGTTTCTCGAGATATGGCTGTTTAAGTGATGCCCCTTCCCTCCAGCTTTAGTTTCACAATGTGCGTGAAGTAGCTTCATGCCGATAGGACAATGTCAGAGGCCGTGGGGTAGGTCCACCTCAGGAGAATCGCTGCGGTTACCTCCCAGTTGTCCAATAAAGGCTCATTTACACATTTAGAAAAATGCACAGAACTTTTAAAATAATAAACGTTTTTTTAAAAACAAATCACACTGTAGTTATCAGCAGCAAAGTGCCTATTAGATTAGTTAGGAGATTGGGAATTGATAAACTGGTGACAGAGTCCCTTTAACTGAACTCACTAGGAAAAAAAAACTCTATACACTCCGCAAAGATGCTTTGATCAAGGGGATAAAAATGGTCTTCTACTAGCATACCTTGCCAAAGATAATACAACAGCGACTCCCATTATGGAGAGCACTTCCCCTGCGGGAGCACTGATACAGGGTCCCCAAATTATCAACCAGATACAGTATAAACTGCATCTGGATTTGATAGCTCTTCAGCTCCTTACCTTGTTCCAGTCTCTAAGCGCTGAGACTACCCTCTCTCCATCTATGAGAGAAGCCCCCATAGTGTTAATCCCCAAACCCAGTAAAGATTCAAGAGACTGTGCATCTTATAGACCCATCTCACGCCTCAATTGTGATGTTAAGGTTCTAGCGAAAATGTATGCGTTTATAGAAAGTAAGATCACAGGTCATTCACCCAGACCAATCTGGCTTTATGCCCGGTAAAGCCACTGACATTAACCTAAGGAGGTTGTTCACTAACCTCGTCTTCCTATAATTCATCTGGCTTTCGGATTGTTGCCTCCTTGGACCTGGAGAGGGCATTTGATTCAGTTGAATGGTCCGATCTATGGTTTGTGCTGAGTAGATTTGGACAACGATTCATCCAATGGGTGTGTATTTTATACTTTCAACCAATGGCAAGTGTCAAATCTAACGGCCATATTTACCCTTCTTTTGCCCTGTCCCGAGGAACTAGACAGGGATGGCGGTGGTCCCCTTTGCTTTAGCGATTGAACCTCTTGCTCTGGCCATACGGATATCTGGCTGTGCTCTGGGGTGTAGGAAGAAGAGAGTTTCTCTTTACGTTGACGATACATTTGTTTTCCTTAACCTCTTCACAGCGCGATTCCCGCACTCCAACGTACTATTGCGGAGCAGACAAACTGTCACAACCAGTGACATATCGGCGATAGAACAGAGATGGCGGCTGTCATGGACAGCTGACCATCTCTGTCATCGGCTGTGGGACCAATAAGGGCGGTCCCATGCCGGCAATCGCGGTTATTGGTCTGTCAATTATGACAGACCAATCACAGCACTTCAGAAGCGATAGAATAGTAAACGGTCACCTTTAGTGACAGATTACTAAATGAGAGAGTGATGGTAGCTGTCATAGACAGCTGACCATCTCATCAGCCGGGGAAACAATCAGAGCAGTCCCATGCCAGTGATCGCTGTGATTGGTCTATCAATTATGACAGGCCAATCACAGCACTTTTGAAACGATATGCTAGTAATCTGTCACTGTTAGTGACAGATTACTAAATGATACAGTGATGGCAGCTGGGTAGAATAAAAATAAAATAAAAAAAATTATACATATATATATATATTATATATTTTTAGGGTTAGTTCGTTTGTGATAGTTAGGGATTTTATAGAAAATACCCCGAAAAAGGTTAATATGTCTCGCCGCCTATATACCGCTGAGGAGGCGTACGCTATTGTCTGTTCAGACACAGACACAGACGAGGATTTCCATTTTTTTTTTTTTTATCATCTTCCTCACTGATAATGAGGATGATCAGGAACCTCCTCAAAGGCGCAGAAGAGATGGCGTTGAGAGTCAGTCTACCGCAAGCCACACCAACTGGCTGTCCCCCTCTATGTATACACCCCACATTCCTGATTTTGTTGCGCATTCAGGAATAAAAGTGGACATCATGGGTAACCGGGAAATAGATTTTTTTTAGAATTTTTTTTTCTTCTGAGTTAGTTGATCTAATAGTTGCGCAAACCAACTTATACGCAACACAGTTTCTTGCCACTCGTCCCAACTCCCATTTTGCCAGGACCCAGAGATGGGAACCTATAGATTCATTTGAAATGATGACCCCATTCTGAGGGCTTCTGCTAAATATGGGCCTGATAAAGAAACCCACAATTAGGTCATATTAGACTACAGACGTCCTCTATCATACCCCAATATACCAGGCTGTAATTCCCAGGAAACGTTTTGAGGGCATTTTACAATTCTTACACTACAGTGATAACTCCCTGTGTCCCCCCAAAAATGACCCTAACTTTGACCGGCTAAATAAAATAAGGCCACTGATAAATTTTCTGAACATGAAATTCCAGGAGGCATATATCCCAGAGAAAACTATATGCATCTACAAGTCCCTAGTCCACTTCAAGGGGAGGCTACACTTTCGCCAATATTTACCTAATAAAAGGGCGAGATACCGAATAAAAATTTATAAACTCTGCGAAAGGGATTCCGGATACACCCACCGATTTAGAATATATGAGGGGAAAGATTCGTAAATAAATCCCCCAGACTGCCCCCCTTCCCTGGGAATAAATGGACGAATCGTGTGGGACCTCATACATCCACTTCTAAATCAAGGATACAACTTGTACCTTGATAACTACTACACCAGTATGTCACTTTTTAAATGCCTCCAAGACAAAAACACGGTAGCCTGTGGCACAATTCGCCGCAATCAGAGAGGCCTCCCAAAACCATTTATAGCTGCTAAATTGAGAGCCGGGGAATGCAGAGCATTGTGCAGCGATCAGATACTGCTCATGAAATTTAGGGACAAAAAAAAGAGACGTCCTGATGCGGACCTCAATTCATGGCGATGACACCAGCCCTGTCCAAATACGTGGGGTGAGCACCACAACCTCCAAGCCTGTCTGCATACAGGATTATAACAAGAATATGGGTGGAGTTGACTTCGCCGATCAAATGATGCAGCCATATTGTGCCATGAGAAAAACCAGATCATGGTACAAAAAACTAGCTGCCCTTCTGGTTCAAATGGAAAGGTACAATTCTTTTGTACTTTTTAAGCGTGCCGGCAATCAGGAAACTTTTCTTGGTTACCAAGAAAAAAAGTCATAAAATGCCTTATTTTTGGAGATCAGGAGGAAGCGGGAGCAACCAAGGCTACTAGTGAGGCCACCAGGATCGTACCAGGGCAGCATTTCCCCAGTGAAGTGCCTCCTACTGCAAAAAAAAAAAAAGTAAAACCCCAAAAGCGATGTCGTGTCTGTTCTAAGAGAGGAATCAGGAAAGATACAACGTATCAGTGTGACACATGCCCTTCTAAACCCGGCCTATGTATGAAACAATGCTTTCAGATTTATCATACCTCCCTTGATTACTAAATTAAATAATAATTATTTACTAGTATACCCCTTTAACTATTTTGTCCATTAAAAAATATATCTTTTTTTAAATTCTAAACTATTATTTATATTATCAAAATACCCACAGATAAATTGGCTTTCCACCAAAATACCAAACTAAAACTAAAAATTCTCATTATACCCCTAGATGAATACTTTGGGATTGTACTTCTCTAATTCGTTTCTGGTGAATGCTTCTATGTTCTGGCACCTGAGGGCTAATTTAAAAAAAAAAAAAGGAATGCAGAATTCTATCTCCAGTTTCGTATTCATACCTAAAAAAAAAAAAAAAACTAAAAAAAGAATGGTGGGTCAGCATGATCACTACACCCCTTGATAATTACTTTGGAGGAGTGTACTTTCCAAAATAGGGTTACTACTCAGGTTTTTTTTTACCTCAGAGCCTATGCAATTGTGGGCCAATACTGTGCAAATCACAAAATTACAACTAAACATGTGCATGCTGTTCTTTCACTCCTGAGTCCTATCATATATTCAAAAGAGGAAAAGTTGTATGTCCAGGCACCTCAAACACTTTGCAGATGCAACATGTTGCCCAAAAGCCATTTAATTTAAATCTGTGCTTCAAAAGCAAAACGGCGCTCTAAACCCTTCTAAGCCCTGTCGTGTGTCCAAACAGCAGTTTATTACCACATGGGGTATTGATGTGCTCAGGAGACTTTGCTTTACAAATGTTGAGGTTTTTTTCTCCTTTATCTATTGTGAAAATGAACAAATGTGAGCTAAAACTGCATTTTATGAAAAAACATTTTGATTTTCATTTTTCCAGGCCTAGCTCCAATAAATTCAGCAAAACACCTGTGGGGTAAAAATGCCCACTATGCCCCTAGATAAAGTCCTTGAGGGGTGTAGTTTAAAAAAAAAATGGGGTAACTTTTGGGGGGTTTCAACTGTTTTGGTCACTCCAGGGCGTTGTAAACACAACATGACACTGAAAACCATTCCAGCAAAATCTACGCTCCGAAATCCAAATTGTGCTCCTTCCCTTCTGAGCCCTGCTGTTGGTCCAAACAGCAGTTTATTACTACATATGGGGCATTTCCGTAATCAGGACAAGATGCTTTATAATTTTTGGTATGCTTTTTCTCCTTTATTCCTTGTAAAAATTAAAAAATTCTATGTTTTTTCAGAAAAAAAAGTAGACTTTCATCTTCACAGAGTGATTACAATAAATTCAGCAAAAAACCTGTGGGGTCAAAATGCCCACTATGCCCCTAAAGTCCTTGAGGGGTGTAGTTTAAAAAATGGGGTCACTTTTGGGGGGTTTCCCCTCTTTTGGTCCCTCCAGGGCGTTGCAAACGCGGCATGGCACCGAAAATCAATCCACTAAAATCAGTGCTCCAAAATCCAAATGGCACTCCTTCCCTTCTGAGTGCTGCCATGGGTCCAATCAACAGTTTATTACCACATATGGGGTATTGCCGTAATTAGGAGAAAATGCTTTACAAATGTTGTGGTTCTTTTTTTCTTTTATTCCTTGTGTTACGTCACAATGACAGTTAGAATACATTACACTACGTAGGTAGTGTAATGTACTCTAGCAGCGATCAAAGCTGCAAGTCTAAGTGTCCCCTAGTGGGACAAGTGAAAAAAGTAAAAAAAAAAAAAAGAATAAAAAGGTTTTAAAAAAAAAAGTGTAAAAATAAAAGTTATAAGTGATATAAACAAGAACTGCTTTTTTTTCCTATAAGTCTTTTATTATAGGAAAAAAATGAACACGTAAAAAAATAAAAAGTACACATATTGGGTATCACCGCGTTCGTAACGACCCCAACTATAAAACTATAATATTATTTTGCCCGCACGGCGAACACTGCAAAAAAAATAAACGAAAAACAATGCGAGAATCACTATTTTTTGGTCACCACCCCTCCCAAAATATACAATAAAAAGTGATCAAAAAGTCGCATGTACGCCAAAATAGTACCGATACAAACTACAACCCGTCCCGCAAAAAACAAGCCCTTACACAGCTTTTTTGACTGAAACATAAAAAACTTATGGCTCTCAGAATATGGTGACACAGAAAATAATTTATTTTCTAAATAAGTTATTTTATTGCGAAAACGCTGCAAAACATAAAAAAACCTATATACATATGGTATCGCTGTAATCGTACCGACCCGCAGAATAAAATATAATGGTCATTTATAGCCCAGGGTAAACGCCGTAAAAAATAAATAAAAATCATTGTCCGAATTGATGGTTTTTGGTCCCCTGGCATGCTGAAAAATGGAATAAAAAGTGATCAACAAAACCGCATGTACCCCAAAGTGGTACCAATGAAAATTAGAGATTGTCCCGCAACAAATAAGCCCTCACACAGCTCCGGTGGTGAAAAAAATAAAAAAAAGTTCCGGCTAACAGATTATGGCGATGCAAAATGTGCAGAGCGTTCCAAAAGCGGATAAGATTGGGCGCCATTTATAAGTGCGACAGCGACCACATGTCTGTGGATTATTATTTATTTACCCCATTATTATACACTCTTATTATGCCCTGATGTACTCTGCCCAGCCTACATGTGCCCCCACATTATAAACTGAAATGCCAGCAAAACGCCAAACAGAACAACTGCCAAGCAAAATCTGCGCTCCAAAAGCCAAATGCCGCTCCCTCCCTTCTGAGCCCTACAGCGTGCCTAAACAGCCATTTATGTCCACCGATATGGCATCGCCATACCCTGGAGAACCCGGTTAATATTTTATGAGGTATTTGTGGCACAAACTGGGCATAACATATTGTGCACTAAAATGGCACATCAGTGGAAAATTTTAATTTTCACTCTGCACCATCCGCTGCGCATTAAACCCTTCGTGCACCATGACTTAATAGCAGGTCGTGGTGTGGGGGGTGATATATGGAGCGTCTCACGTGCTGAGCCCGCGCCATACACTGCGGGTGTCAGCTGTGTGTTACAACTGATACCCGGGACTGACGGACAGAAACAGCGAACACGCTGTTACAGGAGCATGTAAAAATGACAATATACTGCAATACATTAGTATTGCAGTGTATTCTACCAGTGATCTAACGATTGCTGGTTCAAGTCTTCTAGGGGGACTAATAAAATATGCAAAAATAAAAAGTAAATAGTTATTATTATTAGTGGAAAAAATAAAATAAATATTTAAAGTCCAAAAAGAAACCCTTTTCACATTTTTTATCTAAAGTAATGTAAAAAAAAATAAAGAATTTTAAACGGCAAAATCGCAGTTTTTTGGTCACCTTGGCTCTACCAAAAAATTTAATAAAAAGTGCTCAAAAAGTCTTATGTACCAAAAAATGATAACAATAAAAACTACAGCTCGTCCCGCAAAAAATAAGCCCCCACACCACTCTATTGACGGAAAAAAAAAAAAGTTGTGGCTCTCGGAA
The DNA here is from genome assembly GCF_050947455.1 of Rhinoderma darwinii. NCBI lineage: Eukaryota > Metazoa > Chordata > Amphibia > Anura > Rhinodermatidae > Rhinoderma > Rhinoderma darwinii. The sequence continues at coordinate 71,266,363 of NC_134693.1, read as the reverse complement.
AGCGGGGAGGAAAAACGAAAAATAAAAAAATAAAACATGGATCAGTTCGGAAAGGGTTAATTACTTTCTAATGAAAAAACATTTATGACCACATGCGAGGTATAGCCGTACTCGGGAGAAATTGCTTTACAAATGTTGGGGTGCATTTTCTCCTTTATCCTTTGTGAAATTGAAAAAATTCAACATTTTAGTGGAAATAATGTTGATATTAATTTTCACGGCCTAATTCTAATAAATTCTGCAAAAGACGTGTGGGGCCTAAATGCTCACTATACCCCTAGATAGATTCCTTAAGTGGTGTAGTTTCCCAAATGGGGTTACTTTTGGGAGCTTCCACTGTTTCGCTCTCTCAGTGGCTTTGCAAATGCGACAGGACACCCAAAAACTATTCCAGCTAAATTTGAGCTCCAAAAGCCAAATAGTGCTCCTTCCCTTCTAAGCCCCGGTGTGGGTCCAAACAGCAGTTTATTACCACATATGGGGTATTTACGTAATCAGGAGAAATTGTTTTACAAATGTTGGGGTGCTTTTTCTCCTTTATTCCTTGTAAAAATTAAAAATGTCTAAGTTCTTACAGAAAAAAAGTAGTTTTACCTTTACAGAATGAATTCAATGAATTCAGCAAAACAACTGTGGGGTCAAAATGCTAACTTTACCCCTAGAAAAACTCCTTGAGGGGTGTATTCCAAAATGGGGTCACTTTTGGGGGGTTTCCGCTGTTTTCATTCCTCCAGTGCATTGCAAATGCGACACGGCACTGAAAACTATTCCAGCAAAATCAGATATCCAAAATCCAAATGGTGCTCCTTCTCTTCTGAGGCCTGCTGTGGGTCCAAACAGCAGTTTATTACCACATATGGGGTATGACTATAATCGGAAGAAATTGCTTTACATATGTTGGGGTGTTTTTCTACTTTTATTCCTTGTAAAAATTTCTATGTTTTTTCACAAAAAAAGTAGATTTTCATCTTCACATACTAATTCAAATAAATGTAGCAAAAAAAACTGGGTTAAAAATGCTAACTATACCCATAGATAAATTCCATGAGGGGTATAGTTTCCAAAATGGGGTCACTTTTGTGGGGTCTTTACTGTTTTGGTAGCACAAGACCTATTCAAACATGACATGGTGCCTAATATATATTCTAGAAAAAGGAGGCCCCAAAATCCACTAGGTGGTCCTTTGCTTCTGAGGCCTGTGTTTCAGTCCATTACCGCAGTAGGACCACATGTGGGATATTTCTAAAAACTGCAGAATCTGGGCAATAAATATTGAGTTGCATTTCTTGGGTAAAACCTTCTGTGGTACAGAAAAAATGTATTACAAATGAATTTTTGAAAAAAAAAATGAAATTTGTAAATTTCACATCTACTTTGCTTTAATTCCTGTGAAACGCCTAAAGGGTTAAAACACTTTCTGAATGCTGTTTTAAATACTTTGAGGGGTGCCGTTTTCAAAATGGGGTGATTTATGGGGACTTTCTAATATAGAAGGCCTTCAAAGCCACTTCAGAACTTAACTGGTCCCTGAAAAAATAGACTTTTGAAATTTTCTTGAAAATATGAGAAATTGCTGCTAAAGTTCTAAGCCTTGTAACTTCCTAGAAAAAGAAAATAATATTAAAAAAACGATGCAAACAAAGTAGACATATGGGAAATATAAACTAGTAAGTATTTTGTGTGGTATTACTATCTGTCTTACAAGCAAATACATTTAAATTTAGAAAAATGCTAATTTTTGCTAATTTTCTCTAAATCTTGGTGTTTTTTTACAAATAAATATTGAATTTATCGACCAAATTTTTTCCATAACATAAAGTACAATATGTCACAAGAAAACAATCTCAGAATCACTTGGATAGGTAAAAGCATTCCGGAGTTATTACCACATAAAGGGACACATGTCCAATTTGAAAAATCCGCTTCGTCCTGAAGGCCAAAACAGGCTCACTCCTGAAGGGGTTAATGACCCAGGACCGTCTTTAGGAGCACTACTAAAAAAAATGTACACATTTACGTAATTTTCTGGTCCGCAGGTTAACAGGTCTAAATCACTAATAATAGATGCCAAAGTCAGGGAGACTGTTCTTCCCTTCCCCTACAGTGGGAAGATAGGATCACATACCTTGGCATAGTGATAAGCCCTGACACGCATTCCCTCATACCGGATTACATCATTCCATTACTACAACGATTAAAAGTGGACTTTAACAGATGGAAACATCTTCCTCTTTCAGTAACGGGTCGTATTAACCTATTCAAACTGAAGTTCCTCTCTAGATTACTATATCTCTTCCATAACTCTCCTGTATGGTTACCCTTCAAAATCTACACTAAAGTAAACAAGGATCTCCGATCCTTTATCCGGGCGAGTGGGATACGCTCCACTCACCCACAGAGCAGGGTGAACCTGTATCTGTATTTCTTGGCTAGTCAACAACAAGTGTATGCTTGGTGGTGGTTCACACAGACATCTTAACTTATCTACAGATCTAGAAGCAACCATACTAGGATCCTATGAAGCCCTAGTAAACTCACTATATAGGCAACCCCCCAGGCCACCTACTTACAGTCCAGATGCAAACAACCTTGAAGGTTTGGCATAGCCCTCTCATGCTATTCTGGTCGGAAGTGTCCTGATCGCCTAATACACCGCTCTGGTATAATCCGCTTCTGACACACATACGACTCCCCAACCCTGGTGACTCGGCGAACCTAGGAATACTAACTCTGGGTAATGTCGTGATAGAGGGTAAAATTACCACTTTTCAAAAGCTTAGGGCCAAACAACAAATCCCGACTTAAATTCCGCTATTTCCAACTTTCAATTTGTGGGCTATAATGTCAGGATGTGTGCGTCTCCGGTGGAGGAATGGGTGACACAGGAGGCATTGGTCAAGCCTATGTTCACACTTTACAAACAACTTCTGCGTGCCACCTCTAATAAACTTGATAATGTCACCAGGGTTAGGGAGTCGTCGTATGTGTGTCAGAAGCGGATTATACAAGAGCGGTGTACTAGGCGACCCTTGAATAGATCGTCTCAGACCAATTCTTCCATATCTGCTGATGAACATGCTACAATGTTAGATGCCTTGACTGGTCCATTGATATCGGCTGAAGATCATCTCATTCAAGTAACATTTTTTCATGAAATTTACTATACTCTCTCTAAATTGCTTAGGATGGGGAAACTTCCTTCTCCTGTGTGCCCACGCAGCTAGAGGGAGGAAGGTTCCTTTCTCCACATGTTTGGGAGTGCCCAGTTATTTACGGTTTCTGGACTGAAGTAATGGAATTTATTTAATTAAAAGTTGGATTTTCCCATATATTAGATCCCAAAGTTTGCTTGTTTCTCTTGGTGGAAGACCTTATTACCATCATGATAAATGGAGAAAAAAGTGGATAAAATTCTCCAGCGCTGTCCAATTGTTGTGGAATTGAAGGATTCAATCCAAGGCAAGAAGTTTAACCCCTTAATGACCGGGCCTGAAAAGACCAAGCCAGATTTGTTAAATCTGGTATGTCTGACTTTATCAGAGAATAACTGTGCGAAAGATTTGAATATCTAAGTAATTCTGACATTGTTTTTTCGTCACATGTTGTACTTTATTTTAGTGGTAAAAGTAGACTGATACGATTTGCGGAAATTAATGAAAAAATAGAAAAATTGAAGAAATTTTGTAAAAATTATCATTTTTCCCTATTTTTAACTGCAATATGTCACATATGTACATACATACTGTACAATTTTTTTTATTAAATATATATTTCCATCGCTTTACTGTATTTTGGCAGCACTTTTGGAAAAAAAAATTTTTTTTTGAGCAATTTAGAAGACTTACAAGTTTAGTAATGATTTTATACATTTTGAAGTACATTTTGTTTTCCTGCACCAAGCCAGGTTTTCAGAGGCTCATAGGTGTCAGAATGGTGGAAACCCCCACAAGTGACACTATTTTGAAAACTACACCCCTTAAGGTATTTATTAATGGTTGTTGTAAGTATTTTGACCCCACAGTTTTTTTGTAAGAATTCATGCAAAGCAGGCGTAAAAACATATAATTTCACTTTTTTCATAAAATTATCACTTTGAAGACCGATTTCTTTGTAAAGCGACCATGAGAATGAAGAAATGCACCCCAAAATCTATCACCCTGTTTCTCCTGTTTTCAAAAATGCCCACATTGTGACCCTAATGCGTTGCCTGGACACACGGCAGGGCCCGAAAGGAAGGGAGCAACCGGAGGCATTCAGGTCTCATATTTTGCGTGAAAATGTTTTAGGCCCCACTGTACATTTGGAGAGGTTTTGAACTACCAGAACGATAGAAACTCCCCATAAACGACGCCATTTAGAAAACTAGACCCCTTAAGGTATTTATCTAGGGCTGTAGTGAGTATTTTGACCCCACAGTTTTTTGCTAAATTGAATGCATAGCAGGTGAAATAAAAAAAAAACCAAAACACTTTTTATATAAAAGTATCACTTTGAAGACCGATTTCTTTGTAAAGCGACCATGAGAATGAAGAAACATCCCCCAAAATCTATCACCCTGTTTCTCGCGTTTTCAAAAATGCCCCCATTGTGACACTAATGCGTTGCCTGGACACACGGCAGGGCCCGAAAGGGAGGTAGCGCCCGAAGACTTTCAGGACACACATTTTGCTTGAAAATTTTTCAGGTCCCATTACACATTTATAGAGGCACAGAGCTGACAAAAATATAGAAACTCCCCATAAATGACCCCATTTTGAAAACTAGACCGCTTAAGGTATTCATCTAGGTGTGTACTAAGTATTTTGACCCCACAGTTTTCGCAGGAATTAATGCAAAGCAGGTGGAAAGAAAATTTTATTTCACTTTTTTTCACAAATGTGTCATTTTAAGGTCAGATTTCTTGTACAGAGGACATGAGAATAAGGAAATGCACCAGAAAATGTATCACCCTGTTTCTCCTGTGTTCAAAAATATCCCCATTGTGGCCCTAATGTGTTTCCTGGACACACGGCAGGACCCAAAAGGAAGGGAGCACCCGGAGGCTTTCAGGACACACATTTTGCTTTGAAAATGGGAGGATTCTACTTTTCTAGATTGAGAAATAGATGTCCCTAACAGTTTCTACACCCTATGACTATGTCGTGCTAAGAAAGCAGCTGTCCTGAAATCATGTCAGTCCATAGACATTATGTATATCAACCCGCTCTGATATATAGTAAGTTAGAGTGGGAAAATTTATTAAACTGTTGGCGGAAAAAGGCAATATATCCAAAAAAAAGGAGGAAGAATGTATCCAGCTATGTGGAAAACTAGAGCATGTTCACAGGATGAAAGAAAATTTGTAGGGCTGTAATGACTTTATTATTCAAAGTGACTGGTCATACAACGTCTCTTTAGCTCCATCAATCCCTATATAAGGGACGAATGTGCCAAGTGACGCGGTACACCATAACAAGCCCCTGCCCGGCAAGGTAGGAACCGCCATGTGCACAAAACAACCAATCACCTGTAGAATATATAAAGGGGCAGTGTCCCACACCGTATGTATAGATACAGTAAAGGACCACTACTCCCCAAATTAATGTCGCTATTTCTAGAAGTATTGTCGGGTGTAAGAGGTCCACCAAAAACCCGAACAAAACTGTAATAAAGCCCATAGTGTATTGATAAGGACAAAACAGGGACTTATGCATAGACCAGGGTTGGAAGGACAAGCGGAACAATAATATCGTGACTCACTTCGCTGTCCTCGTTTGCTGCAGACCCGACACCGTTTTTTGGGGTATTTTTGGTTAGATGTTGAAGGGATGGGGTGTAAAAAATGTTTTTCAACAAGTCGGTGTACATCCTCTGACTCATGGACTACTCTCTGGTCTGCAGATTGAAATAGGAGATCTTCAATCACTTTCTCCTGAAATTCAAAGAATGTCACCCTGCCCGCTGATTTTTTGTACAGGACAAATGCGTTCTGCATCGCAACTTGAATCCCTTGAAGCGACACTTTAGCTGTCGCTTTCAAGTAAGGCTGGGTTCACACGACCTATTTTCAGACGTAAACGAGGCGTATTATGCCTCGTTTTACGTCTGAAAATAGGGCTACAATACGTCGGCAAAAATCTGCCCATTCATTTGAATGGGTTTGCCGACGTACTGTGCAGACAACCTGTCATTTACGCGTCGTCGTTTGACAGCTGTCAATCGACGACGCGTAAAAATACAGCCTCGTCAAAAGAAGTGCAGGACACTTCTTTGGACGTTTTTGGAGCTGTTTTCTCATAGACTCCAATGAAAACAGCTCCAAAAACGGACGTAAAAAACGCAGCGAAAACCGTGAGTTGCTCAAAAATTGTCTGAAAATCAGGGTCTGTTTTCCCTTGAAAACAGCTCCGTATTTTCAGACGTTTTTGGTCACTACGTGTGCACATACCCTAAAAGCTCAACTTCAGATGCAGAATCCGTATCTGAGCATAGCATCTGATAGGCTTCCTCAACGCTGTATCTTCTGGCAGCCATACTGATAATACAGTCTAAACCGCAAATAATAAATGGAACTAGCGGTTTAAATTTTTTTTTTTATCAACTAATGCCTCATGCACACGACCGTAAAAACACCCGTTATTGCGGGTCGTAAATACGACCTGCAATAACGGGCTCATAGACTTCTGTTACCCACTGGTACCTTCCCGTTTTCTCACGGGAAGGTGCCCGTGCCATTAAAAAAAATAGAACATGTTCTATTTTTCTATTTTACGGGCCGTGCTACTATACTTTATAATGACAGCACGGCTCGCAAAAGCGTCCGGCTGCCCGCGGCCGGCCGTGCCTGGCCGTGCTCGTAATTACGAGTCGTAATTATGAGCACGGTCGTGTGCATGAAGCCTAATCAACTAAGAACACTAAAAGAATTAAACTTTTTTTTTTTATTGTTTTTTTTTTCAAACCTAAAGCTAAACCCTACGCCTAACACAAACCGTAAACCCAAGCCCAGAACAGCACCCTACGCCGTCTAAGGCCCCATGCACATGAACGTGTTTTTGCGGCCGCAATTCCCCCGAAAGTCCGCGGGAGAATTGCGGCCACCTTCTTTTCTATGGGGCCATGCACACGACCGTAGTTTTTGCGGTCCTTGCACGGCCCGGGAGCCCGGACCGCAGAAAGAACGGGCATGTCTTATTACGGCCCTGTTCTGCGGTCTGGGCTCATTGAAAACAATGGTGGCGGCCATGTGCATGTCCCGCGATTTGCGGGCGGCCTGCGGCGGACAGTCCGCAGCCGGCCGACCCGAAAATCCCGGCCGTGCACACGGCTACGGTCGTGTGCATGAGGCCTAACAGCGTACACGCCGTCTAACAGCGTACCCTAAAAAGAAAGTAGTTTATAGTATGATTCTTAGTATATACAGTAAATATATTTATATATATATGTATATACTATATACTATAAAATACTGAAAAAAATGTGTTTTTTTTTAAATAAAGTGTGTAAGGGACAAGTGATTTTGTGTGGGGACACTGACACACTTGTATCTGTTTCTCTCCACAGCTAGAACAGTGAGGAGAAACAGATACATGTTTTTACTTTTATTTTACAGTAGTGATCACTATGATTGGATCTCATAGTGATCACAAAAGATCAGGAACCAATACTATTGGCTCCTGATCACTGCTCTAAGAACAGAGCTGCTAGCAACAGCTCGTTCTTAGAGCAGGAGCTGTCATTTAGACACTCCCGGCGGCTCTGTACGCAGTAACAGCATGTGACCGCTGTGATTGGCTGTCACAGCGGTCACGTGTTGTTACGACGAAATCGGCAGGTCCTGATGGCTGCACTAAGAACCGGACCTGTTACTTACAGCCGATTTTTAGTGCAGATGTCACCAGACGGTGGGCGGTCGTTAAGGGGTTAAATAAGATATATGTTTAATGGATAAGAATAGGGATGTCACGATACCAGAATTTGGACTTCGATACCGATACTTCATTTAGTATTGCGATTTCGATAGCAATTTCGATACTTTTGCCAACAGTAATGAAAAAAAAATTCTTCCATTTTCTGATGTGAGGCGCGACATGTGATGAATTTTGAACGCTCCTCACATTAATAGTAATTAATCCCATAATGTTTCTCAGTCATAATGGGTTAATGTGCGAGGTACATGATGGGGTTAATTACTATTAATGTGAGGAACATGGAGGTTAAATTCATCGCACCTCGCGCCTCACATTAATAAGTGATAGAAAGCAGTGTTTATTTCCTTTTTTTACAGCGCACACCTCATAAATGATGCAAAAAAATTGTTGTGCGCGCCATTACTGAATGTGTGAATATTTTATGTATTGAGACTTATTTTAATGTTTATTGTAAAAAAGGTGAATGTGTATTTTTTTTTAATTTTAACAATACTTTGTTTTTACTTTATTTTTAAACTTTAATGTACTGACATATATCAGATATGTGCCAGTACATTAGCCTGTGGACAGATAGCACACAGGCAGTTGTTAGGATATACTTGGGTATGTCCTAACAACATGAAATATGGTAAGACAGCCCTGGGGTCCGTCAATAGACCCTGGGCTGTCTGCCCATATATGGTATGGCCATCGATCGCGTCACAGGAATTCCCTGTGACGCAATCCAGGGGCATCCCCCCTTCTCATTTTCTCCTGAATGCTGCTGTCAGCTGTGATCGCAGCATTCAGGGGAATAACGGCGGAGATGAGAGGTTTCTCTGATCTCCGCCGTTATAGAGCGGGGCTGCGGCTGTGTAATACAGTCATTGCCCCGCTCCTGACAGGAAGTGCGCGCGCGGTCAGCATGAGGAGGTGCGGCCGGCGCTGCACTAATGAGCGGCAGTTCAGGCACTGAGGACAGAACATGGGGGTGTTTTGTAGAGCGCCCGCCATGTTCTGTCTTCAGTGTCGCTGCTCATTAGTGCAGCGCCGGCCGCATCGCATCATCCTGACCCCGCGAGCTTATCATGACTCAGGAGCGGGGCTGTGGCTGAATTACATTGCGCAGCTCAGTATCGAAATACAGGAAATAGCGGTATCGAACCGTTTAGGGATGCACAGTATCGAAACAGTATCGAAGTTTCGATGCACCGTGCATCCCTAGATAAGAATGCTACGCGTTACGAGATCAGACCGATCTCTTCATCAGGCAAAGAAAACATACATGTTGGGGTGTTTCCACTGTTTTGGCACCACAAAACCTCTTCAAACCTGACAAGGTGCCTAAAATATATGTTGTATGTTTCTTTGCCTGATGAAGAGATCGGTCCGATCTCGTAACGCGTAGCATTCTTATATATCTTATTTAAACTTCTTGCCTTGGATTGAATCCTTGCATTCCACAACAATTGGACAGCGCTGGAGAATTTTATCCACTTTTTTCTCCATTTATCTCGATCTACTGAGGGAGCCCTGACAGCCCCTGCACGGATCAACCAGCTGCAGTCCTTTGAGACCATACAGGCACTTCTGGGTGTTTGTTGTGCTCCTAGCACAACACCACAAGGTAAGCACAACCGGGTGTTTTTTTTATTTTTTTCTCTTCTTGTCTATAGATGACTTATTGCTATCATGGCTACCAAATATTGTATTTGACCGATCGCTTTTTTTTCTCTAATGTAATGGAAAGCAATTTGTTTTTGTTATTGTTTTGTTCTATATTTGTATAATTATACTACGGTCTTCATATAGGTACATACATGTATACTGCTGTGTTTATATAAACTCATATTCCCTGTATATGTACAGTGAAGGAAATAAGTATTTGATCCCTTGCTGATTTTGTAAGTTTGCCCACTGTCAAAGACATGAACAGTCTAGAATTTTTAGGCTAGGTTAATTTTACCAGTGAGACATAGATTATATAAAATAAAAAAAACTGAAAATCACATTGTCAAAATTATATATATTTATTTGCATTGTGCATAGAGAAATAAGTATTTGATCCCTTTGGCAAACAAGACTTAATACTTGGTGGCAAAACCCTTGTTGGCAAGCACAGCAGTCAGACGTTTTTAGTAGTTGATGATGAGGTTTGCACACATGTTAGATGGAATTTTGGCCCACTCCACTTTGCAGATCATCTGTAAATCATTACGATTTTGAGGCTGTCGCTTGGCAACTCGGATCTTCAGCTCCCTCCATAAGTTTTCGATGGGATTAAGGTCTGGAGACTGGCTAGGCCACTCCATGACCTTAATGTGCTTCTTTTTGAGCCACTCCTTTGTTGCCTTGGCTGTATGTTTCGGGTCATTGTCGTGCTGGAAGACCCAGCCACGAGCCATTTTTAATGTCCTGGTGGAGGGAAGGAGGTTGTCACTCAGGATTTGACAGTACATGGCTCCATCCATTCTCCCATTGATGCGGTGAAGTAGTCCTGTGCCCTTAGCAGAGAAACACCCCCAAAACATAATGTTTCCACCTCCATGCTTGACAGTGGGGACGGTGTTCTTTGGGTCATAGGCAGCATTTCTCTTCCTCCAAACACGGCGAGTTGAGTTAATGCCAAAGAGCTCAATTTTAGTCTCATCTGACCACAGCACCTTCTCCCAATCACTCTCAGAATCATCCAGATGTTCATTTGCAAACTTCAGACGGGCCTGTACATGTGCAGGGGGACCTTGTGGGCACTGCAGGATTTTAATCCATTACGGCGTAATGTGTTACCAATGGTTTTCTTGGTGACTGTGGTCCCAGCTGCCTTGAGATCATTAACAAGTTCCCCTCGTGTAGTTTTCGGCTGAGCTCTCACCTTCCTCAGGATCAAGGCTACCCCACGAGGTGAGATTTTGCATGGAGCCCCAGATCGATGTCGATTGACAGTCATTTTGTATGTCTTCCATTTTCTTACTATTGCACCAACAGTTGTCTCCTTCTCACCCAGGGTCTTACTTATGGTTTTGTAGCCCATTCCAGCCTTGTACAGGTCTATGATCTTGTCCCTGACATCCTTAGAAAGCTCTTTGGTCTTGCCCATGTTGTAGAGGTTAGAGTCAGACTGATTAATTGAGTCTGTGGACAGGAGTCTTTTATACAGGTGACCATGTAAGACAGCTGTCTTTAATGCAGGCACCAAGTTGATTTGGAGCGTGTAACTGGTCTGGAGGAGGCTGAACTCTTAATGGTTGGTAGGGGATCAAATACTTATTTCTCTGTGCGCAATGCAAATAAATATATATAATTTTGACTATGTGATTTTCTTTTTTTTTTTTTTTTATATAATCTATCTCTCGCTGGTAAAATTAACCTAGCCTAAAAATTCTAGACGGTTCATGACTTTGACAGTGGGCAAACGTACAAAATCAGCAAGGGATCAAATACTTATTTCCTCCACTGTAACACCTGTAGTGTCCATGGCCGCGGGCCGTTGGGTTCACTCGCCTCCGACGCCCGCAGCCATGGATCCGTGAGCGCTGGTCCCCGTCTCCCTCCTAAGAGACGCCAGCGCTCACTTCCGCTCTGTTCGGCTGTGCCCCGTAGGGTGCGCGCGCACGCTCGCGCCCGGCCTTAAAGGGCCAGCGCGCGCAAATAGGAAATAGTCATCATCATCAACTGCCACGATTTCCTGGTCTATAAGAAGCCTTCTAATCCTTGCCTGAGCGTTGTTAGTTTTCCCAGTCTGTCTTGCAAATGGTCCCTTAGTGTTTCCCGTTCCTGTTGTTACCCGTGCCTTGTTCCCCGTTCCTGTTTCCCGTGCTTTGCCTTAGTATCAAGTCGTGCCACGTCCCGTGTCATCTGCCACGTCCAGAGGAATCTGCCACGTCCTGTGTCTTCTGCCACGTCCAGAGGAATCTACCATGTCCGGAGGAATCCGCCACGTCTGGCGCAACTTGCGGCTCCTGTGTCATCCGCCACGTTTGGCGCTGTCTGCTGCAACCATCTCCAACTGTGCCAGAGCTTAAGTCACCGTCTGGACTATTCAGGTACCCTTGTGCGGGACATTTGTATTTCTGGGGTGTCCTGTTTGGCCAGCTGCCTCCCCGCTACGGCGGTACGGCCTAGTGGGTCCACTAACCCACTCCGTGACAACACTTTTATTGTGTTCTTAATAAAATGTACCTATAAAAAAAATTATATATAATATATATATATATATATATATATATATATATATATATACACACACACACACACACACACACGCACGCACGCACGCACGCACGCACGCACGCACGCACGCACGACCCATGGATACTGGTCAAATCTGCAAAACTGAAACACCAGTCAGTCCTACATTTTGGCGGTTTTTATTCTTTGGGCTGCATTGCCGATCATTCAGAGGCTCATTCTTGTTATCCGCCCCTTTCCACAAAGAAATGCTGTCAGGTTTGCGCTGTGTGCGATCACCTTTTGGTTGTTCTCTAGGTGCAGATTTATCAGGATCCAGTAAGTCTTTAGACAAGGCCTCCTCTGCTGAGTCAGGGGACGTGTATGGTCTAGACATCCCATACGCCATATGAACCCGTAGTTGATCTGAACAGATCAATTGTAAGCAAACTTGACACTTTACCAAATTTGTGCAGATTACTATAAAGGCCTTCCGTTTTTTAGCCACCTACACGAAGTAGTCCTAGAAGAGTAGTACTCGGGCCCCTCTAAACTTTAGCGGGTGCTTTAGTCTGCAAAATGCTTCCAGGATTTCAACCTTGTCACTATAATCCAGAAATCGCATAATAACTTGTTCAGTGCGTCTTTGTGAAGCATCTGTGCGCGTCTGCAATGGGTCTCTAGTGATATTATGGTCTGTGTCTACTCTGTGTGCCCTATCCACTCTGCAGCAATGTCTCAATCCGAGTACTGCCGGTAGGACGTCTTCAAAGAAGTTTTGTAAATCCGTTGACTTGGTAAATTCCAGAATGCCTACCATGCGTAGGTTATTCCTCCTCAATCTATTTTCAATATCATTCACTTTGGCTGCCATGCGTTTGTCATCTGCAATGACTGCATTCAACTGTGGATGATCTAGTTTTCATCCTCTAGCAAATTGTTGCGTTGCTCTGCTATCTCGATGCATGCAGAATCGAGGTTGAGGTTCCGCATGGACTGTACAGTGCTTTCCAGAAAGTGTGACTGAGCTCCAGCTCCCAGAGCTACAGACCTGCAACCTATAAGCACAACAGAGCACACCACGGTGACTGTGACCTCTCTCACAGTTGCAGAACCCATTTTGGGAGTCCAGTGAATGGACTGCTACCTTCTCCAGAGTGCACAAAAACTTGCAGCTCAGAATTCCAACCAGGACGCTGAACGGGACACGCCAGGTAAAATGACGCCGACTCCACCATCCTCAGTTGTGTCACAGCCAGACTCCTGTGAGAGACACTGCCTTGACTCTTCTCTTGCCTCCGGGGTAGAGCGGCAGCGGATCACCATTGCATCCCCTCTGGATTAAAACTACTGGCCATTAAGATGGCCTGATATCTGGCCCTGGACATCAATGGCAACTGGAGGCCTAACAATGGCCTCCTGGTCTGCCAGGTACGGAAGCCTATTAGGCCCCTCCCAGAGGCCTAATAGGCTTGCTGTCAGTGTATAACGTATAGCTCTAATACACTGCATTATGTAGGTAGTGCAGTGGATCAGAATAGCGATTAGGGCTTCATGCTTTCAAGTTCCCTAGTGAAGCATAAAAAAAAAAAGTAAATAAAAACGCTGATCTCGGATTGCAAGCATTTAACCACCCCTTAGATGCCGGTGTTAGATATGACCAAAAGCATCTGAGGTTTTTGCTCCCGCGTCGCGAGATCGCGGTACCCGGTGTGCTCCATTAGCAGCTGGGAGCCCTGTGAACGCTCCAAGCCCTGCTATAGTAAGATCGTTAATGAGACCTGCCTGTGGCCAATAGCGATGCACTGATTTTGCCATAGACTGCAATATTGTGATATGGCAGTCTATGGCATAAGCGATCTAATCAGGTTCAAGCCCTCTAGGCGGGGGATAAATAAAAGTAAAAAGAAAATATAAAAAAGTTTTTCTTTTAAAAAAAATATAAAAATTCAAAATTACCCCCCTTTCCCTAGATCACATATAAAAAAATAAACATAAACACATTAGGTATCCCCGCGTCCAAAAATGCCTGAACTAAAAATATAAAAATATTTATCCAATATGGTGAACTTCGTAGAGGGGAAAAAAGGTCAAAATGGCCGAATTTCAGGTTTTTTTTGCCACTTCAACCCCCACAAAACATTTAATAAAAAGTGAATCAAAATGCCAGACATTCCTCCAAATGGTATTAATAAAAACTGCATCTTTCCACGTACAAAAAGACACCTTACACTGCTCTGTAAAAAGAAATATATATTTTAAAAAAAGTTATGGAAGTCACAATATGGCAATGCAAACATTTTTTTTTGTTTCTTTCACACGTTTAATTTTTTTTTTTAAAAGGTACTAAAACAACAAAAACTATATAAAATTTGTTATCACGGTGATCGAACAGACTCGCAGAATAAAGGTTGTGTGTCATGCTCACTGTACATTGATCATAAAAAAGAAACAAGAAAATGGCGGAACTGCTGTTTTGTTTCCAATTCCACCCCATTCTGATTTTTTCCCAGCTTCATCGCACATGTACTGGGAAGAACAACTTGTCCCGTAAAAATTAAGCCCTTATATGGCTGTTTCCACACAAAAAAAAAAAAAAAAAGAGTTCTGACTTTTTGAAGGTGGGGAAGAAAAAACAAAAGCATAAAAACGAAAATTAGTCAGGTCCTGAAAGGTTTAAAGCAATAAAACCCCAAACAGAACTGCTACTAAGCTAAATCCACGATCCAAAAGCCAAATGGCACTTCCTTCCCTCTGAGCCCTACAGTGTGCCCAAACGGAGGTTCACTTCCACATATATGGTAATCTCATATCCGGGAGAACCTCCTTAACAGTTTGAGGTATTTGTCTGCAGTGGCACAAACCGGGCAAAACAAATTGTGCTCTAAAAGGACATATCAGTGGAAAATTGCAATTTTCCCTTTGCACCATCCGCTGCGTGTTAATTTCTAATAAGGCATTTTTTTTTAAGTTTCCAAACTAAGGGTATGTTCACACAGCAGTTTTTTTCAGGCACACAATTCTGCCTCAAAATTCAGTTTGGAATTTTGAGGCAGATTTTGATCTGCCTGCACGCCGTTTGCCGAGTTTTTCGCGCTAGGGTCACTACTTGGGGGTTTGTTATACTTTTTGTCCTCTGAGGCCTGCAATTGTGGGTCAATGCTGCGAAAATCAGCAAAATAGGCCCCAAATGCGCATTGTGCTCTTTCAATCCTAAGCCCTGCCACATGTCCAGGCAAATAATAAATGCCTTGAGGGGTGTATTTTGAAAAATGGGGTCACTTCTCTGGGTTTTCTACTGTACTTTGGTACCTAATGGAGCTCTGCAAATGCGACATGGCACCCGAACACCAATCAGGCAAAATCAGCATTCTAAAAGCCAAATGGCGCTCCTTCCAATTTGAGCTATGCCATGTTCCCAAACAGCAGTTTAGGGCCACATACGGAAGAAATTGAGTAACAAATTGTGTGGTGTGGAAATAAATAATAAATAAATATGAATCAGGAGCTTAAACTACATATTTTTGGAAAATAGAAATAATTTTGCATTTTCACTGCCTAATTCTAATAAAATCTATTAAACACTTGTGGGATCAAAATGCTCACTACACCTCTAGATGAATGCCCTGAGGGATGTAATTTCCAAAATGTAGTCAAGTTTAAGGGGTTTCCCCTGTACTGGTACCTCAAGGGGCTCTGTAAATGTGACATGGCTCTCCAAAAACCAATCAAGCAAAGTCTGCATGATAAATAGTGCTCCTGCCATCATGAGCCCTACTGTCTGTCGTACTCATAAGAAATTGATTTACAAGTATTGGGGTGTTTTTTCTCCCTTATTCCTCTGTGAAAATGAAAAAAATTCAACATTTTAGATTTTCATTTTCACGGCCTAATTCCAATAAATTCAGCTAAAAAACAGTAGGGTCTAAATGCTTACTATACTGCTAGATAAATTCCTCTAGGGGTGTAGCTTGCCACATGGGATCAATTTTGTGGGGTTTCCACGGTTTTGGTCCGTCAGGGGCTTTGCAAATGCAACATTGCGCCGCAAACCATTCCAGCAAAATGTGAGCTCCAAAAGCCAAATAGCGCTTCTTCCATGCTGAGCTCTGCCGTTTTTCTAAACAGCAGTTTATGACCATATGGGGTATTGCCATAATCGGGAGAAATTGCTTTTCAAATGTTGAGGTGCTTTTTCTCCTTTATCCCCTGCAAAATTTGAAAATTTCTACTTTTTATTGGAAAAAAAAGGTTGATGTTCATTTTCAGTCTAATTCCACTAAATTCTGCAAAAAAAAAAACTGTGGGGCTAAAATGCTCACTATACCCCTCGATAAATTCCTTGTGGGGCGTAGTTTGCGAAATGGCGTCTTTTTGGGGGGTTTCCACCGTTTTGGCACCACAAGACCTCTTCAGACCTGACATGGTGCTTAAAATAAATTGTAATAAAAAGGAATCAACTAGGTGCTCCTTTGCTTATGAGGCCGGTGCTTCAGTCCAGTAGAACAATAGGGCCACATGTGGGATATTTCTAAAAACTGCAGAATCTGGGCAATAAATATTGGGTTGTGTTTCTCTGGCAAAATCTTGTGTGTGACAAAAATGTTTTCAATTTGTACATTTCACCTCCACTTTGCTTGAATTCCTGTGACACACCTAGAGGGTTAAGAAACTTTATAAATGCTGTTTTGAATACTTTGAGGGGTGCAGTTTTTAAATTGGGTAATTTATGGGGGGCTTCTAATATATAGGGCCCTCAAAGCCACTTTAGAACTGAACTGGTCCCTAAAAAAAAAAAATAGGTTTTGGAAACTTTCTTGAAAATGTGAGAAATTGCTGCTAAAGTTATAAGCCTTGTAACGTCCTGGAAAAATAAAAGGACTTTAAAAAAACCCGATGCCAATATAAAGTAGACGAATGGTAAATGTTAACTATTTTATGTGGTATTACTATCCATCTTACAAGCAGATAAATTTAAATTGAGAAAAATGCTAATTTTTGCAAATTTTCCTAAATTTCTGTGTTTTTTACAAAAACAATGAATGTATCAACCAAATTTTAACACTACCTTAACGTTCAATGTGTTACGAGAAAATCTCAGAATCGCTTGAAAAAATAGAAGTATTCCAAAGCTATTACCACATAACTGGACTGATCCATATTGGAGGCAACATCATCACTGCAGATTGCCACGGGATCCCCTGGAAAGAGCTTGACGAGGTACCTGACCAGCCTAAGGCCCCCCTAAGCCTCTTATGGGGTCTAGTGCGAGAAGTAGACTTAATATTATCCAGAGGAAAGGAAGGAAGGTCCTGAGCTTCTGCAACCTGGTAAGGCAAATGCTCCAAAGACTGATCCATGGACTGGGAAAGTCTTGAAATGTTCCGTCAGGCCTGAACAAAAGACATTGCCCACTCAGATAAGAGCCATATTCTCACGGAAGGGGACGATCTGGGGGGGGGGGCACTGGATAGCAAGCACTGTGGGCACCATGGGGTAGGTTGGCTGTAAGTAAACTTTATATCACAACCGCCACAGGCATAAAAACTAGCCTTTTCCACCTGTATGCTTGGCAACATCCTCCCTAGAAAAAAAACATGACAGAAAACATCAAGTAATGTCTGGAGAAAAAAATAAACCTCTGGGGAAGTACAAGAACAAACAATACAGCCAAAAGGATGGCCTACCAGACCCTTGGAGCTGTGTACCCCTGTGGATGAACACAGGGGAAAGCGGACCACAGAAAATAACTGCTGCAGAGCCAAGTCCTCAAGTTCGTTTTGAAGATGGAGCTGGTCAATAGAGGACATCAACGTTCTATAGGCGTAAGCCCTGCCCTAAAAACTTGCCTCCCGAGGAGGTCTTCCTCCAATCAAGAGAAGACACAAGGAGGGAGGCCATAGGCTGAAAAAAAAAAGACACCTTACAGGCCAGGGGCAGAGAAAATATGGAGGAAAGAACTGCGGCCTAGGCCAAATTAGAAAGCCGGGTTGCAGTGACGGCAACCGCGGCAGCGGGGGAATTATACAGCAATACCATGGGCACTGGATCCGTCACCTTGAAATCAATGGTGATAGAAAAGGAAACCTCCGGTTTCCATTTGTGTCTGTTCAAGGTCCCGTTCTGACGTAAAGCTCCAACGGAACGTCAGAACCGGACCCCAACGCAGACGTGAACGAAGACTTAGGCTTAGATGAGGAGTCAGAGGCACAAAACAGATTCTGCTGACAGCAGCTCCTATATACAGAGGGTACATAAAAGCTGTAGTGCTGAAATGGAGCAACATTTTAAATGAATGTTTAGTACAAAAGTGAATAGTGCCCTAAAATAAAAACCACTTCATAACAAAAAAAAAGGTTTATGTCACAAAATAACAAAGGCACCTATTCAACAATTCAATACCCTGCCACTCCAGTCACAGTAGATACCTTGTGGCATCAGTTTATATTGCTGCAGAGATAAAATGCTGCACGGACACATGACTGCTGCAGCCAATCACTGGTCGGAGTAGTGATGTCAGTATGTAAAGGAGCAAGTGATTGACTGCATCACGTGTCCAAAGACCAGCGAGGGACCATGGGACCAGTAGCGCTGGAGGGGCAGATGTTTGTTATTTTAGAACTTGAGCAGCTGACAAAAGGTTTTTAAAGAGAACCTTTCACCTGCCCAGTGGCGTAACTTCCGCTATTGCGGCCTGCTACGGGGCCCACGGCAGCTGACACGCCCGCCCCATATGCCCGGTGGAGCCGCTAGAAGTAGTTATGGCTGCTATAGCGGTAGCGACGCTACTACAGGGCCCGCGCCGCCAAGCCTCTAACATTTATGGTCCGGGGCGGCAGGGGCCCTTTCATTCCCGGTGGCGTCGCTAGCACCGGTGCTAGCGACAGCCACACCGACTTGCAGTAATTGTACCTGCGTCTATAGCACGCAGGTACAAATACATGCATTAGCAATGAATGGTCCCCTCTTCCCCTATTGATTCATTCCGTAAATAAGCTGGTTTGATTCAACATTTTTTCAGATGCTTATATACTAGGAACGCAGATTGAGGGGATTAGGTGGGGGTGTGGGAGTCTTTTCTGTTTGCCATTTATCAGGGTGGCTACCCTCAGAGATTTTGTTTAGCATGTTTATGCTATTTTAAATGTTTTTAATCATACATGTGGTGTATTTACTTTAGATAAAAATATACACTACCGTTCAAAAGTTTAGGGTCACTTAGAAATTTCCTTATTTTTTAAAGAAAAGCACAGTTTTTTTCAATGAAGAGAACATTAAATTAATCAGAAATACACTCTATACATTGTTAATGTGCTAAATGACTATTTTAGCTGCAAACGTCTGTTTTTTAATGCAATATCTACATAGGTGTATAGAAGCCCATTTCCAGCAACCATCACTCCAGTGTTCTAATGGTACATTGTGTTTGCTAACTGTGTTACCGTGTTTCCCCGAAAGTAAGACAGTGTCTTACTTTCTTTTTATCCCCAAAAGCCCCACTATGTCTTACTTTCGGGGTATGTCTTATATTGGAAAAAAATTGTCGAATTATTTATTATTTTTTTTTCACAAACTTTATTTAACTGTTTTACATTTTTTTTTTTAGTCCCACCAGGGGACTTCACTATGCGATGTGCCGATCGCATATATAATGCTTTGGTATACTTAGTATACCGAAGCATTATTGCCTGTCAGTGTAAAACAGGCAGATGCTGAAGGCAGACCTGGGGGTCTTTGTTAGACCCCCGGCTGTCATGGAAACCCGACGGCGACCCGCGATTTGTTTGCGGGGGCGCCGATCGGGTGACAGAGGGAGCTCCCCCCTCTGTCAAACACATTAAATGCCGCTGTCACTATTGACAGCGGCATTTAATGGGTTAAACTGCCGGAATCGGCACGCGCTTCGATTCCGGCAGTTGCAGCAGGAGCCAGGCTGTGTATAACACCCGTGCTCCTGCCGCTGATCGCGTGGGTACAGTCTCAGTACCCGCGCCATCACAGGACGGATATATCCGTCCTCCTGCGCGAACTAGCAGCTGCTGAGGACGGATATATCCGTCCTTCGGCGTTAAGGAGTTAATACTGTGTGCATTACCGTATTTTAAGCAGGAGGCGGCATTGACAAGTGCAGGGGACGGCGCGGTGACGTATGGAGAGGGGGGCGGCGCGGAAGTGGGCAGGAGGCGGCAATACCCCTGTGTTTCCCCGAAAGTAAGACATATGTCTTACTTTCGGGGTACGGCTTATATTAGCCGACCCCCCTGAAACCCCCGATACGTCTTACAATCGGGGGTGTCTTACTATCGGGGAAACACGGTAGAAGGCTAATGGATGATTAGAAAACACTTGAAAACCTTTGTGCAATTATGGTAGCACCGCTGTAAACAGTTTTGCTGTTTAGAGGAGCTATAAAACGGTCCTTCCTTTGAGCTAGTTGAGAATCTGGAGCATTACATTTGTGGGTTCGATTAAACTCTCCAAATGGCTAGAAAAAGAGAGCTTTCATGTGAAACTCTACAGTCTATTCTTGTTCTTAGAAATGAAGGCTATTCCATGCGAGAAATTGCCAAGAAACTGAAGATTTCAAACAACGGTGTGTACTACTCCCTTCAGAGGACAGCACAAACAGGCTCTAACCAGAGTAGAAAGAGAAGTGCGAGGCCCCGCTGCACAACTGAGCAACAAGACAAGTACATTAGAGTCTCTAGTTCGAGAAATAGACGCCTCACAGGTCCTCAACTGGCAGCTTCATTAAACAGTACCCGCAAAACACCAGTGTCAACGTCTACAGTGAAGAGGCGACTCCGGGATGCTGGCCTTCAGGGCAGAGTGGCAAAGAAAAAGCCATATCTGAGACTGGCTAATAAAAGGAAACGATTAATATGGGCAAAAGCACCCAGACATTGGACAGAGGAAGATTGGAAAAAAGTGTTATGGACAGACGAATCGAAGTTTGAGGTGTTTGGATCACACAGGAGAACATTTGTGAGACGCAGAACAACTGAAAAGATGCTGGAAGAGTGTCTGACGCCATCTGTCAAGCATGGTGGAGGTAATGTGATGGTCTGGGGTTGCTTTGGTGCTGGTAATGTGGGAGATTTGTACAAGGTAAAAGGGATTTTGAATAAGGAAGGCTATCACTTTTGCAACGCCATGCCATACCCTGTGGACAGCGCTTGATTGGAGCCAATTTCATCCTACAACAGGACAATGACCCAAAAGCACACCTCCAAATTATGCAAGAACTATTTAGGGAAGAAGCAGGCAGCTGGTATTCTATCTGTAATGGAGTGGCCAGCGCAGTCACCAGATCTCAACCCCATAGAGTTGTTGTGGGAGCAGCTTGACCGTATGGTACGCAAGAAGTGCCCATCAAGCCAATCCAACTTGTGGGAGGGGCTTCTGGTAGCATGGAGTGAAATTTCTCCCGATTACGTCAGCAAATTAACAGCTAGAATGCCAAAGATCTGCAATGCTGTAATTGCGGCAAATGGAGCATTCTTTGACAAAAGCAAAGTTTGAAGGAGAAAATTATTATTTCAAATAAAAATCATTATTTCTAACCTTGTCAATGTCTTGACTATATTTTCTAGTCATTTTGCAACTCATTTGATAAATATAAGTGCGAGGTTTCATGAAAAACACAAAATTGTCTGGGTGACCCCAAACTTTTGAACGGTAGTGTACATACCCGTTTGTGTTTCGTGTTTCATACTGTGGTTTATATGGTATGTGGCAATATTTATGCAGTGCCCGCCGGTTGCCGCCGGTGATATAAATAAGCCGTGCCCGACCATTCAGCACCTTACAATGACGCTGATTGGCGGGGCAAAGTAACTTGCCTCGCCAATCAGCACCTTTCAACTACGCTAGTGGCGCGATTACATCATCGCGCCGCTTCCGTGGTTGAAAGGCACTGATTAACGGGGAAAGTCATTCTGCCCTGCCAATCAGTGCCTTTCAATGACACGCCGCTTGCGTCGTTCAGCTCCAGCAGACCTGCTCAAAAGAGAGCAGATCTGCATTGTCACCGGAAGGCGAGGGAACGGGATCATGTGAATACGTAAAGTTGTTTTTTTTCTACTAAAACTGTGAGTGGCATGATCTACAGTGGGGGCTCTAATACAGGGTGTCTGTAAGTGGGGATGTGGAGCACTATATACAGGGGGAGCTATATGTAGGGCACTATATACAGTGGTGGGCTATATATGTGACACTATATACAGGGGTGGGCTATATGTGGAGAACTATCTATAGGGGGAGCTATTTGTAGGGCACCATCTACAGGGGTGGGCTATATGTGAGGCACCATCTACAGAGGTGGGCTATATGTGGGATACTATATACAGGGGTGTGTTACCTGTGGGACACTATATACAGGGGGCTATATGTAGGGCACTGTCTACAGAGGTAGGCTATACGTGGAGCACTATCTATAGGGGAAGCTATATGTAGGGCAGCACGGTGGCTCAATGGTAAGCACTATTGCCTTTGCAGCTCTTGATATATGTACTGATCTTGGTTCTGATGCTGTATTTATGTACTGAGCTTTGTTCTGGTGTTGTATATATGTACTGAGCTTGGTTCTGGTGATGTATTTATGTACGGAGCTTGGTTCTGGTGATGTATTTATGTACGGAGCTTGGTTCTGGGGATGTATATATGTACTGAGCTTTGTTCTGGTGCTGTATTTATGTACTGAGCTTGGTTCTGGTGCTGTATTTATGTATGGAGCTTGGTTCTGGGATGTATATATGTATAGAGCTTGGTTTTGGTATTGTATATATATGTAATGAGCTTTGTTCTGGTATTGAATATATGTACTAAGCTTGGTTCTGGGGATGTATTTATGTACTGAGCTTGGTTCTGTGATGTATACATGTACAGAGCTTGGTTTTGGTATTGTATATATGTAATGAGCTTGGCTCTCGTGCCATATATACGTTTGAGCTTGGTTCTAGTGATGTATTTATGTACGGAGCTTGGCTGTGCTACTGTATATATGTCAGAGTTTGGTTCTAGTGCTGTATTTATGTACGGAGCTTGGTTCTGGTACTCTATACACGTATGAGCTTGGTTCCGGAGCTGTAATTATATAGGATATATTTAGAATACAAAAATTGCAGGGCAGATGGAATTGTTTTCAATTCATTGTATATTTAATGGGAACCTGTCTGGTAGTTTTAACCCCTTGAACCACCACCATGCGGTAATACATGACCTGACAATATTTCCAAATGTATATTTTTTTCAGATGCAGCAAAATCTAGAAAATCTACTTTTAAACCGGCGCACACTATATGCTAATTAATCATTAAAGGGTCATGGGGTGGTGCCGCTATCCTGAAGAGTCACATAGTCCTGCCACCAAACCCACCTTTCCATGCTTGATTGACATCCCCCTGGCTGATACAAGTTTCACGGATGCGCCATTGCCTTGTACTACTTTGGGGGCTGTGTGGCACTATATACAAGGGGGAGCTGTGTGGCACTACTAAGGGGGGGCTGTGCGGCACTATCTACCAGGGGAGCTGTATGGCACCATTTACAAGGGGGAGGGCTGTGGCTTTCTACAGGGGGCTGTGTGTGGCGCAATCTACAGGGGTCTCTGTGTGGCACCGTCTACTAAGGGGGGCTGTGTGGCACTATATTCAGGGGGAGCTGTATGGCGCTATATACAGGGGGCTTTATGGCGATATCTACAGGGGTGGCTATGTGGCACATGGGGGAGGTGGGGGGCCTCAATCTACAAGTGGGGTGTGAAACTGTCTACAGGTGGGGCTGTATAGCACTGTCTATAGGGGGCCTGTATGGCACAATCTATAGGTGGCACGATCAATAAGGGGGGCTGCGTTTGGCACCTGGGGGGGGGGGCCCAGTCAAGGGTTTGCTATGGCACCCAGTCTTTCTTAGTTACGCCCCTGCACCTGCCCATATATGTGCAGCATGTAATAGGCAGGGCTGTACAAACCCTGTCTCACTATAAAAAAAATAATTATATCTTTCTTCTTTATTTAGATATTGGTGCCGTTATATTTGGCACCCGAAATTTAAATAAGCCCCTGAACGGTCAATGAGGTGTGTAATTGGCAAGGGGGCGTGTAACATCGCTGTGACACTGTCCAATCAGCTACAGACACAGCAAGAGCTGGAGAGGAGAGCGTGTGCGCGCACACACACAGCTCCACCGCCAACATGGAATAGAAGAGAAGGCGAATTATTCTCTTCTGAGTATCTTCGGCAGCGTTCCTGTGCGCGCACGCTAACACTCACTCGTTCTTCAGCTCTCGCGAGAGATCACAGTCTTGTCGTCCTTGTCTGCCGAGAGCTGAAGAGATCGTGTGCACGCATGCTCGCACAGCTCCCGAGCTGCGCGCGCACACGCTCTGCTCTTGCTGTAACACTGTCCGTAGCCGATTGGACAGTGTCACAGCGATGTTACATGCCCCCTTGCCAATTACGTGCCCCATGCACAGTTCATGGGGTCTTTTAAATATCGGGCGACAAATATAACGGCACCGATATCTAAATAACGGAGGATAGGAAAATAAATCAAGTGCCCCAGGGTTTGTGCAGCCCTGCCTATTACATGCTGCACATGTATGGGCAGGTGAAAGATTCTCCTTAAGATCAGAGAACCTTTTAATAATGCTCCTCTTTGTGTTTCATTCCTCACCATTTGAATACATTTTGTTTTATAGTGCGCTCTCCTGTATTTTTGTTTTGTTATGGTCCATCTGTCATATTTTCATGCATATACTCTACAAATACATTTTGAATAGTTATTCTTAACAGGAGAATACATAACTGAGCCATTTACCTGGTTTTAAGAGATGAGCATGGGTGAAAGGACTGGGTTGTCCAAGATATCTTTTTGGCAAATTCGAAAAAAGCCGTTGCATTCTTGTAGAAAATCTTTGCACCATAAAGTAAGCACAGGCTGTAAGAAAGAAAATAACATAACACGTGTGAGGGTTTTTTAATCAAATCAAAGAACATAGTAATCTTTATTACACACACATACACATTATATATAGGGTTGTCACGATACCAGAATTTGGGCTTGGATACCGATACTTCGTGTAGTATTGCGATACTCAATACCAAAAGTATACTTTGCCAACAATAATAATCATTTAAAAAAAAAAAAGTTCAATTTTCTGATGTGAGGCACATGGTATGATAAATTTTGAACCCTTATGTGCCTCACATTAATAGTAATTAACAAAATGTTGTCTATTAGGACTGTAAGGAACAAGATAGGGTTAATGTGTGAGAAACATGATGGGGTTAATTACTATTAATGTGAGGCACATGGAGGTTCAAAATTCATAATACCTCATATTAATAAGAGAAAGAAAGCAGTTTTTATTTTATAACCGCGTAAACATCATAAATGATGCTATAAATTAGTTACGGCCGCGATGATACTGAATATGTGTATATTTTTTTTACTTTTATGTACTGACATATCTATATGCCAGTACATTAGCCTGTGTACTGATAGGTATGTCCTAACATCTGTCTGTGTACTAAGTATGCCCTAACAGGAAACATGGTTAGGAGGAATTAAAGCAAAAAACGGGCGTTTTCCATGCGCTACTGATCAGTATGGTTACCCATACACGTAAAACCAAATTCCTCAAAGGTACCAATGTGGTCGGTAATATAAGGATTTTATTGGTACAATGGTAAATATAAAACACAACTGTTTAACAGTGAACAGTTTCGAAACCGAACCGGTTTCTTCCTCAGGTAGTATATAAATAGATGGGTGGGGTGCCAGTTAAATAACCTAGTGAAAGGTCAGTTAAAGGCAAGAACTACCGGGTCGGTTCAGAGATAAAAGACCAACCCAAATTACATAACGTACATATAATCACAACTAATAAAACAAAGATAAAAAATATATATATATATGAAACATATATGTATATATATGTCCAATGAAAGACAATTATTTCCTATACATTATAGTTGGAAGTTGTCTAGTTGGTAAAGACATACTATATTAACGTAATTGAACGCATATATATACACAAAATATATACAAAATTCTGCACATGTATAATTACATTGTCTAAAAATATAATTTAATAGTATATTAAAAACGAAATATTAAAAGGAAAATATGTTATATTAAAAAATATTTTTAAAATATATTTATTCAAAAAAGAGGGAAAAAGTTAAAAAATGTACTACCATTTCATTCTATTTTTCAATTTTGCTATATAGATTCGTAAATGTTCAGCCAAAATCATTTTTATACAAGTTCTATGTGTGTACATATGTATATATACCTTTTTATATATATGTTCTTTGCATAATTATACTGTTTTCATGGAAATGATAATAATGTCAATTTTATCATTATACTGATCTTGATGTTACTTTCAGAAGATCGAATTTTGTGGTTTTTATTATTAAAATGAAAAAGGAAAAACAAGTTTTTTTCTTTCCAGTACGATCTTTGCCAGTTCTTAAAGAATTTCCTATATATATTTATTTATAACGAATATGAAAAACTCAGCATAATCAGTCTAGAAGCAGTACAGTACTCCCCATCATCCCATCATTAGAGTGCATGTCGGCACTTCCGACAGTTCTGTTTTAATAAATACTTGAATTCCCAATAAAATAACTCTGGAAACAATATCAAAATGCAAGGGCAGGTACAAACACCAATTCCCAACAAGATGCAGACAAACCACAAAGCTACATAGAGGAAGATTGCTCAGGTGCAAAATACTAATGAACATCCACTCGTCACGCTAATAGGCACACCTACTATTAATGAGGGGGCCAAAATATCCACTAATACCTCATGTTTATCATGGATATATTTTCAGGATGCAACCGGGCCTTGTAATGTTGGGGGAGAATAGTGTGTCAGTATTTTGTGTGGTACACTTAGAAGGTGCTAGGAAGCCCGCCTGATCTAATAGTATGGGCGTTCCTAATAGGCATTATGCCAGCATGGTGCACTACATGTAACCGTGTGAGTGGAACGCTTTTAGAAGCTATATCTGTGTGCAATGAGAATACTAAGAAGCCACCCCCCCCCCCCTTATGAACAGTAGGCTGAAAGTGGCTATTTGTCAGTATATTGCACCTGAGTTTGTCTGTATCCTGTTGAACTGGTGTTTGTGCCTGCCCTTGTATGAGTAAGTATGGCCTTTGAGTGATTTTTTTAATTATTACAGTTCTTGACATAAAGTACAATATCTCACAAGAAAACAATCACAAAATCACTTGGATATGTGAAACTACATATTAGGGATGCACGATGCATCGAAACTTCGATACTGTGCATCCCCAAACGGTTCGATGCACACCCCCATGTTCTGTCTTCAGTGCCTTAACCGCCGCCCATTAGTGCAGCGCCGGCCGCATCTCCTCGTGCTGACCGCGCACGCACTTACTGTCAGGAGCGGGGCAATGACTGTATTACACAGCCGCAGCCCCGCTGGCGGAGATCAGCGAAACCTCTAATCTCCGCCGTTATTCCCGTGAATGCTACTATCACAGCGGACTGCAGCATTAAGGGGAAAATGAGAAGGGGGGATGCCCCTTGGATCGCGTCACAGGGAATTCCTGTGACGCGATTGAGGGACATACCGTATATGGGCAGACAGCCCAGGGTCTATTGAAGGACCCCAGGTCTGTCCTACCACATTTCCTGTTGTTAGGGCATACTGAGGTATGTCCTAACAACTGCCTGTGTACTATTAGTACACAAGCTAATGTACTGTAATATAGATATATGCCAGTACATTAAAGTTTACAAAATAAAAGTAAAAACATAAAATTAAATTAAAAAAAACAATACACACACCTTTTTTACAATAAACATTAAAATAAGTCTCAATACATAAAATATACACATTCAGTATTGGCGCGGCTGTAATAACCGGCGCAACCATTTTTTGCATCATTTATGATGTGTACACTGTAAAAAAATAAAATAAAAACTGCTTTCTATCACTTATTGTGGGGCATGAGGTGTGATGATGAATTTAACCTCCATGTGCCTCACATTAATAGTAATTAACCCCATCATGTACCTTACATATTAATCCATTATGATTGAGAAACACGATGGGGTTAATTACTATTAATGTGAGGCACGTGGAGGTTAAAGTCATCATCACACCTCGTGCCTCACATCAGAAAATGGAAGAACTTTTTTTTATTTTTTATTAATGTTGGCAAAGTATCTAATTGGTATCGAAATCGCAATACTAAACTAAGTATCGGTATCGTAGTCCAAATTCTGGTATCGTGACATCCCTACTACATATTGGTTTGCTCTATGAATAATGTTGTTTATACATCAGTCTCGGTCTATGCTCCCAACAAGTATTAAATCATTTTTTTCCACAGACTTTTGAGGATTGTTTCTAAAGTTTACCAGGGCAAACTTCTTACATGTGGGAGTTTTAACACAACTGTTGATGACCACATGGATACTACCTCCATGGTCAGGGGACGTGCCCACATACTTAATACGCTTTGGAAACAGGTGCTATTTGATGTCTGGCTGCAATTAACAGTACTGAAAATTACTACTCTCCTTTTCCAGAGTCCATAATAACTATTCTAGAATTTTCATGTCTATTGCAGATAGGGATCTAAGGGTTCCTCTAACACTTCCACAATCGAGACTAATAAATGGTCGGACCATGCAGCCGTTACACTCCAAATTGAGAAAAGACACAATCCTAACTGTACATACCATCGGAGATGTAATTTCTACCTCATATCCAACCATGAGCATAAAAAAACAATTGAACGAGACCTTAACCACTTCCTGACCAGAAGCTTTACCCCACTTCTTGACTAGGCACATTTTCAAGTTTTGAATTAAGAGAGAAAAAGATGGCGCTCCACAGCGTGGAACCTTAGTGGGTTTGGATGAACATAAAGTAAAAGTAGAGCTGCTCAACTGGTCAGGATGTGCTGAGCAGGCACAACTCTGTGAATAAGTGAATAGGCTGAAATGATGTACGCTGCTGCTTTCCCCGGTACCGTATCCATGAGTAACGGCCGTAATTAGATACAAACAGTAGGAAGAAAAAACAGGGCGATTGAAGCGCTGCTAAACATCACAAACGGACTTCCAGATAACGGTATTAAATCGGGAAATAACGGACGCGTCTCAGCTCCAAACCGGAGCCTTCATCAGGACCTGAAACACGTTGTCCGTTATTTCCCAACTAATACTGTTATCATTACCTGGTAAACAGTTTGTGATGTTTAGCAGCCCTACAATCACCCTGTTTTTTCTTCCTAATGTTTGCTTTTTCAAGTCTTAGCCATGTGCCAATTTAAAACCAAATTGTTATTACTCTTCCAACCTACATGTATTTGGTCTTGATTTTTCAGAACATGTTGGGCTTCCATATTGTGTAAAAAAAATAATAGATATATGTAAACTTTTTTTTAAAATACGAAGGGAAAAATAGAAATAAAAAAGTGAATAGGTGATATTTTCTTTTATATCTGTGTATGCCACTGGGTAAACACACCTGAATACATATTTGGCAACTTCTGCCGACTTCAGCGATACCAAATATATGTGCATTTCTTACACGCTGGGCGCAATGCGGAGCGTATAATGAATGGTGCGCAAACTGGCTTTGTAGAGAAATGGTTTGCAGACACCATACGACACCATTACAAATGTTGTGAAGTGCCAAAATACCGTTAATAGAAGTGGACTAATTCGCAGGTTTAGGATGCAGCCCCATTTTTCAAATCTGACGTGTCACTTTATGTGGTAATGACATTGGGGTGTTTTTACCTATTCAAGCAGTTCTGAGATTGTTTTCTCAAGGCACATTGGACTTTACGTTACTGGTAATATTTGGTCGATACATTCAGTATTTAATTGTGAATAACACCAAAATTTTGAGAAAAATTGAAAAAATTTTCATTTTTCTAAATTTAAAGTGTAGCTAAAACTTTAGAAAAACTTCTGACAGGTCATAGAGACATGTCAGAAGTTTGAAATGGTGGGGGTCCGAGCACTGAGACCCCCACCAATCGCTAGAATGAAGCAGCTGAAGTGATCGTGTTAGCGTGTAAGTGCTCGTGTTACCCCCACCAATCCAAAACTTCTGACATGTCAGAAGTTTGTCGAACGTTTAGCCACACTTTAAATGTATCTGCTTTAAGACAGATAATTATACCACACAAAATAGTTAAATAATATCTACATTGGATTGGCATCGGTTTTTGAATAGCCTTTTATTTTTCTAGGACGTTACAAGGCTTAGAACTTTAGCAGCAATTTCTCACATTTTCAAGAAAATTGCAAAAGTTCAGTTGTGAAGTGGCTTTGAGGGGCCCATAAATCACCCCATTTTAAAAACTGCACCCCTCAAAGTATTCAAAACAGCATTTAGAACGTTTCTTAACCCTTTAGATGTTTCACAAGCATTAAAGAAAAGTATGGGTGAAATTTACAAAAGACACCATTTGGGAAACTACACCCCTCAAGGAATTTATCAAGGGGGTATAGTGAGCATTTTGACCACACAGTTTTTTTGCTGAATTTAGTGGAATGAGGCAGTGAAAATAAAAATTTAATTTTTTTCCCAATAAAACGTAGGAATTTTCAATATTTACAAGGCATAGAAGGAGAAAAAAAACCACATCTGAAAATCAAATTTTTCCCAATTACGGCAATACCTCTTAGGGTATGTGCACACGATAGCAGGCTTTTACGTCTGAAATGACAGACTGTTTTCAGGAGAAAACAGCTGCCTCGTTTCAGACGTAAATGCTCCTCCTCGCATTTCGAGTTCAATGAAGAACGGCTCAAATTACGTCTGAAAGAAGTGTCCTGCACTTCTTTTGACGAGGCTGTATTTTTATGCGTCGTTGTTTGACAGCTGTAAATGACAGCGTAAATGACAGCTTGTCTGCACAGTACGTCGGCAAACCCATTCAAATGAATGGGCAGATGTTTGCCGACGTATTGTAGCCCTATTTTCAGACGTAAAACGAGGCATAATACGCCTCGCTTACGTCTGAAAATAGGTCGTGTGAACCCAGGCTAATGTGGTAATAAACTGCTGTTTGGACCCACAGCAGGGTTTAGAGGGGAAGAAGCACCATTTGGCTTTTGGAGCTCAAGTTTTCTTGCAACGATTTTCGGGTGCCATGTCACATTTGCAAAGCCCCTGCAGGGCCAAAACAGTAGAGACACCCCAAAAGTGACCCTATTTGAGAAACTACACCCCCTTAAGGAATCTATCTAGGGGTATAGTGAGCATTTAGACCACACTGCTATTCTGCATAATTTATTGTAATCAGGTCGTAAAAATGATTATCAGCATTTTTCCAATAAAAAGTTTAATTTTTTCATTTTTCACAAGGGATAAAGAAGAAAAAGCGCCCCAATGTTTGTAAAGCAATTTCTCCAGAGTACGACAATACCTCACATGTGGTCATAAACTGCTGTTTGGACACACGCCATAGTTCAGAAAGGCAGAAGCGCTATTTGGCAAGCAGATTTTGCGGGAATGGTTTTTGGGCGCCATGTCGCATTTGCAAAACCCTGAGGTACCAGAGTACAGTGGAATCCCCCAAGTGACGACATTTTGGAAACTACACCCCTCAAGGCATTTATCATTTGCCTGGACATATGATAGGGCTCAGAAGTGAAGAGAAACATGCGCATTGGAGGTCTACTTGGCGATTTTCACAGCATTGACACACAATTGCAAGGCTCTTAGGTCAAATAGTAAAACAAACCCCTTAGACGTGACCCTTATTTTGTAAACTACATTCCTTAAGGCATATTAAGGGGTGCAGTGAGTATTTTGCCCCCACAGGTGTTTTTTCATTAGTAATTAATATGTAGCGGATGGTGCAAAGTGAAAATTGCAATTTTCCGCTGATATGCCGTTTTAGTGCACAATATGTTGTGCCCAGTTTGAGCCACCGAAGACACACACCTCGTAAACTGCTAAGTGGGTTCTCCCGGGTATGGTGATGCCATATATGTGGACGTAAACTGCTGTTTGGGCACACTGTAGGGTTCAGAAGGGAGGGAGCACCATTTGGCTTGGAGCGTAGATTTTGCTTGGCAGTTGCGCTGTTTGGGGTTTGACTGGTATTTCAGTTTATAATGTGGGTGCATATGTAGGCTGGGTAAAGTACATCAGGGCATAATAAGAAGGTACAGTAATGGGGTAAATAAATATATTTTTTTACAGATGTGTGGCCAGTGTCGCACTGATAAATGGTGCCTGATCTTATCCGCTTTTGGAACACTGCACATTTTGCGTCGACAAGTTCTGAGAGACACAACTTTATTCTTTATCCACCGGAGCGGTGTGAGGGCTTATTTGTTGCGGGACAATCTGTAGTTTTCATTGGTACCATTCTGGGGTACATGCGATTTTTTTTAATCACTTTTTATTACATTTTTTGGCAAGCAAGGTGACCAAGAATCAGCAATTCTGACAGTGTTTTCTATACTTTTTTCACCGTGGGCTTGAAATTAAAATTTGAATTTATTCCGCGGTTTGATACAATTACGGCTATACCATATGTACTGTATTTTTGATTACATGTGGAGTTACTGAAACAGCGTAACTCGCTGAGCTACGCCGTTTCCCTAACTCTCATAGTAGTGAATAGCAGTTATGGAAGCAGCGAGTACAGAAAGCTAGAACGGGGTATGTATTTGTTCTGCAGCTCCATAGAAATCAATACATAGCCACTCGCGCATTCGCAGAAGAATCCCATTCATCTCTGCGAAGCTGCGGGACTCAGAACCCAGAAGTTTTTTTGAGCGGCTGCATTTGTGGGGGGAGGTCCATGATGCGCCAGAATACATTTTTCATATTACTAA
The DNA here is from genome assembly GCF_050947455.1 of Rhinoderma darwinii. Lineage (NCBI taxonomy): Eukaryota > Metazoa > Chordata > Amphibia > Anura > Rhinodermatidae > Rhinoderma > Rhinoderma darwinii. Next base: position 71,233,441 of record NC_134693.1, on the reverse strand, counting down.
CTTTATTTTTTTGGTTTTAAAAGTGCTGCTGGACCTATTGGACTACATCGTAGATTCGATGGACTACATAGTTGATTCAGTGGACTACTGTGATGATCTACGTTGGTCTTTTTTTTTTTTTTTTAAATACAATGGTTAACGAGGGTGTTGGTGGGAGAGTTTTTATTTCAATAAAAAGTTATTTTGTAAGGTTGTATTCACACAGTGCGTTTTTGTCGCGCGGCCAAAACCCGCATTAAAAATAAAAAAACCGCCTTAAAAACGAATGTGGTATAGGGAAGAGCTGGGTACAATTCAGTACCCAATCATCTGTACGGATGGTCGGGCACTGGAGTGGCCGCAGGCTGGTATTATGAGGATGGGAAGGGCCAAAAACAGCCCTTCCCACCCTTGTAAAGCTAGGCTGGGACTGCTTTATTATTTCTAGCGGGTTATGAGGGGGAAAAAAATAAAAAATAATAATAATTGGCAAAAATGACGTGGGGTCCCCCTCATTTTCATAGCCAGCCAAATACAACATTGAAGCAGCAGCCTAGAATTACCAGAGTGGTAAGGGCCACTGTTTTTGGCCCTTCCCAGTCTAATAATACCAGCCTTCGGCCACCCCGGTGTCAGAGCATCGCTGCAGATGGTCGGGTACTGGATTATACCCGGCTCTTCCAGATACCACTGGTGGCGGTGGGTGGCGGGGTAATAATGGGGAGGTTAGTGATAGCCTTTTTACTGGCTAGCACTAAGCCTCACCTTAGTAATGGATGTCGTCAAACAGACAACTGCCATTACTAAGGTGCTAATATTAAAAAACAGAAACATAACTCCCTGTTCACACAGAGATTTTTGGCGCGGAAACCACGTCGGAATCAGTGCCATAAAACCCCCCGAAATTGCCCCGCATTGATTTCAATGTGATGGAGAGGCATCCTCTTCCCGGGCAGATTTGGCAGCTCGCGGAAAATAGAAGCAGTGTGTCCTTTCTTGGCGCAGCTTCCGTCTCTGACCTCCTTTTGGAATAAATTGGAGGCAGAAAAAACCTGGGGCGCTAATTTCCAAGCATTTTTTCCCCGTGGTCCTTGCATTAAATTTTTGCGGCAGCGGGCAAAAACAGCGGATTAAAAAGCGCAGGCAATTCAAAATCTACCTCAAAATTCCTGAAGGAAGTCTATTTTATTATTTGTTTTTTAATACCTTCCACTTTGTGGAAGAAAAAAAAATACACAAATTTTTATCTTATTTAAAACTGTGTCTGCAGACACAGTAGCCTATTAAACGCGATGATGCAATAGTACGCGAGTTTGCATTAACAGGCCATCGCCTGTGACATAACAGTATCTCACATGGCATTAAGGGGTTAAAGTGGGTTGTCCGGTCCCAAAAAATTGATGGCCTATCCTAAGGATAGGCCATCAATATCTGATCAGTCACACTTGAAGTGGCGGTTCACAGTATTACAACCTTCTTCAATTGAAATAAACAGACTGTAATAATGTGAACCGCCGCTACAAGTGTGTCCGTGATTTACAGTGTGAGCAGTAATGGAAATTAAGGAGTGCTCGTACGAGTGCTGTGGTCCCTTCAAAATAGCGGATAAAGGGGCTCCCGGGAGTCGGGCCCCCACTGATCAGATATCGATGACTCTTAGGATAGACCATCAATTTTTGGGACCTCGAAAACCCCTCTAACGCCCCTAAAATTCCACTTTTATGGAAATTAGGCTCCCTCCCCAAGGTATTCATTTACCAACGTATCAAAGATTTGAAAATCTTCAGCGCAAAATGTCTGCAGAATGTGGATGAAATTTGTAAAATCTCATCTACTTGCCTTTTACTGTAATCCGCTGCATACTAGATCTGCGCAAATCCGCAGGTAAAATCACCCTAAAGCTGAATCTACATGGTGACTTTGGCTGATATAGGACGCACAGCCAAAGATCATGCTGCAACAACATAACACATTGACTTTTATTACTTGCAATGTAGGCTACAGACAGCAATCTTTTGCCAGACGACCTGTGTCACGGCCAAAGTCGCCGTGTAGCAGATAAATAGACTGACAGATACATTTATTTATTGAAAAATTATCTTTATTGAAAAAAACAATAATTACTTACTGGTAAATTTTTTCTGTAGTCCATGACAGCACCCATACGAGACCACCACTCATCCCAGGACAGGAAACCCCCTCCCCACCTCAGTGATTTGCAAGAAAGGAAAATACCCAGAGGAGTGAAACAAAAAAAAAGAAAAAAAAAAGGTATCTTGAAAGATAACACCACAAGAGGCAGAGATGAAAGGGACCCAAATCTGGTAAGTTATATCCCTACTCTGCCTAGGCCAGACCCTAAAAAATAGACCGCCAGACAGAAGAAAGGATAGGGAGTTAAATACAATCTTATTAAGGGCCGGTAATATACGTCATGGGCTCCAGAGAAACAACCGGTAAGTAATCATCGCCCATGACAGAAACCATGCGGGACTAAACTAGTAGTCATCAGGGAGGGACAAGAGCCTGCAGGACTCTGCTACCAAAGGAAGCCTCTGCTCCAAAAACAACCTGCAGACGATAATGTCTAAAAAAGGTATGTGGAGAACACCACGTAGCGGCCTTACAAATTTGTGAGAGGCTTTCTCAGCCCAGGAAGTGGCCACTGACCTGGTTGAATGAGCTCCAAACCCTACTAGTGGAGGAAGGGATAAAGACACATAAGCTAAATGTATAGTCTGCTTGATCCATCTGGCAATAATACTGTAGAAGCCTTACTAACTCTACGAGGTCCCGCAACTGTACGAGAAGATTTTAATCTTTCCTCCAACGAGAAGTAACTGCTAGATATCTCAGAAGACACCTCCTGACATCCAGGCAATGGAATCTTTCTTCCGGAGTGTCCTTTGGGTCAGGAAAGAAGGACGGTAGAATGACATCATGCGAAGTATGGAACTTTGACACTACCTTTGAAAGAAAGGACGGGAGGGGTTTTAATGATCACTATCGTCCAAAACATTAGTATACGGGTGGGGTGAGCTGAAAAAAATACGAATCTCATTAATCCTCCTGGCAGATATAATGGCCATAAGGAAAGTACATTTTATGGTTAGTAGTCTGAAAATATTTTCAAGAGGCTCAAAGGGACTTTGAGAAAGAACCAAATGGACAGTATTTAGACCCCAAGGTGGTACTACAAACCGAAGAGTGGGACTCCGACGTGACGATGCTCGTATAAACCTCTTCACCCAGGGACGTTTGGCTAGCCAAATATAAAAAAAGGCACTCAATGTTCTGGACCTTCAGAGTACTGGGTCTAAGACATTTGTCTATACCTGCCTGTAGGAAATCTAGAATGACTGGTATGTAAGGATCTGTCAGAGGATCTTGTTCTTAACGTACAAACTTAGTAAAGGTGTTCCAAATTCTCAAGAAGATGTTAGATGTCACTTTCTTCTTAGTGGCTAAGAGTGTGTCTCTAACCTTGTCCGAAAGACCTTTTCTAGAAAGAAATAACCTCTCAAATTCCATGCCATCAATTGTGGTTTGTTGAGATGTGGATGGAAAAGGGGACCCTAAAAGAAAAGATTCTTCCTGATGGGAAGGTCCCAAGGAGGTACTGATAGGACATAAGCCAAGTGAACCAGGCTCTCCTGGGCCAAATCGGAGCAATCAGAATGTCACGGACACTGGGTTTGTGGACCCACTAGGCCGCTCCGCCGTAGCGGGGAGGCAGCTGGCCAGGTCACAGTCTATGTGAAAGTAGATAGCAGACAGTAATGTTTAGGTACCTGTAATAGTCCTGGCGGTGACTGTGGCCTCAGCACGGAAGAGACAGGTGCGGAAAGTGGCGCCAGACGTGGCGGGCAGTATCCGATGAGCCGATGGTACATGACGTGGCAGATGGCACTTGACGTGGCAGATGGCACTTGAACACGGGTAGGCACAGGAACAATGCGGAATACAGGAACGGTAACAGGGCACGGGTAACAGCAGGAACGGGAGACACTAAGGGACCATTTGCGAGACAGACAGGGAAAGACTAACAACGCTCAGGCAAGGATCAGAAGGGCTGGGGCATTCTTATAGAGCAGGGAATCACGTGGGTTAATGAGAATTGATTCCATGTGCGCGCGCTGGCCCTTTAAGAGCGGGCGCGAGCGTGCGCGCGCACTATACGGGACGGAAGCGAGCGCTTGCATCTCCTAGGAGGGAGACGGAGGCCAGCGCTCACAGATCCATGGCTGCGGGCGTCGGGAGGTGAGTGAACCCGACGGCCCGCGGCCATGGGCGCTACAGTATCCCCCCTCTTACGCCCCCTCTTCTTGGGGCCAGAGTGAGAGAGGAACTTTTTAATAAGAGCAGGAGCACTGAGGTTCTCTTCTGGCTCCCAGGACCTCTCCTCAGGACCAAACCCTCTCCAGTCCACCAGATAGAAAGTCCTTCCTCCTACCCTCTTGCGGTCCAGGATCTCCTTTACCTTGAATACATCAGAAGGGCCGCTGGAAGCAACTGTGGAACTAGAGGTCTTGCTGTAGCGGTTCAGGACCACTGGTTTCAGGAGGGACACATGGAAGGAGTTAAGGATTCTGAGGGTAGGGGGCAGCCGCAGCTTATAGGAAACAGGGTTAATTTGTTGCAGGATCTCGGAGGGACCAAGGAACCTGGGAGCAAACGTGTATGAAGGCACCCTCAAGCGAATGTTTTGAGAGGACTGCCAGACTTTACTCCCAGGAAGATACTGAGGCGGCTCTCTTCTTTTGGTATCTGCCTTACGCTTCATGCGTTCGACCGCCTGCAAAATAGACCGGGTCTGTTGCCAGATTTGCAGGAAGTCCCCATATGCAGAGTCAGCAGCGGATACCTGAGATGAAGTCGACACTGGAAGAGGAACTCTGGGATGTAGACTGTACACGATGTGAAACGGAGTGGAGGTAGTGGACTCACTTGTGTGGTTGTTACATGAAAACTCCGCCCATGGAAGAAGCTGTACCCAGTTATCCTGCTGTGAAGAAATGAAGTGGCGGAGGTAATTTTCCATGATCTGGTTGTTCCTCTCAACTTGCCCATTGGACTGGGGGTGATAGGCAGAGGAAAAGTCCAAACTCACATCCAGGAGTTTACAGAGGGCTCTCCAGAACTTGGAGGTAAACTGAACCCCCCGGTCGGACACAATGTGAAGAGGCAAGCCATGCAAGCGGAAGATGTGCTGAATGAAGAAGCTTGCTAGTCGAGGAGAAGAGGGTAGGCCGGTTAGCGGGATAAAATGTGCCATCTTAGAGAACCGGTCCACCACCACCCAGATGGTGTTGCATCCTGCTGAGAGGAAGGTCCGTGACGAAGTCCATAGCGATGTGCTGCCAGGGGGCACTGGGTACAGGCAGGGGTTGAAGCTGGCCGGCAGGCTTGCTGTGAGCCACCTTGTTAGAGGCACACACCGTGCAAGCAGAGACAAAGTCCAGAACATCTTTAGGTAGCGTGGGCCACCAGAAGTGACGAGCGACCAGGTCTTGGGTTTTACGGACACCAGCGTGCCCAGCCAGTTTATAACTGTGTCCCCAGCGGAGAATTCTTTTTCTGTCAGCCAACCGAACAAAAGTTCTCCCTGGAGGAATATCTCTAAGCTGCAGAGGATTGGCGGTGACAACGCAGGATGGGTCTATGATCGTCTGAAGGGACTCCACCGTGTCTTCCGTTTCGAATGATCTGGACAGGGCATCGGCCCTCACGTTCTTGTCCGCGGGACGGTAGTGGAGCAGAAATTGGAAACGGGTGAAGAACAGTGACCATCTGGCTTGACGAGGGTTCAGTCTTTGAGCGGACTGAAGGTAAGTGAGATTCTTGTGGTCGGTGAAGATCAGGATGGGGTGAGCAGCGCCCTCCAGAAGATGTCTCCACTCCTCCAGGGCCAATTTGATAGCCAGTAGCTCCCGATCTCCAATGGAAAAATTGCGCTCAGCACAGGAAAACAGTCTTGAGTAGTAGCCACACACTACTGCCTTTCCTTTGGAGCTCCTCTGGAACAGAAGTGCGCCTGCACCAACAGAGGAAGCGTCCACCTCCAGTGAGAACTGCAGAGATATGTCAGGGTGATGGAGGATCGAAGCTGAAGTGAAGGCTTTCTTGAGGCTAATGAATGCGGACTCTGCCTCCAGAGTCCACACCTTGGCGTTCACACCCTTCTTGGTAAGGGTAGAGATGGGGGCCGTCAGAGAAGAAAAGTTCGGAATAAACTGCCGGTAGAAATTGGCGAAACCCAGGAACCGCTGTATGGCCCTTAGGCCTTGAGGACGTGGCCATTCCAGGACAGACTTTAGCTTCAAAGGGTCCATTTTAAGGCCTTGATCCGAGATGACATAGCCCAGGAAGGGCAGAGACCTCTTTTCAAATGTGCATTTCTCTAACTTGGCATACAAGAGATTTGCAGGAAGTCCCCATATGCAGAGTCAGCAGCGGATACCTGAGATGAAGTCGACACTGGAAGAGGAACTCTGGGATGTAGACTGTACACGATGTGAAACGGAGTGGAGGTAGTGGACTCACTTGTGTGGTTGTTACATGAAAACTCCGCCCATGGAAGAAGCTGTACCCAGTTATCCTGCTGTGAAGAAATGAAGTGGCGGAGGTAATTTTCCATGATCTGGTTGTTCCTCTCAACTTGCCCATTGGACTGGGGGTGATAGGCAGAGGAAAAGTCCAAACTCACATCCAGGAGTTTACAGTGACCATCTGGCTTGACGAGGGTTCAGTCTTTGAGCGGACTGAAGGTAAGTGAGATTCTTGTGGTCGGTGAAGATCAGGATGGGGTGAGCAGCGCCCTCCAGAAGATGTCTCCACTCCTCCAGGGCCAATTTGATAGCCAGTAGCTCCCGATCTCCAATGGAAAAATTGCGCTCAGCACAGGAAAACAGTCTTGAGTAGTAGCCACACACTACTGCCTTTCCTTTGGAGCTCCTCTGGAACAGAAGTGCGCCTGCACCAACAGAGGAAGCGTCCACCTCCAGTGAGAACTGCAGAGATATGTCAGGGTGATGGAGGATCGAAGCTGAAGTGAAGGCTTTCTTGAGGCTAATGAATGCGGACTCTGCCTCCAGAGTCCACACCTTGGCGTTCACACCCTTCTTGGTAAGGGTAGAGATGGGGGCCGTCAGAGAAGAAAAGTTCGGAATAAACTGCCGGTAGAAATTGGCGAAACCCAGGAACCGCTGTATGGCCCTTAGGCCTTGAGGACGTGGCCATTCCAGGACAGACTTTAGCTTCAAAGGGTCCATTTTAAGGCCTTGATCCGAGATGACATAGCCCAGGAAGGGCAGAGACCTCTTTTCAAATGTGCATTTCTCTAACTTGGCATACAAGAGATTCTCTCTTAGTCGCAGAAGAACTTGACGAACGTGCCTCCGATGGGTCATCAGATCTGGGGAGAAGATTAGAATATCATCGAGATAAACTACAACACACGTATAGAGGAGATCTCGGAAGAGGTCATTAACGAACTCCTGAAATACTGCGGGAGCGTTACACAGTCCGAAGGGCATCACTCGGTATTTGTAGTGCCCATCGCGGGTGTTAAATGCCGTCTTCCATTCGTCACCCCAGCGAATCCGGATTAGATTATAGGCCCCTCGCAGGTCTAGCTTGGAAAAAATTTTGGCTCCTCGTATGCGATCAAACAGCTCAGAAATGAGTGGCAACGGGTATTTGTTCTTGACCGTGATCTGATTGAGACCACGGTAGTCAATGCAGGGTCGGAGAGATCCATCTTTCTTTTTAACGAAGAAGAATCCTGCCCCGGCCGGGGAGGAAGATTTTCGAATAAAACCCCTCTCCAAGTTCTTCTTGATATAGGCTGACATTGATAACGTCTCTGGCAAGGAAAGAGGATATACTCGTCCACGGGGAAGAGAAGCATTGGGCACCAGTTCAATGGGACAGTCATAACTCCGATGTGGAGGCAACGTCTCAGCCTCTCGTTTGCAGAAGACATCCGCAAAACTGGCATACTGAGAAGGTAGGTCGGAGAGTGACTGAGGCAGAGGAGGCACAACAGGACGGACTTGGGACAGGCAATGGCTATGGCACCTGGAACCCCATTGAAGAACTTCTCCAGAACTCCAGTCGAGTGTCGGGGCGTGTAGACGGAGCCATGGCAGACCCAGCAGGATAGGATTGATAGCCTTGGGTAGTACCAGGAAGGAGATCTGTTCTGAGTGAAGAGCTCCGACTCGTAATGTCACCGGCTCAGTGATGAGCATGATTGGATCAGGCAGCGGTAGACCATTCACAGAGGCAACTGCCAGGGGTCTCTCCAGACGGACCGTGGGTAGTTGAAACCGATCCACTAGATCTTGGTGGATAAAATTAGCAGCCGCTCCAGAGTCAAGATAGGCTGAGGAAGGATGTGATGCCTGTCCGGTGACGATGGCCACAGGTATCGATAATTTGGAAGAGGTTTTAACGTTTGGAGATGTTCCACCTAGAGTTGCCTCTCCAACCAACCCTAGGTACTGGAATTTCCCGGTTTCTGTGGGCATGGACGCAAAAAATGACCCTTGAGGTCGCAATACATGCAAAGTCCAGAGGAGCGTCTGCGCTGCTTCTCCTGTTCAGATAACCGGACTCTGTCTACCTGCATGGGTTCCTCAGGTAGCGCACTAGGAGTGAACAATTGTGGTCTTTGGGCAGGGGATGCTGGTCTGTGGACCCGGCTCTCCTGACGAACCTCTTGAGAGCGCTCCCGGATTCTCATATCAACCCGGGTGGCTAACAGGATGAGGGCATCCAATGTAGAAGGAAGGTCGCGGGCTGCCAGTTCGTCCTTGATGTGAGAGGACAGTCCCTGCCAGACGGTCGCCACCAGTGCCTCATAGTTCCATGCCAGCTCGGCTGCTAGGGTACGGAAGGAGATCGCATACTCCCCTACTGTGGAGCCTTTTTGCTTGAGGGGCAACAGAGTGGCTGCGGCAGAGGATGTTCGACCCGGCTCCTCGAACACGGCACGAAAGGACTGCAGGAACAAGGCTAGGTCCGCGGATACAGCACCTTGTTGCTCCAAGATTGGGTTTGCCCATGCGAGGGCCTTGCCAGCGAGGAGGGAGATAATGAACGCTACTTTAGCCTCCTCGGAGGGGAAGAGATGAGGCCGTAGCCTAAAATGCACCGTGCATTGATTAAGAAATCCTCGGCATGCTCTGGGATCACCGTCATAGCGAGGAGGAAGAGGCAGAGGAACTGAGGATCCGGAACAAACAGGGAGAGCAACAGGCAGTGGCACGGCAACAGCTTCTGGCGGAAGATCCGGGGGTGGAACAGCGAGTAGATCCAGGCGGACCAGAATAGAATTCACCGCCTCAAGGAGTTGATCCTGACGAGTGCGTAGGTCATGCATCTCCGTCTGAATTTTCTGTACTGGGGTCTTGGGCTGGCCAGCGGGTTCCATAGCCTGAGCGTACTGTCACGGACACTGGGTTTGTGGACCCACTAGGCCGCTCCGCCGTAGCGGGGAGGCAGCTGACCAGGTCACAGTCTATGTGAAAGTAGATAGCAGACAGTAATGTTTAGGTACCTGTAATAGTCCGGGCGGTGACTGTGGCCTCAGCACGGATGGAGACAGGTGCGGAAAGTGGCGCCAGACAGCCGATGGTACTTGACGTGGCAGATGGCACTTGACGTGGCAGATGGCACTTGAACACAGGTAGGCACAGGAACAATGCGGAATACAGGAACGGTAACAGGGCACGGGTAACAGCAGGAACGGGAGACACTAAGGGACCATTTGCGAGACAGACAGGGAAAGACTAACAACGCTCAGGGTGCAGAGAGTAAAATTTCCCTACTTGCTTGTTCTCCCTGGTGGCAAAGAGATCTATTAGAGGAAGACGCCATCTGGAAACAATCTGCAGAAAAATATCCCTGTTCACGCACCACTCGCATTGCCTGATTCTGACCCTGCTGAGGAAGTCTGCAACAAAATTGTCCTTTCCCCTGAGATGAACAGCAGATAAGCTGTTGGGGTGGAGTTCTGCCAAGAGGAAAATTGACTGTTAGCGCTTGGAGTTGAGGAGCTCTTGTACCTCCCTGGCAATTTATGTAAGCCACTGATGTTGTGTCCTCTGAATAAATTCTGACATCCTTTCCCTGTAATCGGAGACTTGCAGCTAGGAGACCCTTCTTTATGGCCATCAGTTCATTGAGATTTGAAAAGGATCTGGTTAAAAGACCCCATCTTCTCTGCCAAAGATCCTCCCCCAACCCCATGGACTTGCATCTGTGGAGATACGGACTGGGTTGTTAATGGACCAGGGCAGTCCAAATTGGAGATTCTCTACCTTTCTCCACCATAGGGAGAGTCTCACTTCTGAAGAAAGATGAAAATTGGTGTCCAAAGAGAGGGGGAAACCATCCCAAAGGCCAAGAATCTCCCCCTGAAGTGGCCTGGAGTGATGCTGAGCCCATCTTATTGCTGGGATAGCTGAGGTCATAAGGCCTAGAATCTACATTGCTTCCAGGAGGGAGCACTGGTGGGAAAGAAATCCATTACCCTGTTCTTTAGGAACTAGACTTTGAGGAGGAGAAAGCACTTCTGAGAGGCAGAGTCTAGCTCATTATCCCCCCCCCCCCAAAACAAATCTTGATTTTGGAGGGGGCTAGAGCTGATTTTTCCCTATTTATATTCCACCCCAGGTCACAGAGGGTAGAGCAGAGCAGTTGACAGTGTGACAGGGGAGAGAGAGAGTAAAAATCCCTTCCAATCCCTGCCAGGGGAACCGCAACTAGCAGCCCCTTCTGAATCAAGGATCGGACTTCCCTTAGTAAGGCCTATCTCTTGAAAATATCCCTTGGATTTTTTGTTGGGATAAATCTTTCCCCAGGGGGAGATACAAACTTCAGTCTGAAACCCTCTTTTATGCCCTCTAGTACCCAGGTGTTGGTGGAGAGGTTTCCCCAGTCCTGAGAAATCAAATAAAAATCGCCCCCGCACTGGAAGCCTGACATCATCGCTGGTTGGTTTTATTTTTATCCTGCTGGGAAAAAAAATAAAGCCTCTGCCCTTTTTGTTAAAGGGAACCTTCCTTCATCCTGAAGGTCTGGGTCTGTTCTTATGGGAAAAAAAACAACCTGATTCCTACAGGGAATCAGATTTTTTAGATAAGGCATCCAATAGAAAGAAGGCGTTCCATAGCCTGACCTATTGGATGCCTTATCTAAGATATAATCCAAACATGAGTCAAATAATAGATCAACCCTCACAAGAAATCCCACACAGCCTATTTTTGGATCCCTACTCTCCCGTTCCATGTTTTAACCCACAGAGCCCTGCTGGCAGAGTTAGACATAGCCTCAGCCCTATCTGATAATTTTACCACATCAGCCGATGCATCTGCTAAAAAGTCTACAGCTTTTGCAAAGTAAAGGAGAGATTCAAAGATTTGTTCTCTTTGGGTCTTATCCTTTAGGTCTATGAAGGTCTGGTTGAGGAAATTATTCACACAAGTAGCAGCAATGCTAGGTCTGATGCTACCTGCCGCAGATTCCCAGGACCTCCGTAAGTTATGTATCTGCTTTTCTATCCAGGGGATCCCCTGAACTCCCCAAATCTTCAAAGGGGAGGACCCTTTTTCTCAACATTTTAGCTACTGGGACGTCCACACTAGGGGCCTTATCTCAAGTAGCTGAGTCCTTTTCACCAAAGAGATATTTCTTTTTTCTGGAGAGAGAAATGAAGAACTCTGTCGGGATTCTTCCATTCTCTGTCAATGAGGGCTTTCACATTGAGATGCACCGGAAATACCCTCTTCCGTCTAGGAACTAAACCTTCAAACAATAAACCTGACACGGATCTAGATTCCCTGACATCCGATAACACAATTGTCGCCCTGACTGTTTTTAACAATTGCTTGGTATCTTCTACCTGGAAGGAGACACTACCAGACTGTTCTTCATTAGAGGATTCTGTTCAAGGAGATATTTTGCCCTCATCTGAAGCTGAGCCAGCGTTATCAGCACTAAAGGGAGCAGAGGGTGCACCGAGGCACTAGGTTGAGACCTCTTCCTCTTGAAAGCTTCCAATGAGGAAGCCACTTCATCCTTCACAATTTGTTTGATACGGCCTTTTATCCCCTTCCCGACATTTGACATATCCATACGCCAAAGTCGGGTAGGGGGAAGCACGGAACAGGCTCACGGAGTGAACACGCTCCATACGATGACAGTGTTCGGCTGTATGGTAAGGCTGACGCTTCAGAGTAACGAGCGGGATCGCGAACGAGCGCGATCCCACTTGTTTAACTCGTTAAATGCCGCGGTCAACAGCGACCGCAGCGTTTAAATCGTTAGAAAGAGGGGGCGACCCCCCTCTAACAGCTCATCGCGTCCCCGCGCAATGCAATCGGTCCGCCATCTTTGTGCTCCTATTAAGTGCTGCCTACGGCAGGGCTTAAGGGAGGCCTGTCAGAATCACGATACACTGCAATTCATTAGTATTGCAGTATATAGTGCAAGTGATCTTACGATCACTGGTTTAAGTCCCCTAGGGGAACTAATTAAAAAAAAAGTAGAAATTAGTAAAATAAAAAGTGTTTTGGTTTTTTTTAAAGTAAAAAAAAAAAATGTTATATATTAAAACCCCCCTTTTCCCATTTTCCCCCTAGAGCATAGTAAATATAAATAATCATTGATATTGCCTCATCCGTAAAAGTCTGAACTATTACAATATATCATTATTTAACCCGCACGGTGAACGTCGTAAAAAAAAAGGCAAACGCCAGAATCGCTCTTTTTTGGTCACCTCATCTCCCACAAAAAAAAAAAAAAAAGTGATCAAAACATCACATGTATCCCAAAATGGTATAATTAAAAACTACAGCTTATCCCGTAAAAAATAAGCCCTCATACCACTTAAATCGACCGAAAAATAAAAGTTATAGCTCTCAGAATTTGGCGACACAAAATAAATTTTATTATTTACACTTAGGTTTTTACTTGTAAAAGTTTTAAAATATAGAAGAAACTATATATATTTGGTATCGCCGTAATCTTATTGACCCACAGAATAAAGTTAACATGTTGTTTTAATTGCACAATGAATTCCGTAAAAACGAAGTGCAAAAAACAATGGGGGAATCGTTGTTTTTTTCCTTTTCTACCCCACAAATAATTTTTTCCCCATTTCCTAGTACATTATATGGCACAATAAATGGTGCTACGAAAAACTATAACTCGTCCAGCAAAAATCAAGCCCTCATAGGACTATATCGACGGGAAAATAAAGAAGTTATGGCTTTTGGAAAGTGGGGAGGAAAAAATGAAAATGAAAATCTGAAAAATGGATGCGGCGGGAAGGGGTTAAAGAAGGCAATGACCCTATCCAGGCAGACTTGACAAAGGGGTTTAGAGTAAGAGGATGATAAAGTCTTTTTACAGATTCCACAAGTCCTGGCTTTACTAGAACTGGAGCTGGACTTCTTAACCACTTTAGTAGTCTATAAAACCATAAAGGCATAGAAAACCTAGTAAGATAACAGAAAATGCATCTTACCAGATGTTCAGTGGTTCCCATCATCCCACAGGACAAATACCGGACTCGGAGACCTGGGGGCTTCTAATCGGTCAGCACTTTTTGAATGGACATCACTAGTATCAGACATGGTGATTCACCACTGTGATGTCTCTGGTTTAACAAACCTAGTCTTTGCAGAGGATCTGCAGGAGCTGGCTGCCTCCCTGCTGCATATATTTTATATATATATATACACACACACACACACACACACACACACATACACACACACACACACCAGGGAGGCAGCATGTCTGATACTAGTGATGTCCATTCAAAAAGTATGGATATATATATATATATATATATATATATATATATATATATATATAGCGCCCAGCAGTGCAGTGATTCCTCCCACCGGTTACCGGCACGTCAGACACCACCGGACGTGACAAGCAGAAGTGACGTCAGTACAACCGGATGCGCCTGAGACATATCTCAGACACTGTCCAACCCCACACGGAGAATCCTACCTGCCCACAGCACATTCATCTGCTGCCGGACAAGCATGCCAACCGACAGGAGGCAGCACACAGGGAAGCAGACTAGGTAAATAGGCTGCATTTTACAACGACTTATACCATAACAGGAAAGGAAGGCACATTCATTCCAGCTACCAGTCCCCAGCCCCGGGTTTGAAAAAACAAAACAAAAAACAATTAGATACATATCTCCAAAGGGAGCAGAAACTCCCCAGGACAACCTATCCGGAGGACAGGAAACCTGAAACTGAGGTTTGGAGGGTGTGCAAACCATTTTACCACCTCAGGTTTCCTGTCCTGGGATGGCGGTATCCTCGCATAGGTGCTGTTAGGGTCAATGATAAAAAAAAAAAAAAATTGTCTGAGTATTTGTGTTTTTTACATTATTCTTCTCCCTCTCTGGCAACGTGCCAGAGAGGGAGAAGATACAACTAATGGAAAATAGGAATTAGACCTACCGGTAATTGTATTTCCAGGAATCCATCATGACAGCACTACAGGAGGTTGCCCTATTGACCTCTGTAGGGACAGGAAGACAGAGAGGTTAAAAGGCCCCTCCCACCACCCACTTGCCAGTGTTTTTCAATTACTACACCAGGATGGATGCAACCCTATTTTATTTCTAGGGATAATAACTGACATGTTAATTGCACAAATCAGAATTCAATAAGGGAGGGAATGTAAGAGTGCTGTCATGATGGATTCCTGGAATACAATTACCGGTAGGTCTAATTCCTATTTTCCAGTACATCCCTCATGACAGCACTACAGGAGCAATACCAGATAATAATGCTCAGGGCGGGACTACGGATTGAAGGACTTTCCGTCCAAAACTTAAATCCGTATCGGACAGAACATCGAGCCTATAATGTTTGCAAAACGTATGATGGTTTGACCAAGTGGCAGCTCTGCAGATTTGGTCCATAGAGCCTTCTCTTCTTTCTGCCCAGGATGCCGAAACTGCCCTCGTTGAATGGGCTCTGATGCCTTGTGGGGCACATAGTCCTTGAGACTTGTAGGCTTCTTGTATGGTGGTTTTTACCCATCTCGCTAGAGAGCCTTTTGAGGCTTTCTTTCCTCTATTCTTTCCCCCAAACAGGACAAATAGATTTTTATCTCGTCTCCAGGAGGAGGTTCTATCCAGATACTGAAGAATTGTTCGCCTGACATCCAGGCAATGGAATTTTTCTTCTTGTTGGTTTTTTGGATCTGGATAAAAGGAAGGTAGAATTATTTCTTGTTCTCTATGGAAAGCAGTAGATACCTTTGGAATAAAGGAGGGATCCAGCTTTAGTATGATCTTATCCTCTTGTACTTTTAGGTAAGGTTCTATGACTGATAGAGATTGGATTTCTCCAATCCTTCTTGCTGAAGTAATAGCGACTAAGAATGCAGCTTTCAGAGTTAAAAAGTGCATAAGAATTGTGTCGAGCGGCTCAAAGGGGGGCTCACAAAGAGTCGTTAACACCACATTCAAATCCCAGGTAGGAACTGATTTCTTTAGGGAAGGTTTCAGTTTAGAGACCGCTTGAGTGAATCTTCTGATCCACCGATGTTCAGCCAGGGGAGTATTAAAAAAATTTCCTAAGGCTGAAATCTGTACTTTTAAAAAGGTACTAGGACTAAGCCCTTTTTTGAATCCCGATTGTAAAAAATCTAGGATTTTCACGATGTCGGGAGAAAAGGGGTCTAGTCCTGGGTCTCCATACCAGGAACAGAATTTCTTCCAAATTTTTTAGGTAACTTCTTTATGACTTGAGAAGATAGTTGAAATTACCTCATCTGACAGACCGTGGTTCCTCAAGATCTGCCTTTCAGGATCCAGGATGATAATTTCAGAGTTTCTAGTCCCTGAAAGAATAAAGGACCCTGGGAGAGAAGATTCTCCCTGACTGGGAGCATGATAGGGTCTTCCAACGCTAGGTATTTTACGATTGGAAACCAACTTCTTTTTGGCCAATAGGGAAGAATAATGATGAGCTTTATCAAATCTTCCTGGATTTTTCTTAATACCATTGGTATTAGAGGAAACGGAGGAAAGGCATAGGCCAGATCCATGCCCCAGGGTTGGGACAATGCATCTACTCCCAATGGGTTGTCTCTGAGATTTAGGGAGAAGAATGTCTCTACTTGGGAGTTTTTCCTCGTGGCAAACAGGTCTATTTGTGGATAACCCCACCTTCGGGTTAAGGACAGAAAGACTTCCCTGTTTAGGGACCATTCTCCAGGGTCTACTTTTTCCCGACTCAGGAAATCTGCTGATAGGTTCTCTGAGCCTTTTAGGTGGACTGCAGAGACTGATAGGACATTTTCTTCTGCCCAACTGAAAATGTGTGTAGAGAGGGCCTGAAGAAGCGTGTGTCTTTTTCCCCCTTGATGGCGAAGAAAGGACACCGCTGTCGTGTTGTCTGATAAAATTCTTATATGCTTCCCTTTTATGATGGGTGAAGCTCTTATAAGTGTCTCCCATACGGCTTTTAGTTCTCTGAAGTTTGAGGACATCATCTTCATTTGAACAGGCCATGTGCCCTGAAAGTGCTGGTCTTGGATTACCGACCCCCAGCCGTGTTTGCTGGCATCTGTGGTAATCACTACATAAGGAGAAGTTCTCCCAGGGACTCCCTTGTCTATGTTGTTTGTGCAGAGCCACCACAGGAGGGATGATTTCACAGTCTCGGAAATTTGAATTCTTGAATTCAGGGAGTTCTGTTTTCGATCCCACTGGGACAAGATCAGATTCTGTAAGGGTCTGGAGTGAAATTGACTCCATGGAAGAGATTGGATGCAAGACGTCATCATTCCCAACATCCGCATACATTCCCTTATGGAACAGGCGTCTTTCCCCCAAAATTTCCTTACTTCTGCCAGTAGGAGTATTTGTTTCTCTCTTGGGAGGAAGGAATGTTGAAGGGAGGAGTCTAGCAGTACTCCTAATAAGACCTTCTGTTTTTGGGGAGGAAGACTCGACTTCTGAAAGTTGATTATCCATCCCAATTCCTGTAGTAGGGAAAGAACCTGTGACCGATGACTGTCTAAGATAGACGGAGTATCTGCCGTCAACAAGAAGTCGTCTAGATATGGTATAATTACCATATCTGACCTCTTATGAATGCCATGATCTCTGCCATAATTTTTGTAAAAATTCTGGGTGCGGAGGAAATGCCGAAAGGGAGGCAGACAAACTGGAAGTGGAGAATGGAAGGACCGTCCTGAATTGCGAATCTGAGGAATCTCTGGTACGCGGGGTGGATAGGAACGGGATAATACGCATCCTTTAAATCGATCGTACACATTGATGCCTCTTCCCTTATTAGAGGAATAGTCGATCTGATAGACTCCATCTTGAATTTTCGATATTTCACCCATTTGTTTAGGACCTTCAGGTTGATTATTGTCCTGTAGGAACAGTTTGGTTTTTTGACTAAGAAGATTTTTGAATAGTGGCCTTTGCATATTTCGTTGTGGGGAACTGGAGAAATGGCTCTCAATTTGAGAAGTTTCTGGACGTCCTGGATAAGGATCTGATGAAGGTCTTTTGCTTGGTACTGGGTTATTAGAAATTTCTCTGGAGGAATGGAGGAAAATTCTATTTTGTACCCTTCTTCTATGATCGTTAGAACCCAGGGGTTCTGGGTTATTCTCGACCATTTG
Organism: Rhinoderma darwinii; assembly: GCF_050947455.1. Lineage (NCBI taxonomy): Eukaryota > Metazoa > Chordata > Amphibia > Anura > Rhinodermatidae > Rhinoderma > Rhinoderma darwinii. The sequence goes on along the minus strand of NC_134693.1, from coordinate 71,215,771 downwards.
GGATAAAATTGTAGGAGTCTTCCTCCTATGCTCTTGGCGTCATTGCTTTGAGGGCTGGAATGAATTATTTGGGTTAAGGAGATATCCTCGACCCCTTTTTCCTTTGGGGTAACTCCAGCGACCGGACTTCCCTTCCCTGCTGTAGTTCTGTAAGGTAGGATCCCTCTGTTGGCGAAACCTCCCAAACTGAGGGGGTTTTTTTTGGGTTTCTCTTCAGGAAACCCCTTTTTCCTATCTGCTGCATTCTCCAGCATGTTATCGAGGAGAGGACCGAACATCAGAGACCCTGTAAACGGGATAGGACACAATTTGTTCTTGGACTTCGTATCTCCTGACCACATTTTGAGCCATAATGCTCTTCTAGCAGCATTTGAGAGAGCCCCATTCCTGGCAGCAAATCTAATAGATTCCGCTGAAGCGTCTACCAAGAATCCGGTTGCCATTTTTAGTAAGGGTAGAGATTCTAATAGATCTTGTCGTGATGTCTTCATCATCAAATGGGTCTCCAGCTGGTTTAACCATATAAACATTGCTCTTGCTACGGATGTGGCCGCGATATTAGTCGAGATCAAAGCAGAGGAAGATTCCCACGCTCTTTTCAGTAGCCCGTCTGCCTTTCGGTCCATGGCGTCCTTCAACTGAGAGGAATCTTCAAATGGGATTGCGTTTTTTTTTAGCAACCCTGGCTACTGGGACATCTACTTTTGGGATCTCATCCCAAGGTTTAGTGTCTTCTGGAACAAAGAGAAGTCTGTTTTTAAAATCTCTTGAAATGAAGAGCCTTTTTTCTGAATCTTCCCATTCAGTTGTCACCATTCTTTTGAGATTTTCGTTTACCAGAAAAACCTTTGTTTTCTTTTCCATTAGACCTCCAAACATCTCATCTTGGATGGTATGTGGTTGGTCTTCTTCGGGAATATCCATGGTTTCCCGTATTGCTTGAATTAAGGTATCAGACATCTCGGAAGAGAAGAAATTTTTTTTCTCTTGAGTGGAAGAAGTTGAAGGCAAGAGTTCCTCTCCTTCTTCTAACTCACCCTCCGATAGGTAATAACGCTCCTGCTCCGAGTCAGACCCCTGAGAGGGAGGACAATATTTTTGATCCACTTCCATCCGTGGTCTTTTTGCCCGGGAGTGGGAGGGAGTTTCTTGAGGAGGGGCGAGGGAGGCTACTGACTGACCCACTTCTTCACGAATCATAGCCCTAATTTCAGACATGAACGTTGGTTGTTCCTCCTTTAGTATTTTTGCAATACAATCCTGACACAATTGTTTCTTATGTGACTCTGGCAATTTTTTTGCACAAGTCGCACATTTTTTAACCTTCTTTTTATCAGTTTGTCTCTGAGAGGAATCTTTATCCTAGAGAAAACAGAAGGTAGGTAAAGTATGGTGTACATACATAAGGAGTCATAACCCTTACCCCAAGGGTGAGACTCACGTGACCCTGGGACATATCTGGAGTTCCATCAGGACGAGGAAGTTCCATACCACGACAGGTAACAGGCAATGCAATATGCAATCCACAAAAATAATCCAAGTTAGAGTTATCAGCTCTAACTACATACCTGTGAGTGTCCCTTTAAATGCAGGCGTTTTGAATTTCCCGCCTTCCAAGATGGCCGCGGACCGGAAGTAGCCCGACGTCATTTCCGGTCGGCTATTCGTTCTTTCCTTGTAGTGCAGCCGCCATAGCCGGCGACTGAGGCTTGCTATGCGGCGCAGCGAGGATCCCTGCCAGTGCGTCCACGTCTATGGAGCTGCCGGTCCCCGCCTGGTCCGCGGCCAGGCCGAAGCCTGCTTGGGAATCCCCAGCCCCCACACACTACCCGAACCCTGCCTAGGATTCCTCCGGTAGGTGTCTCAGGGTGGGAGCTAAGGGACCCCTCGTTCGAGGGGTGTTAGCCTGGGCTTTAGGGGGAAGAGAAGGGGGAGTGCACGGACCCCCCGATCTTGCCCCCTGCCCGAGTTTCTTTCCTGCAGTAATACAGGAGCGACGTCTCCCTGCTCCTGACCCTGTGGGGACAGGAAGAACACTGGCAAGTGGCTGGTGGGAGGGGCCTTTTAACCTCTCTGTCTTCCTGTCCCTACAGAGGTCAATAGGGCAACCTCCTGTAGTGCTGTCATGAGGGATGTACTGGAAAAGTTTGTTATTCACTAACAAACGTTTTTGTGATCGCTTTGACAGGCTGTCACAGCGATCATACGAACAGAGACCACACTAAGTGGTCTCTAGGTGAAGATCCGCAATACAGCTATCTCTAGACAGCTGGATCATAGAGCTCCTTATCGTCGGCACGCAAGAGCTGTTGGGAGGAGCAATGTGATCACTGTGACAGAATGTCACAGCGATCACATGACCGGAGACCGGGTCTCTGGGCACGCTCTCCAGACAGCTGTATCCCAGTGCTTCTCACAGTTGGCGCGTAAGCGCCGCTGGGAAGAGTAATGTGATCGTTGTGACAGGTTGTCATAACAATCACATAACTAGAGACCACGCTCAGTGGTCTCTGGTCGAAGCTCCGTGATGCAGCTGTATCACGGAGCTAAATGCCGCCGGGGAGCGGCAAACCAGTTAACTCTGCAGTACGCTCTGGAACATCCTTGCAGAGTCAATTGCGGACCACTAGGACACTTATAGTCTACGGGCGGTCTGCAACTGGTTAAGGAATATTTTGCACTAAACTCTTCTTCAGTATCAGACCCTGATATATTGTGGAATGGCCATAAGGCATTTATAAGAGGGACTTTCATTAAGTTGGGCCACAGGGACAAAAAAGTAGTAAATTTCTTTCCTCCCTTATGGAAGACAAAGAAATTAGATCTTATTAACAAAGCCCAACAAACACCAGACCAGGCCGAGCGGTTTTTCCACCTTAGACAAATACTGCATGCTTGCTTATTGCTATGAGAAAAAGCGGAGAAAAACGAAGTCACATTATTCCCAGAATAATAAAGCAGGGAAATAACTAGCCTCGCGTCTTAAAGGGATTATCCGGGGAACAAAAATTGCTTTGCATTCATATTTTTATGTAAAAAGAAGTCACTTTTTACATAAAATACTTTAATTAAAAATTCGGTACTAAATGGTGCAGTTCAAACACTGAACTATTCCAGGAAGTCCTGGAGCTTTTCTAATAAGGGTATGTTCACACGGCCAAATTACGGACGTAATTCGGGCTTTTTACGCCTGGAATTACGTCCGAAATTACGGCTTGAAATCGTAGACAAACATCTGCCCATTGAAAGCAATGGGCTGACGTTTGTCTGTTCACACGAGGCGTATATTAACGCGTCGCTGTCAAAAGACGGCGCGTAAATAGACGCCCGCGCCAAAGAAGTGTCATGTCACTTCTTCAGACGTAAATGGAGCCGTTTTCCATGGACTCCATGGAAAACCAGCTCCAGTTACGTCCGTGATGGACGCGGCGTTCAAGCGCCTGCACATGCCGTTACGGCTGAAATGACGGGGCTGTTTTCTCCTGGAAACAGCCCCGTAATGTCGGCCGTTACGGACGCTGCCGTGTGAACATACAATAATGATGACGCTCCGACATGGCGCATTATGTACTTTGCTTGGTCTTTATACATTGTTTGTTACTGTATGTGAATTGAACACATCTAAAATTATATATATATATATATATATATATTCCAAGACTCAGGCAGCACTCCAGAGATGTAGCAAAAATAGAAAAATGTGCTTTATTTCATCAGTCAAAACAGAAATGTTTCAGATCTACCATAGAACCTCTCAAGCGAAACGTTGCTGTTTTGACTGATGGAATAAAGCACATTTTTCTATTTTTGCTACATCTCTGGAGTGCTGCCTGAGTCTTGGAATATACATTTTGGGTGACTTTGGTCATGTTCCTGGCGGCCTTGCACCCTCATCTTTATGAACTGACTGTGCGGTTAACACATATATATATATTTTTTTTTTTTTTACTATACATTTATATTTGCAGATTCCAATTGCTGAATGGACTACTTCTTCTGGCTTTCGGAATCCTGTGAACATACTTTTCCTTGTGGTCACTACATGTTTAAAGTACTTGTGGTTAGACACTGTCATTTTGTCCCTTATAGATTAGGTTACGATGTAGATCATTAGATTTCCATCCTTCTATTTTGGGAGTAGGAATATTTGGAGTTAGGATGTGGGAAATATAAATACTTTCACTAAATTAAATGTACACCCTGTATGGATGTATACACATTGGATTGTGTGTGCCATTTTGGTGACTTAGCCTATGCAGTCACAAATGAAAGCCCCCCTCTTTTTTGCTCTTCCTTATTGTTCTATAGATTACCCTTCTGTCAAACAGTACAGTATTTACATTTTAGATGGCGACCTTCATCGAATAATGATTTGATTGACACTTTCCAAAATGGGCGCCGCACAGTCAGTTAGGCATTACGCATGATCGGGAAGTAACCAGCATAGTCTTGCGGGATATCGTTGTTTGGGGATGCGCAGTTCCAACTAAGGAAGTTCACTAATGATATTCACCCTGTACTCAAGTGCGACATGCGCACTGTGATTCCATGGACGCCCTAACCCATGAGGAGTAGGTCCATCCGGCATCTGCAGAGAATATCCTGCAATCGACTTTTATTACACACACACTTGGTGAGTTATTACATATTAATGTATTACACTACATTATATTGCTTATTGATGTACCAGTCCCTTAACGTTTTTATAGATTTATGCATAAGCACCTGTTTGTGAATTGTGATTTTAGATTAAATATATCTTTATACCATATAGCAATATAAACTGTGAGTCCTTAAATCCTTGTGAGTTGTTGTGTTCACTATGCTTGAGAAAGGTCCTATTGGACTGAAACGGCAGTTGATTAAAACTGATATCCATTGGAAGAGGCACCTTCCCAAGACCCTCATCAGCCAATCCCTGCAAATTGGAGAAAGCAGGGCATTGGTGCAAGACGGGATCCTGTTTTTTAAATTAAGGGTATGTGCACACACACTAATTATGTCCGTAATTTACGGACGTATTTCGGCCGCAAGTCCCGGACCGAACACAGTGCAAGGAGCCGGGCTCCTAGCATCATACTTATGTACGATGCTAGAAGTCCCTGCCTCGCTGCAGGACAACTGTCCCGTACTGTAAACATGATTACACTACGGGACAGTTGTCCTGCAGCGAGGCAGGGACTCCTAGCATCGTACATAAGTATGATGCTAGGAGCCCGGCTCCCTGCACTGTGTTCGGTCCGGGACTTGCGGCCGAAATACGTCCGTCAATTACGGACGTAATTAGTGTGTGTGCACATACCCTTAGAGACAAAAAAAGGTGTCTGTATGGTGTCAACTATGCACGATGCCAGCTGCACCCTTGTCTCCACACGTAGATTCACATCGTCCACAATGAAGCCTGTGTACATTCAGGTATATAATAAACTCATGGGGGGGGGATAGATCTGAATGAGCAGGTTTTAAAACCATATAGTGCCATGAGAAAAAGTAAAATTGGGTACGAGAAATTGGCAGTGTACCTCATCCTGATGGCACTAGTTACTAGGACTGGGCGATTATGACCTAGATCAAATTCATGATTAATTGAAAATGTAACTTCAATTACGATTATTGAATTAATATTTATCCCGAGCCTGCTGTAAACTACTGCATATAATATACCCTTACACTGCCCCCACAGTATAATGCCCCCATAGCTGAACCCACACAGTATAATGCCCCCATAGATGAACCCACACAGTATAATGCCCCCATAGCTGAACCCACACAGTATAATACCCCCCATAGCTGCCGCCACACAAGAGAATGCCCCCATAACTATCCTCCACAACGTATAATGCCCCCATAACTATCCTCCACACAGTATAATGCCCCCATAACTGCCCTCCACAGTATAATGCCCCCATAACTGCATAATGCCCCCCATAACTGCCCTCACAGTATAATGCCCTCCACACAGTATAATGCCCCTATAGCTGCCCTCACAATGTATAATGCCCCCATATCTGCCCTCCACATAGTATACTGCCCCCATAGCTGCCCTGACACAGCCCCAATAGTGTCTGAAAAAAAAAAAATAATTTACATACTCGCCTAACCCTGTTCCAGTGATGAGCGTAGGAGATCCATCTGCTCCTCTAGTCTGTGCGGCATGGTGCAGACAGGAGCAATGACGTCACTGCTTCGTGTCCGGCGATAGATAGTGAATGGTAGAGCAGGTCACCTGCTCTACCATTGCATTCAAATGTATCTGCGTCCTGAAGATGCAGAAACAGTTTAAACCGGGAAAAAATAATTGATTAAACTGAAATTCGCAAGATGACCGATTAATTGCGCTGAATTTCAGTTTAGTTCTTTTTTATATTAATTGCCCAGCTCTACTAGTTACATAGTTGATAAGGTTGAAAAAATACACAGGTCCATCAAGTCCAAACTATAATCCTGCCGTGTTAATCCAGAGGAAGGCAAAGCCCCGATAAGGTTGATGCCAATTGCCTCGTGAGGTACAAATTCCTCCTCGACTCCAAATATGGAAATCAGAATAAATCCCTGCATCAACATTCCATCCCCATCTAGTACTCATAACCTGTAATATTATATTTTTCAAGAAAGGCATCAAGGCCCTTCCTGAACGTGTTAAAAGAATCACCCAACACAACATCCTGTGGAGAGATCCATAGTCTCACCGTGACGGTGGTGAAACGTTTTCTCCTGTAGACGTAGAGGATGCTCCCCTGTCATTGTTACAGGCCTAGGTGTAAAAGGATCATTAGAAAGATCTCTGTACAGTCCAGTTATATAGCTATACAATTCCTTTTTACATTTTCAGAAAAGCTGGCTGTCAAGGCTGTGGGGTTTGTGGACCCACAAGCAGCTGGCCACATAGTCAATAACAGTCACAGTGAAGGAGTACCTGGAGGGCTACGCAGGCAGATGCTTTAGAGTAGCAGATAACACGTGACATGGCAGACGACCTCAGACGTGGTAGATTACCTCGGACATGGCAGACGACCACGGATGTGGCAGATGAGGCAACACGACTCCAACAATGAGTTTAGGCACAGGAACAAAAGTAACAGAATACGGGAACACTGGGAGCAGGAAATAACTAAGGGACCATTTGCTTAACAAACAAAGGTAGACACAACAACGCTCAGGCAAGGAGTGAAAGGGCAGAGCCCTTTTTAAAGTCCAAGGTATTAACTGGATTGGTGGTACCCACGGGAACGAGCAGCAGAGAGGCAGTACATCATCTCCGAGGAGGAGAACGCGGGCAGAACGGTTAGTTGAGATGGCGGCCACCATGGGAAGCCGGGTAGGTGCGAATGGCGACCACCATCGCTACACTGGCCACCTGTGTACATACTTTGAATACCAAGAAAAAATTATCAAAGTTCTTTTACCTGGAGACTAGGTGGGGAAACTTCTGCTGCTCCAAGTAATGTTTCCAAAATTGTTCCTTTGCAGCACTTTCCTAGTGAAATGCCTGTTACAGCAGAAAATCGCAGGGCACAAAAAGGGGTATCCAAAAGCATACCACATACCAGTGTGACACTTGTTCATCCAAACCCGGACTCTGCATGAAAGACTGCTTCCTCATCTACCACACCTCCCTGGATTATTTTGCTTGGAGATGGGGTGAGGGAAATTTCTGCTGTTCCAAGTAATGTTTTCTGTATAGTACCGGGGCAGCTCTTTCCAAGTGAAGTGCCTGCCAACGCAGGGCAGGAAAAAGGTGCCATGTCTGCACAAAAATGGGTATCTGAAATCATACCATATACCAGTGTGACACTTGTCCGTCCAAACCAGGACTCTGCATGAAAGACTGCTTCTGCATCTTTCCCCCCTCACTGGATTAAAAACTTTTAAAACCTCCCCCCTCCCTTTATCTTTCTTGTCTTTTACCCATTTTTAAAATTGGACACTCAAAAGAACCCTATAACAAAACTAAAAATACTCACTATACCCCTAGATGAATACATAATCCTATAACAAATGTATATGATCTGCACAAATATTTTAGGCTAATGCTTGTGGCTAAAAATCATCCAAGTAAAAATAAGGCCTCAAAATCCTTGTGGTGCTCCTTCACTTCCAGGCACTGCTATGTTGTCCAGACCACTTTGGAAGTATTTCTGAACAGCCTGAAGGAATATTCTGAAGGAATAGCCCAATAAATGTTGAGGTGCTTTCTTTCACTTACATGCTCTGTGTCTGAAAAATCTGTCCAATAAATGACGCATTTGTGAAAAATTTAACATTATTTTTCATGCCGGATTTCCATTAATTTCAGCAAAGAACAAAAAACTCTATGGAGTCATAAAAGTGATCATACCCCTAGATAAATTCTTTGAGGGGTGCAGTTTCCATAATGGTGTCAATTCTTGGGGGTTTCCACTATACTGGTATCTTCGTAGCTCTGCAAATGCGACATGGCGCCGAAAACCATTCCAGCAAAATCTGTGTTTGAAATGGTGCTCATTCTCTTTTGAGCCCTGCCGTGGGTCCAAACAGCAGTTTATTACCACATATGGAGTATTGCCGTAATCGGGAGAAATTACTTTACAACCGCTGGGGTGTTTTTTCTCCTTTATTCCTTGAAAAAATTAAAGATTCCATTTTCACAGACTAACTCCAATAAGTTTAGCAAAAACATGTGGGGGCAAAATGATAACTATGCTAACTTTCAAAAATGGGGTAACTTTTGGGGGTTTCCACTGTTTTGGCATTGGTGACTAAAATATATTCTAAAAGGAGACCCCAAAATCCACTAGGTGCTCTTTTGCTTCTGAGGCCTGTGCTTCAGTCCATTAGCACACTAGGGCCACATGTGGGACATATCTTAAAACTGAAGAATCTGGGCAATAAATATGGAGTTGCATTTCTCAGGTAAAACCTTATGTGGTACAAAAAAAAATATGTATTACAAATTAATTTCGGCAAAAAATAAATAAATTAAATTTGTAAATTGCACCTCTACTTCCTGTGAAACACCGAAAGGGTTAAGAAACTTTCTGAATGCTGTTTTGAATACTTTGAGGGGTGCCCTTTTTAAAATGGAGTGATTAACGGGGACAATATATAAGGCACTCAAAGCCACTTCAGAACTGAACTGGTCCATAAAAAAAAAAGTTTTTGTAAATTTTCTTGAAAATGTGAAAAGTTGCTGCTAAAGTTCTAAGGGTATGTTCACACGGCAAACTAAAAACCGCTGTAAGATACGGAGATGTTTTCAATGGAAAACAGCTTCTGATTTTCAGCCGTTTTTTATGCATCAAGCGTTTTTTGATGCGTTTTTCCACTGACGTTTTTGGAGCTGCTTTTCTATTGAGACAATGAAAAACAGCTCAAGAAGTGAGATGCACTACTTTTTATGGGGCGTTTTTTTTACGCGACGTTTTTTCAACAGCCACATAAAAAACCGCCCCGCCGGAATGAAACGCCGTTTTTCCCATTGAAATTTCAATGAAAAGATGTTTGGAGGTGTTCAGCTTCCGTTTTTCGGGGCGTTTACGAGCGTTCTATAATTTGTCGTCTGCCCGATAATAGCCCATTGTAAAACCCCCTTTACACCACTGCCCCTATAGATGCCGCCCGGCCATCTAGTCACCACCTGGCCATCTAGTCACCGCCTGGTCTTCCCCCTCTGACAAGCTGCGCCCTGTTGTCTATCCTTCCCTACGGAACTGCTGTTCTGTAGTGAACAAAATGATACAGTACAGAACAGCAGTTCCATGGGGAAGCAGAGACTCCAAGTATATAGCTACACCGCCCTGTAGATACTACCCCTCCTTGCAGATCGCACCACCCACCCTTGCAGATCGCGCCACCCACCCTTGCAGATCGCACCACCCACCCTTGCAGATCGCACCACCCACCCTTGCAGATCGCACCACTGTAGCTCCCACTAGGAGCTGAATCCCCGGTCACAGCATCGGCAACCTCTGACCGGTGATTCGGCCACTAGTGGCAGCTACAGTGGCCGCTATCTACAAGGATGGGGTGCTGCGATCCACAAGGGGGGGTGGGAGTGCGATCTACATGTGGTGCTGCGGTCTACAAGGGGAGTGCGATCTACTAGGGTGGTGAGTGTGCGATCTACATGTGGGGGTGAGATCTACAAGGAGGTGTGGGGGGGTGCTGCAATCTACAAGTGGGTGGGGGTGCTATCTGCAAGCGTGTGTGGCACTATATGGGGGGTGGAACAGTTAATAGATGGGCACGCTGTGGCACTATATGTGGGTACTGTGTCACTATGTCACATATGGGGCTCTGTGTCACTATCTACAGGGACATTGCAGCACAATCTACTGTACATGGGCACTGTGGTATTTTCAGGGCATCGGGACAAAAAAAGAAAAAACCTTGACAAAGGAAATCCATTTGGAGACACTGATGGAAAATGGACATGAAAAGCTGACAATTTATCAGTTTTCAATGGCCATTTTCTTTCACGGTCGTGTGACTTTAGCCCAAATGACTGATGCCAGGAGTCCCGTTCACCTGTACGGTGTTTGGGCCGGGAAATCCGGATGACACACGAACCGTTTTTCACGGTCCAATCACGGTCGTGTGAATCGGGCCTTAATGTCATTTATTTGACCCTCCATCATGGGGCCGACACTGCACAGGGTCCTGCTCACACTTCAGACACTATAACGTAATCTCGCTCCAGTGTGCCCGCTCAGCGCTATCTGCCTGGCCCTGCTGCAATTTACGCTGCTCTCGCCTGCAACGTCAGAGACCGGCTGAGGTGGTGATGGGCAGAGAGGTATGTTAATGCACGCAGCGCATCATTGATTATAGATTCTGTTAACCTGTTCCCTGCCAGAGAGGACACAGAAATTATAATCAATTAGATATGTAATGTTAAATACTTTTGTGTCAAAAAAGACAAAAGTATAGTAGGTATGATACCTTTATTGGCTCACCATAAAAGTTCTATATGCGGCTTTCAGAGCACACAGGCCCCTTCTTCAGGCAAGTTTAGAAATGAATGACCTTCATTAGATATACATTTTTCCAATAGTATTTCTGATCAAGTATTTTCAGAGGTTAAAATCTGTGAAGTTACACACAATTATTATTGTAGTATATGTTAAAAAGTTACTTATATAAAGAAAAGCATTTATTAAATGATTTCTTGGTATTTTTTTCAGTTTATTTAAAGAGGCTGTCACCAGATTATCAAATCCCTATCTCCTATTGAATGTGATGGGCGCTGCAATGTAGATAACAGTAAAGTTTTGGGTTTTTTTTTAAACGATAATTTTTGCCCAAGTTATGAGCAATTTTATATTTATGCAAATTAGCTTTTCAATGGACAACTGGGCGTGTTTTCTCTTTTTACCAACTGGGCGTGTTTACTCGTTTTACCAACTGGGCGTTGTGAATAGAAGTGTATGACGCTGACAAATCAGCGTCATACACTTCTCATCGTTACCACCCAGCTTCTTTCAATGCAGACACACAGCGTGACGTCACCCACAGGTCCTTCAACCTTGGCGTCAGACGAGAGAAGACACATCGGCTCCAGGCGTCCGAGAGGGTAATATGCTCGTCTCTAGGGAGTTCACTATGCTTACCTGCACACGGTGATGCTGCTGCAGATTCAACTGTACTCTCTCGGACGCCTGGAGCCGATGTGTCTTCTCTCGTCCGACGCCAAGGTTGAAGGACCTGTGGGTGACGTCACGCTGTGTGTCTTTAGTGAAAGAAGCTGGGTGGGAACGATGAGAAGTGTATGACGCCGATTTGTCAGCATTATACACTTCTATTCACAACACCCAGTTGGTAAAAACACAATACACGCCCAGTTGGTAAAACGAGAAAACACACCCAGTTGTCCGTTGAAAAGCTCATTTGCATAAATCTAAAATTGCTCATAACTTGGGCAAAAAAAATGTTTTTCATATAAATTAGCTTTTAGTATGTTATTAAAATACATTTTATTAGTGTTTTTGTGTTGTACTTTTTTCTTACTTTTACTTCTCTATGGGGCTGCCATTTTTTTTTCATCTCTGTATGTGTCGATTAACGACACATACAGAGATGGAATACGGCACATACAGTCCCATAGTGAATGCGAACGGGAGCTGTTCCATTCACTATAGTGTACGCCGTCTGTGTGGGAACGGCGCATGCGCCGCTCCCACAGTCCAAAAGGAAGGTCTTCGGCCGAGCAACATCCGGCGCCATTTTCATGTGGACCGGAAGCCGCGGCCGGACAGTAAGATGACTTCTTCCTGTAGCGACTTCCGGACATATGTTCTAGGCAGCGAAGACGCGAGTAGTAGGATCGGAGGCAACAGCGGCGGTAGGAGCAGGTAAATTATGTTTGTGTATGTGAAATGTGTGTATTATGTTTGTATTATACTGTCTGATTACCACTGCATCTAATCCTCCTGCACTGTGTGCCGCCATTTTCTGAGCGAATGCACAGTGTAGGAGGATTAGAAGATTCAACCACCTCCTTCTCCTGGCAATAGCCAGTATAAGGGAGGGGGGACTGGTGTGTGCCTACACCAAATTTGCAGCATAAAGCAATGAGGTTGCTTTACCACATTGCAATGCTGCAATTTTGGGAATTGCTCCCTCTAGTGACCAGAACATGGAAATATTATAAATTAGAATCTAACTTATAATATTTCCTGACTTGTGAAAAAATTAAAACAATGTTTAATCACCTAAATACTGACTATTTAACTGAAGAAAAAAAATAAAAAAAAATTCGCGACACATTCCCTTTAAAACAAAAAAACACATGTTAAAAAAGCAAAAACGCAGTGAGTCCAGCCATAGTGACTCATTGTTCTTCTATCCTAGGATTATAGGATAGAAGAATTAGGCTGGGTTCACACGACCTATTTTCAGGCGTAAACGAGGCGTATTATGCCTCGATTTACGCCTGAAAATACGGCTCCAATACGTCGGCAAACATCTGCCCATTCAGTTGAATGGGTTTGCCGATGTACTGTGCCGATGACCTGTAATTTACGCGTCGTCGTTTGACAGCTGTCAAAAGACGACGCGTAAAATTACAGCCTCGTCAAAAGAAGTGCAGGACACTTCTTGGGACGTTTTTGGAGCCGTTTTCTCATAGACTCTATAGAAAACAGCTCCAAAAACGGCCGAAAAAACGGCGCGAAAACGCAGCAAAAAACGTGAGTTGCTCAAAAAAACGTCTGAAAATCAGGTGCTGTTTTCCCTTAAAAACAGCTCCGTATTTTCAGACGTTTTTGGCTCAGCGTGTGAACATACCCTCAAAGGGAAATTGTAAATTAAGATAAACTACGGCATATTCGCATACGTTATGTTGCACAGCATAATGTTCATAGTTTTTTGCCGCGGTTTTTGCTGTGGAAACCGCAGCAAAAAAAAGGAAGAAATCGCCTCTTATTGATTTCAATGGGAGGCTAGGGCAGTTTTTTCCAGTGAGCGGAAAAAAACGCTCGCGGGAAAAAGCGACGTCATGTCCTTTCTTCGGGTGTTTCTGTCTCTGACGTCAATAGGAGATAGAGAAAGCGTTTGTTTTTTGCTGCCCTTGTTTTGCCTGCGGCGCTCAATGGCCGCGATCAAAAAACGCCACAACAAAAAAAACAGCAAACTGTGTGAACAGGGTTGAAATCAGCGCGTCCGACACCAATTCTCTCAGAGCGGGCAGCATGAAGTTGGCGATATACATATGCCAAAAGGCTACAAAAGAAACTTTTACAAACAGTCACAATTTATCAAGACTGGTACAAAGAAAAAAATTCAGCCTAGCTGCTTCTTTCTGAAGTTTGACCAGTAGATACCAGTATGTTGCTCCAGGTTCACGGATGACGATCGCATGTACTAATAATGTGAGCAGCCATAAAAGAGATGTTACATTTACAACAAAGAAAAGGCGCCTGACCTGTAACATGGCCCAACATAAACTTATGACCAGCTGCCCACATCACTTCACGTCTTTGAAAGACCCTTCTATAATTCACGATAACCGCGCAATTCTTCTCCGCTACACCGGCAACGCGGGGACCTAGTTCAGCTAAGCAGCGGACTGATGACGTCACCACAGGAAGAAAAACGCTGCCTGAAGAAACGCGTCCCCAGAATATACCGACACGAAAGCTTTATCGCGGAAGTCAGACATTTATTACATAGTATTTTCGGAGGGGCACATCTAAAAGTGGGCGAGAACTAGTGTTCTGCCAAGTGCAGACGATGGTGTCACCTCAGAAACCTGGCGAATAATATAAGGACTCATAATATACTTTATCGTTGAGATAAACGACGTCACAATTCAGTTTTGAATAGTATTCGTTGTAAGGTTAGAAAAACGTCGTGCAGCATGAATGAGCTTGAAAATAGGCGGGGCGCCGACAACGATTAGCGTTGATGAATATGCTCCTTGTTCTAAAGTGTTGTCGACTTCCCGTGTACGACGTCGTAAAATACGTTTTGAAGGTATATTGGTAACAAGACGATAATTTTGCTAGTCATCTTGTGAGAACTATTACGTATCCGACTGTGCGCGCTGTCGTGACGCACTTCCTAGTGGCGTCTCGCCTGAAAGGCTGGAACTGAAGTTGTGGGTGGGTCGTCGTGTAGCTCCGCCCTCATCACCTTTCACTCCAGCTTCTAGTTCCTTCTAGCAAGCTTTCCTGTCTATGCGTTTGCACTCTGAACGCGTCTTTGTAAGCAATGGACCCACGGAATTTGGAAGAGCTGCGGGAGTTCGTCCACATGTGTCAGAGAAATCCAAGCGTCCTGCATCGCTCGGAGCTCGACTTTTTCACAGAATGGCTGCAAAGGTGAGCCCAGTATCCATTATATCTTATTTGGTTGGGTTCTCACGTCGCCAGAAAGATGCGTTTATTTGCGCGAATCGAGGCAAAACCGCGCCATTTTGACAGCGCACACGGGTTTTTTTTCCTCTCAAACAAAAAGTCATGTTTGCGATTTTGAAAGAACAGCACTGACCGAAAAAAATGCAAGTTTTAATAATTAAAAAAAAAAGCCACCTAAAATTGTTTTGTAGGGTGTTTTATATTTCCCAAGCTAACATCTGGCTGCCGCTATTCCCTCTATGGCTTCGTTCACATCTGCGTCAGGGCGTCGTTTTGATGGAATCCTTGCACAACGGAGACAAACGGGAACCGTTTGCACCAGATTGGTCACCATTAAAATCAATAGTGATGCAAACGGAAACCTATGGTTTTCGTTTTGTTTCAGTCAGGGTTCCGTTCTGACGGAAAGCTCAGACAGAACGGAACCCTGACGCAGATGTGAACGAAGACTAAAGCCTCATGCACACGACCGTAATCGCGTCCAACGATTGCGGGCACGGCCGTCTACTGACAGCCGTCCGCCCGTGTTATTGGGCTGTTCTCCCATACAAAGTATGGGAACACGGCCCATAAAACACGAAAAAACAGACATGCTTCATAATTCCCGGCACAGTTCTACCGTGCGGACACCCATCTGTCGCGATATGGATAGGTGTCCGCAGCCAATAGAACTGAATGGGTCCATAAAACCGCGGACCGTGTTACGGTCCGTGGTTTTATGGTCGTGTGCATCGGGCCTTAGTCTTGGCAGCTCCTAACTGGAGCAGTATGGGAGCAGGGCAAGTCTCCATCAATGGTGGGCGATCTGATGACCAAAAGTAATACCGCCAGTAAACGCTAATATAGCGACTAAATAAGAGAATAAGAAAACTTATTTTAAATACTATAATATTACAAGTACAGCAGTAAAATAGACCCAATTCTAGGCATCAATGAAAGAATCCCTCATTACACCACTGTCCCTATAGATAGCGCCACGCACAGGGGCCCCTCTAGTGTAGATAGCGCCATGCACAGGGGCCCCTCTAGTGTAGGTAGCGCCACGCACAGGGGCCCCTCTAGTGTAGGTAGCGCCACGCACAGGGGCCCCTCTAGTGTAGGTAGAGGCCTGCAGCCTATGGTATTCATTTGTATCTGCGTCCTGAGGACGCAGATACAAGTCAATGTGGCGGTTTCTAGCATCGGGGCCCCCTCCAGTGCTAGCGACATCATCGGGCAGCTCTTATGATGATCCGCCACTGCATCTGCCCATGACGGTGTGTGGGCTTTAAAGTTTAGTGAGCGGATGGACCGTGGAAGGTTCTCAGCCGCACACCTTGTACTAGCACTGCTGGCCGCAGCATTTTTTTGCAGCAGAAACGCCAGAAAAAATTTCAAAAAAATGTTGCTAAAATGCCATTACAATAAGGGCTTATCCACGCGTAACGGAATTGCTGCATATTTTCCATCTGGAATTGTGGACGGAAAATATGCAGTATAATACAGTAGCAGCAAAGTGGGTGAGATTTAAAGAGGCTCTGTCACCAGATTCTCAAATCCCTATCTCCTATTGCATGTGATCGGCGCTTCAATGTAGAGAACAGTAACGTGTTTTTTTTTTTAAACGTTCATTTTTGGCCAAGTTATGAGCTACTTTATATATATATATATATATATATATATATATATATATATATATATATATATATATATATGCAAATGAGCTTTGAAATGGACAACTGGGCGTTTTTTTTTCGTTATGTACAACTGGGCGTGTATTGTGTTTTTAACTAGGCGTGTTTACGTGTATGACGCTGACCAATCCGTGACCAGTCTGCATCATACACTCCTCTACATTCATTTACAAGTAGCACAGTGTTCTTACTAGAATGATGTGCAGCCACATACACAAGTGTCCTGATAATGAATATACATGAAATCCAGCCTGGACGTCATGTGTACTCCTGACACTTCTGACTCTTTTCTGTGAGATTGCAGCAAGCCACTCGTAATCTTGTGAGATTACGAGGTAAACGAGACTTCTGACTCTTTTTTCTGAGATTTCCAGCAAGAGAAACAAAGTGTCAGGATTCTCAATACACATGACGTCCAGGCTGGATGGTCATGTGTAGTCATTATCAGGACACTGCAGTAACGTTAATCCAGTGTCCTGATAATGAATACACATGACCATCCAGCCTGGACGTCATGTATTTAGAATCCTGACACTTCTGACTCGCAATAGAAACAAAATCTCGTTTACCTCGTAATCTCACGAGATTACGAGTGGCTTGCTGCAATCTCACAGAACAGAGTCAGAAGTGTCAGGATTCTGAATACACATGACGTTCAGGCTGGATTTCATGTATATTCATTATCAGGACACTTGTGTATGTGGCTGCACATCATTCTAGTAAGAACGCTGTGCTGCTTGTAAATGAATGGAGAGGAGTGTATGACACTGACTGGTCACGGATTGGTCAGCGTCATACACGTAAACACGCCTAGTTAAAAACACAATACACGCCCAGTTGGACATAATAAAAAAATAACGCCCAGTTGTCCATTTCAAAGCTCATTTGCATATATATAAAATAGCTCATAACTTGGCCAAAAATGAACGTTTTTTTTTAAATAAAAACGTTACTGTTATCTACATTGCAGGGCCGATCACATGCAATAGGAGATGGGGCATTTGAGAATCTGGTGACCGAGCCTCTTTAAAAATCTCATCCACACACTGATCACATGATCGCCGGGTGTCGTTACTGACAGACTGCTGCTGCTGATTTCCCCTGTAAGGGTATGTTCACACGGCCTATTTACGGACGTAAATCGGGCGTTTTTGCCCCGAATTACGTCTGAAAATAGCGTCTCAATAGCGCTGACAAACATCTGCCCATTGAAAGCAATGGGCAGACGTTTGTCTGTTCACACGAGGCGTATATTTACGCGCCGCTGTCAAATGACGGCGCGTAAATAGACGCCCGCGTAGAAGAAGTGACCTGTCACTTCTTTGGCCGTAATTGGAGCTGCTATTCATTGACTCCAATGAATAGCAGCGCTAATTACGGCCGTAATTGACGCGGCGTTCAAGCGCCTGCACATGCCGGTACGGCTGAAATTACGGGGATGTTTTCAGGCTGAAACATCCCCGTAATTTCAGCCGTTACGGACCCCCGCCGTGTGAACATACCCTAACTGTGCAGCCCAAGTTACAGTGGAAAAATATATCAAATCCCCCAAAGGTCTTTTCTGACCTTTGAGGGACAGGCCATAGTAATAATAAAATAAAGTAAAAGTGCAAACCTTTTTTTTATAATAAATACACATAAAATACCCACCCCAAAAAAATGTTTCACCCCCCCCCCCCCCCCCCCACCAATGGCCCGGACCCAATTACCCTAATATAGACATTTAATATATTAAAATTTACGGTAGACAATGACGATCACAAATAAAAGCTCTATTTTAGGGTAGAACTATTTTATTACCAAAAAAAAATAACTTAAAAGTAAAAAAGCTTATTTTTTTTTTACTCTTTTCAAACTTGAAGAATAATCTAAAATAGCAAAAAGTATGTGTATAAAAATGATAAAGAAAGAAACCTGCATTGTCTACGGAAAAAACTTCTCAAAAATCACGTCGCTAGCCCAACAAATAAAAGTTATAGCCATTTAACTAACGCGTGCTAAAAATGGCTAAACGGTGTCTGGTCCTGAAGGCTCAAAATAGCCCGGTCCTAAACTGGTTAAGGAAAAAATACATTTTGCCACAATTTGATGAAGGTACCTGTAGGTGTTTTAAGTGCCAAGTGACATTTTGACACAGGTGTCTACTTTCAGGAAATAGTAGTATGGGAGTCTCAGTTTGATTTTTATTTTGTAATTTAGGTTTTATTTGAACATGTGAAAATTGTTGTGACTACCAGTGGTGCAAAATTGTCCAAAAAAAACCCTTGCAGCCATAGGGTAACTACTTCCTAAAAAGCCTTAAACTTTGTTTTACAAAATGTATTCGTCCCACAAGAGGACTTGAGTAAGGCAATTCTTTGATCGCTTACATAATACACTGCGCCTTTCAGACGTTTTCACAGCATCTAAGGGGGCAATTGGCTAGAATCTAAGCTAGTTCCAATCCCGGCCATTGCAGCAGGTATGTTACATCTGACACCCGCTACTGATGTTGTGGGTAAATGTATGGCGCTGTGCGTTTTTAAATCCCTTTTCGCTGCACCGATATGGGTAAGCAATTAAATGATTTTGTTTTTGTGTTGCCGTATTTCAAGAGCCGTAACCCTTTTATGTTTCCGTTCACATAGCTTCTATAAAGGATTTTATTTTAATAATTTTCTTCTCGGGGTGAGTTGTAGTTTTAAATGGAACCATTGTGTGATACATAGGATTTATTTATTAACTTTTATTCCAGTTATTATTATTATTTATATCTCTATCTATCTTGTGAAGGGGGGGAGGTGTTTTGTTTTTAACCCCTTAGTGACCAGCCCATTTTAGGCCCTAATGACCAAGCTATTTTATTCGTTTTGCTATAGTCGCATTCAAAGAGCTATAATTTTTTTATTTTTTTGTCTAAATAGCTGTATGAGGACTTGTTTTTTGCAGGATTAGTTGTACTTTTTAATAGCACCATTTTTGGGTACATATAATTTTTTTATTAACCTTTATAAACTTTTTTTGGGGGGGGGATTATAAAAAAAACCTGAAATTCCGCCATTGTTCTATGCGTTTTTAAATTGACGCCGTTCACTGTGCGGCGTAAATAACATGTTACCTTTATTCTATGGGTCGGTACGATTACGGCGATACCACATATGTAGAGGTTTTTTATGTTTTACGACTTTTGCACAATAAAAACACTTTTGAACTAAAATTATTTGTTTTTGCATCGTTGCTTTCCAAGAGCCGTAACTTTTTTATTTTTCCATCAATGTAGTGATTTTTTCAACTTGTTTTTTGCGGGCCGAAATGTAGTTTTGATTGGTACTGTTTTGGGGTGTATGGGACTTATTGATTCATTTTTATTATGACTTTTCTGGGGGGCAATGGGAAAAAATTGCAATTTCGCCATCGTTTTTTGCGTTTTTTTTTTACGGTGTTCAACTTGCGGTTTAAATTACATATTAACTTTATTAATAGAGTTATTACGGTCGCGGCGATACCATATATGTGTACTTTTTATTTTTACACTTTTACTAAATAAAACCACTTTTTATGGGAAAAAATTGATTTATTTTTTTACTGTAATTTTTATTATTCTTTATTTCACTTTGACTTATTTTATTAGTCCCACTAGGGGACTTTACTGTGCGATCTTCCGATCGCTGCTATAATGCTCTGGTATACTTCGTATACCAGAGCATTATTGCCTGTCAGTGTAAATCTGACAGGCAATCTGTTAGGACGTGCCTCCGGCGCGTCCTAACAGGCATATGTCCAGGGCAGACCTGGGGGCTTTTATCAAGCCCCCAGCTGCCATGACACCCCATCGGAGACCCGCGATTGCATTTGCGGGCCGCCGATGGGGGACAGAGGGAGCGCACTCCCTCTGTAAACAAAGTTAAATGCCGCGGTCGCTATTGACGGAGGCATTTAACGGGTTAAACGGTCGCGATCGAAGTAAACTTCGATCGCAGGCGTTGAAGCAGGAGCTCAGCTGTCATCAGACAGCTGAGCCCCGGCGTGCAGGACTTAGGCTAGGCGAACGTGAAAAGGCGTCAGCCTAGCCTAAGGCCCCTTAGTGACCAACGTAAAAAGCGTATATGGTCACTAAGGGGTTAATTCCTATTTGCCCTATGACTTACAAATGTTAATGTACTTCATAGTGATGGCACAGGAGCTGTGCCCATGCTATAACTTGCGGGTGCCGACCGTTTTACATGCGGACATTCTTCTCTAACTGCCGGGATTGGTATAAGCTGTCTAGCCCTTTAAATCTGATGGCCAATGCTGACTGCGGCATCTAAGTGGTTCTACAAAGTGAGGGAGCTTTGTGCTATAGTTGCACTAACCTGCAGAGTAAAGTTATCATGTCATTTTATACCACACCGTGCGTGCCATAGTAATCAACCCTCCCCCAAATGGAGTTGTGTGTCCCCGCAACCCTTCCTCCGGGACTAATGGATGGGCTAACATACATGACAGACGTCCCATTGGCACCCTGTGATCTCGTCTGAGGGCCGCCGATGGGTTTACAGAGGGAACTCCCATACTTTATAAAACCACTTAGGTGCAACAGCTGCTATTGAATGGTAACTGCTTCTAATGGCATCGGCACGGCTCCTAAGCCCGCACCATCCCTCCACTGTAATAGTGCATTGGCAGAAAAATATGTGCAGTATTAAGGGGTTAGAGATAATGTCCACCTGTCGATTTATTACAAGTCTGTAAATATATCCTTGCGTATATAAATACAGCATTGGGAAAAGTTGGGTAGGTTTTGCAATGCCATTATTTATGAAGGCCCTCCTACTTGTTTTTTTTCTCCTGACCTATAATAGTCTCAATATGTCTTTAGGAAGATGGGGCATTACAAGCCCACAGAGGAAAGTGTGGTGAACAATGTCATGTAGCACCTGGTGTCCTTCATTGTATTGCTCCACAGTCTTGTGCTGTGATGGGGAATAAGTTGCAGTGTAGTCCAGTTCTTTAGACTGGCGTACCACTCGGCAGTATTCTCCATGAAGATGCTTTATTTTATTTTCATAACTTTACTGACCTTAGCCATGATTTTAGTCAAAGGGGCAGCTTTATTAAGACTTGAGTTTTATACGCCAGTTTTAAGGACCAATTCGCTAGATGTGCCACATTTATCCACCCCCAACCACATAAAAGAAAAAAATGCATACTCTCCTCAATGCCCTTTTTACCCTTCTCCACAGCTGGTGCCCTCCGGCTCCCTTTTCACGCCATGGCTCATACAAGGTACTGATGCCGGGCACAATCAGTACCTATGTGATGTAGTACTCCACGTCATCAGTGCTGTATGTGACGCAGGACTGATGACTTCATTTGCATAGGTAATTCCACTACCCGGCGTCAGGACCCTGAATGAACTGCGGCTTGAATAGGGAGTGGAAGGGGACCCTTTGAAGAGAAGAACAGAGCAGTGTGTTAAATAGGCTCTGTCACCAGATTCTGAAATCCCCATCTCCTATTTCATGTGATCGGCGCTGCAATGTAGAGAACAGTAACTTTTTTTTTGGAAAAACGTTCATTTTTGGCCAAGTTATGAGTTATTTTATATATATGCAAATGAGCTTTGAAATGGACAACTGGGCGTGTATTGCGTTTTTAACTGGGCGTGTTTACTTGTTTTGTTGTGGAGAGAAGTGTATGATGCTGACGAATCAGTGACCAATCAGCATCATGCACTCCTCTCCATTCATTTACACAGCAGCATCGTTCTTACTAGAATGATGTGCAGCCACATACACAAGTGTCCTGATAATGAATACACATGACCTCCAGCCTGGACGTCATGTGTATTCAGAATCCTGACACTTCTGAATCTTTTTTCTGTGAGATTCAGCAAGCCGCGCGTAATCTCGTGAGATTACGAGGTAAACGAGATTTCGTTTCCCTTGCTGGAAATCTCACAGAAAGGATTCAGAAGTGTCAGAATTCTGAGTACACATGACGTCCAGGCTGGAGGTCATGTGTATTCATTATCAGGACACTTGTGTATGTGGCTGCACATCGTTCTAGTAAGAACAATATGTGCTGTGTAAATGAATGGAGAGGAGTGCATGATGCTGATTGGTCACTGATTCGTCAGCATCATACACTTCTCTCCACAACGCCCAGTTAGTAAAACAAGTAAACACGCCCAGTTAAAAACACAATACACGGGGGCGTGGCTTAGCGCGCAGCAAGAGCGGTCGCATGTTCTAGGAGCTCCGCAGTGAACCCACGCCATCGTTATCCTGCAAAGATCCTGAGGCTTCCATAACTTCCAAATATACAGTCTAGACGCTCGAGACGACCGGGGGCAAACACCGGAGCCGGCATGGGCCCCACTAGAGGTCAGACGGCCGCGGAGAAGCTGCAAAACTTTGCAAGGGGTGAGGGGCAAGATGGCGGACGCACACCCCTGCCTCAGAGATCTAAGGGAGGAGAGGCCTCATGCAGCAAGGAATCGGATGCGGAGGCAACCCCGGAGCCCACGCTGTCGGAAATGACTACTCAACTCCTCGCAGCTATAGCAGCTTGTAAAACTTCACTTACCGGTAAGCTGGAGGAAGTGAAGATTGACATAGGCCTTATGACATGCAGACTATGAGGGAGCGTCTGACCCACGTGGAGGATAGAGTGTCCGGGGTGGAGGACAGAACGGCGTCCTTACCGGAGGCCATTGCTGACTTAGAATCGGCGGCTGAATTATGGAAACAGAAGACAGATGACATGGAAAATCGACTTAGGCGTAACAACATACGCATAATTGGCCTGCCAGAAAGAGCTGAAGGTCAGATTCCTGATGATTTCGTCCTGCAGTGGATTAAAGACCTGCTTCATGATGCGCCATTTTCGCAAGCCTTGGCGGTTGAGAGAGCCCACAGAGTGCCGGGGAGGCCACCACCACCGGGGGCTCCCCCCAGACCGCTTCTGGCACGTATGCTAAACTGCAATGATCGGGACTTGATTTTGCGTCTGACTCGCAGGTTGCCGGAAATTACATATAACGGGGCGAAAGTCTCCATCTTCCCCGACTTCTCGGCAGAATTGCAAAAAAAACGGGTGACATTCTTGGCTGTTAAACGACGTCTACGGGAGCTGGGAGTCCCTTACTCCATGTCTTATCCGGCTAGGCTGCGTATTGTGGACGGAGAGAGAACCATCTTTTTCAATTCTCCGCAGGATGCTGATGATTGGGAGAGAGGCAAGCGTCCGCCACAAAGGAACTAGCTATGCCTGATATCAAGGTTGGTGCCTCGGGGTGAAGTACTTGTTGCCGCTGGACTTTCCTGTTAACATATAAGGTCCCGGCTTGAAGAGGATACGGACCGGGCCTGGTGGAGAATGGCTGGTCCTTATGCAAGACCAGTACTGACTTAAGTTATCCTGAAGTATTAGACGTCATGCCCGAAGAAGTTGCTGGTCGTTTAAGTCCTGATGGAAGCATTCATAGTTGATGTTTGGCGCGGGTATTACCCCCGTATATTCAAAATGCCACGTTATACGGCACGCACCGATAATGTAATATGCATCTCAATGCATTGCCGGTATGGTTGTGTTATAAATAACCTGTTGTTCTGGGTTTTAAGCTGGAATGTGCCTTGGGTGCAGATAGTTATAGCACCATTCATGTACAAATGTAACCGCATAAGGGAAGGAATGCATAGCTATAGTCATTATTTGAGATGGGATGGAATGTTGATGTATATCAGGCAATATAGATCTCTCCTGTATGAGGAAGATAGAGTTCAGAAATGTCGTCTTTAACGGTAATGTCGTGGAATGTGAGGGGCATGGGTAATCCACAGAAGAGAGTGATATTATACAGTTATATACGCAAGATTAACCCTCATATACTGTGCCTTCAGGAGACACATCTGACGCCAGCTAAAATGAAAACGGTTCTCAGGCCGTGGGTGCAGTGGTCTAGCCACTCATATCACACAACATACTCAAGGGGCGTGTCCATACTAGTGCACAAATCGGTGAGATGGGAAGCAATTCACACTAAGGTGGATAGCGAGGGTAGATATGTCTTTGTGTATGCGCTTATAGAAAATGTACCTCATGTCTTGTTGGGTGTATACATCCCCCCGCCAGCCTCATTACAGGTTCTACATTTGGCGGCCACCTTTGCAGCCACATATCCGAACGCAAGAGTGCTTGGCATGGGAGACTTCAACATGGTGGTGGACAGCAACATGGATAGGTTTAATGCTATTACCGGGCAGGTCCGGACACCCTCCGTGGTATCAGTTTTGGGTTTGCTGTTTGAAGAGATGGGCTGTAAGGATCTCTATAGATATAAGTACCCGATGTCTACAGTGTATTCATGTCACTCTCTAGGCAGAAACTCTCTGTCCCGGATAGATTATATGGTGGGAAACTCTTTAATTGTACCGTTGGTGGAATCAATCTCGTATAAACCCAGGGCAGTATCTGATCACTCTCCAATGGTGGCCAGCTTCAGTATCCCAGGCCCTCCACTGCACAGAAGTTGGAAAATACACCCCTTTTGGCTAACCCTGATAGGCCCACAGGATAGGATCCCTGATCAACTGGAGGTGTTTAACAGGGAACATAGCACTTTTGAAAATTCCAGCATTGCCTGGTATACACTGAAAGCATATCTTAGAGGGTGTCTCCGGTCCACTATTTCATACATTAAAAAAGACTCATCCAGAACAGAAGTGGAGTTGGGAAAACAATGCGCTGAACTAGAGGGTAAATATACGGCTGACCCCACTGACACAAATAGAGACCAATGGTTGCAAATGGGGAGGAAGTACTTGCTACTACTGCAGGAAAAGGCACATAGGAAGACATTTTTTGCGAAACAAACATATTTTGAACTGGGTAACCAGTCTAGTAAAATGCTGGCCCATTTAATCCATCAAAACTCTAAAAGCCCGGCTATTCTTAAAATTCAAAATAGTTCTGGGGAATGCTTGACTGACTCCCAAGGCATAGCCGAGGCATTTGTTCAATTTTACAGGGGGCTATATGCCTCACAATCTAGGTATAAGTCCGAGCTCCAGTCGTATATGGATGGTATTCAGTTCCCTAAGCTGAGTGCGGAAGGTAGAGAGATCATGGAAGGGGCTGTGGCCGAGGATGAAATAAGGGAAGCTTTAAAAGATATGGCTAAGGGAAAGGCACCGGGCCCTGATGGGATCCCTATTGAGGTATACCATAAATATTCAGAGCATCTCATTCCCTCACTAGCAGCTATGTTTTCGTATGCACTTGAGAGAGGGCAGTTACCCGAAAGTATGTATGACGCCACTATTATTGTTCTGCTGAAACCAGATAAAGACCCCGTGGAATGTGGCTCCTATCGCCCGATATCATTACTAAACAATGATTACAAATTGCTTACTAAAATATTGGCAAATAGGCTGAACAAAGTTATTTCCCAAGTAATCCATGAGGACCAGACAGGCTTTAAGCCTGGAAATCTACCTCCGATAACATCCGGAGGGTACAGATTATAACTCAGATAGGGAAAGAGATAAAGGCTGACTGGGCGATGGCGTCTTTAGACGCCGCGAAAGCTTTTGACTCCATCGAATGGGTATATTTGTTGGAAACTTTGGAGAGGTTTGGGTTTGGACCACAGTTCCTTAGATGGATTTCTATTCTATATAAAGCACCGAGGGCACAAATCCTGGTGAATGGCATACTGTCCCCATATTTCCGGTTACAGAGGGGCACTCGGCAGGGCTGCCCTCTCTCCCCATTGCTGTTCGCACTTGCTATAGAACCCTTAGCCTTACACATACGCCAACATAATGACTATAAAGGGATTAGTTTGGGGGGTAGGGAAGATAGGATTGGCCTATATGCAGATGACATGGTTCTTTTTATGTCCCAACCGATGGTGACACTGCCATTGGCAATCACCACTTTGGAAATCTTTGTGGGGTTTTCTGGCCTCTACGTCAATTGGACCAAGTCCTTTTTTATGCCACTACAGGGGGCGGGAGGGCCGGAAGTGTTGCACGGATTAAGGGTGGTCTCCTCATTTAAATACTTAGGAATTGTTATAAATCAGGAGCATAGGAATGATCATGCCAGTAATGTCTTGCCATTGTTAGAATATATAAAGGCTAAATTTCGGATTTGGAGCACTCTTCCCCTAGCAGTAACGGGTAGAATAAATCTAATAAAAATGGTCATTCTTCCTAAATGTCTCTATATGCTCGAACATGCAGCGACAACAGTGTTCAAAAAGTTTTTCAAACAGATACATGCCCTATTTCCAGGGTTTATATGGGGCTCCAACAGATCGAAGCTCTGTCTTGCTACTCTGCAGCGCCCCAAAACATCAGGGGGGGCGGCCCTGCCAGACCTTTACCTTTATTATCTGGCGGGGCAACTAAGATACCTCAAAGTATGGGTCGCCAATATGGCCTTGCCAGATAGGGAACATCACCTGGCGTTCCATATACATATGTCCACTCTGTGGCTGGTATTGGAAGGGTCCCTGAACGAAATTAAAAATGTGTTGCCTATCCATAGGGTGGCATCTCAGGTGTGGAGGGCTGCGAAGAGCATATACAGTCACTCGGGAGTACAAATTGACATGCCATTATGGTCTAACCCCCTTCTCCCTCAGATATCAGAGGAACTGGCTCCACAGTTTTGGATTCAAAATAGGATATGTAATATAGGGGACATGTATACGGATAACATCCTCAAATCATTTTCACAGGTGCAGTTGGAGTTTGCAATACCCAGGACTGCTTTTTACAGATATTTACAACTGTGTCATGCTCTCAATGCCCAATTCCCCCCCGCTGACACGACATTCACTCGGCTTCCTCTGATAGGAGTTTTTAGGTCCCAAGGCCCCAGAGGTCTGATATCAGCTATATATACATCTCTCATTACAGCCAAGGTAGCCAGTACACCCCTGATGGTCAAGGATAGATGGACTGCGAGGATACCTGACCTTGCAGAAGAGGACTGGGATGAGATCCTAACCTCTCCATTATACGTGTCGCCAGCTGCCAACAATAGGATGATACAGCTGTTCATAGTCTACCAAAGCTACTTGACACCTGTTAGAATGCATAAAATGGGTAGATATCCGAGCGCAGAATGTCACAGATGCCGGCACCCTAGGTCAGACTTTTGGCATATGATATGGGAGTGTCCGGTCATCTCCTCTTTTTGGAAAGAGGTGGTAGGAGTTGCTGCGGAAATCCTGCATATCCCAGTCCCAGTAAGCCCACAAGTGTGTATATTTGGTATCCTCCAGGATGAACAGTGGCCACATTATCTGAAAATATTCCTCCGGGAAATTCTGTTTGTCACGAAAAGCTATTGCTTTAAGGTGGATGGACCCCCGTCCTCCCACAGTGGCAAGGTGGAAAGCACTGGTGAACGCGGTTATCCCATATGAGAGAGAGACAGAGGGGTTGCATTGATAAATTTCATGGGATATGGGAAGCTTGGTGTGAATCTGCAGGGACACAGTATACTCCGCACAGGTATAGTGACCTGCATAGGTCATTGACACATGTCTGAACATCTGGGGTGGTGGATCTAAATCATTTATGCAAAGTGTCCTAATTTGTCTTGGCTACTGTTTTCAAATATAGTTGCTTTTATAATTCTGATGGATTCTAGACTCATGTTAAATGTCTGATTGCCTGTAAACACACCTCCTTATATGTAAAGTTGTAATGTTAAAGATTATCATCCATGTCTGTAATGTATACTGTATTAAGTGTATGGAATGATTGCATTTGTACTACGTTTCTTCAATAAAACGAGTTTAAAAAAAAACCCACAATACACGCCCAGTTGGACATACGAAAAAAACATGCCCAGTTGTCAATTTCGAAGCTCATTTGCACATATATAAAATAGCTCATAAAAAAACAAAAAACGTTACTGTTATCTACATTGCAGCGCCGATCACATGCAATAGGAGATAGGGATTTGATAATCTGGTGACAGAGAAAAGTGTGTTTTTTTTTTTTTTGTGTTTTTTTTCTTCAATATTTAGTTCTTTTCTTTTAACCCCTTTAGGACACAGCCTGTTTTGGCCTTGTGGACGCAGATGATTTTTTTCAAATCTGACGTGTCACTTTATGTGGTAATAACTCGAACGCTTTTACCTATCCAAGCGATTCTGAGCTTGTTTTCTCGTGACATATTGTACTTTATGTTAGTGAAAAAATTTGGTCGATAAACTCAATATTTATTTGTGAAAAATGTCAAATTTTGGCAAAAATTAAAATTTTTCTAAATTTAAATGTTTGCTTGTAAAACAGATAGTAATACCACACAAAATAGTTACTAGTTAACATCCCCCATATGTCTACGTTGGTTGCATCATTTTTTTTCATGTACTTTTAATTTTCTAGGACGTTACAAGGCTTAGAACTTTAGCAGCAATTTCTCATATTTTCAAGAAAATTTCAATAGGCCATTTTTTCAGGGACCAGTTCAGTTCTGAAGTGGTTTTGCGTGCCTTCTATATTAGAAAGTCCCCATAAATCACCCCATTTTGAAAACTGCACCCCTCAAGGTATTCAAAACCACATTCAGAAAGTATTTGAACCCTTTAGGCGTTTCACAGGAATTAAGGCAAAGTAGAGGTGAAATTTACAAATTTCATTTTTTTTTGCCGAAATTCATTTTACCAGAGAAACGCAACTCCATATTTATTGCCCAGATTCTGCAGATTTTAGAAATATCCAACATGTGGCCCTAGTGTCCTAATGGACTGAAGCACAGGTCTCGGAAGCAAAGGAGCACCCAGTGGATTTTGGGGCCTCCTTTTTTTAGGAATATATTTTAGGCACCATGTCAGGTTTGAGGAGGTCTTGTGGTACCTAAACAGTCGAAACCCCCCAAAAGTGACCCCATTTTGGAAACTACACCCCTCAAGGCATTTTTCTACGGGTATAGTTAGCATTTTGACCCCACGTTTTTTTTGCAGAATTTAGTGGAATTAGTCTGTGAAGATGAAAATCACCTATTTTTCTGTGGAAACAGAATTTTTTCATTTTTACAAGGAATAAAGGAGAAAAAGCACCCTTAACATTTGTAAAGCAATTTCTCCCGATTACGGCAATACCCCATATGTGGTCGTAAACTGATGTTTGGACCCACAGCAAGGCTCAGGAGGGAAGGAGCGCCTTTTGGATTTTGGAGCGCAGATTTTGCTGGATTGGTTTTCAGTGCCGTGTCGGGTTTGCAACGCCCCGGAGGGACCAAAACAGTGGAAACCCCCCAAAAAGTGACCCTATTTTGGAAACCACCCCTCAAGGAATTTTTCTAGGGGTATAGTGAGCATTTTGACCCCACAGGATCTTTTTTAGAGCTAAGGTGAACAAAAAAACAAAGATTTTGGCGCTTTAAATTCATTCTTTCTTACAGCGTTCACCGCGCGCAATAAATTACGTTTTACTTCTGCGGGTCGGTACGATTACGCCGATACCATATGTGTATAGTTTTGTTTCTGAGGCGTAACTTTTTTGATGTTTTTCGTCAAAAAAGCTGTGGGAGGTCTTGTTTTTTGCGGTACGGGTTGTAGTTTTTATTGGTACTATTTTAGGTTAAATGCAACTTTTTGGTCACTTTTTATTCTATATCTTGGGAGGGGTGGAGACCAAAAAATAGCGATGCTGACATCGTTTTCCGTTTATTTTGTTTGCGGCGTTCACCGTGCGGAAAAATTAACATTATAGTTTCATAGTTTGGGTCGTTACGAACACGGTGATACTAAATATGTGTACTTTTTTTTTTAACGGTTTCATTTTTTTCCTATAATAAATGACTTATAGGAAAACAAAAACTTATTTTTACACTTTTATAAAACATTTTTATTAACTTTCTTTTACTTTTTACACTTTATTTTTTTGACCTGCAGCTCTGATCGCTGCTAGAATACATTACACTACCTAGGTAGTGTAATGTAGTCCAACTGTCAGTGTGATGTCACAGTCACTCTGACAGTCTACGAGGATCAGCAGAGGCTGATCCTCCTAGGCTGACATACATGGCAGACCCGGGGGGCCGTTGTCTGGCCCCCGGGTACCAACACAAGCATCAGAAGCCCCCACGATTGCATGGGGGCTGCTGATGCGCTACAAACCCACTACATGCGGAGATCGTAAAAGAGCCCCGCATGTAACTGGTTAATTGCCGAAATCAGCGGCGATGAGCCGCTGATCTGCAACACTGGAGTGTCAGCTGTCGGGGACAGCTGATCTCCAAGTTCCCGATGCACACCTTGTCGCCGACAGTGTGCATCGGGAACGACACAGTGACTTCCTGTCACTCTGACAGGAAGCCTATCAGGACCAGCCGAAGGTTGGTCCTGATGGGCTTTCGTCCATGGCAGACACGGAAGCCATTGTTTGGCTTTTGTTTGCCATACTAACTATCGCCAAACCCAGCGATTTCGGACCGGGGTCTGCCGATATGTTAGAAACCCCCCAAAATTCTGCGATTGCAACCGTTCGCCGAATTTAAAGGGTTAATTCTCCAAAATCAGCGGCAAAGGACCGCTGGTCGGCAAGAGTGGAGTGTCAGCTGTCGGCGACAGCTGACCTCCCGGTGCAGACTGTCGCCGACAGTGTGCACCGGGAAAAACTCAGTAACTGTACGTCCTCGTGCGGGAAGTAACCTCCCGCAACGACGCACAGTTACGTCCTCGTGCGGATAGGGGTTAAAGAGAACCTTTCACCTGCCCATACATGTGCAGCTGAGTGCACCATGTAATAGGCACTGCTGCGCAAACCTTGTCTCGCATTAAAAAAAAATTCTACCCCCCTCTGTTATTTAGATATTGGTGCCGTTATATTTGGTGCCCGATGGGTAAATAACCCTCTGAACGGTCAATGGACAGTGAGATCACAGTCTTGTCGTTCTGCAGAAAGCGTGCGCGATCACACAGCACAAGCTGTGAAAGGTTCTCTTTAAAGTGTAGGAAGGGGGTTGTCAGATCAGGGGCTAAGTAACGGGGCCTGGCACGGGACTGTACCATGCTACACATCACCAACTAGGAGCTGGCATATATTTCTGCCATCGCTTAACCTGGTTTTCTGTCAAACTATAATTTTGTCAATCTACGTAGGACCCACCCCCCTTTCGTGAAATTACGCCCGTTTCCACAAAAGTGGCTAAGGCGGCATATAATGGCAGATTTGGGCCCTTTTGCGACTTTTTTCTGCGTCAGAAAACTGGCATAGAAAGGTTGATAAGTCTCTAATTTCGGAGCGGGGAGCAGGATCCCTTTATTCTGTTATACAGTAATTGATGAAACGGACTGGAAAACTAATTTAATATATACTATTGGAAAGTGGCTGATTTTACAAACATTCTTGCTTTCTTGTTATATATAAATTACATTTTCTAAATCTTGTTTGTGTTTTTTCTGCAGCATGGGGGCATCTATCCCAACTCCACCTTCCAAAGCATCTTCTACAGAGCCAAACAATCAGGTAAAGTTCTTTGGCAAAGTGTTTTTTTTTTTTTTTTTTTATACTGTTGTCTGGTTTCAAGTCATGTAGACATTTAGACCAGGCTTACAAAGCGCATTTGTCTGATAATTGACATGTGATCAATGCTAACTTTAACCCCTTCCCAACATTTGTCGTATGGATACATCCTGGAAAGCTAGTGCTTCCCGCATTTTGCCTTATACACATGACCAATGGATGGCAGCGGCCGTCATCCCTGGGTGTCAGCTGTATGCTACAGCTGAGACCCTGCTGTAATGGCGGGGACCGAAATTGGCTCTGATCCCCGCCATTAACCCCTTAAATGCAGCGGTCAAAAGAGACCGCTGCATTTACGGAGTTAGCAGCTCATCGGCACCCCGGCAGTTTAAACTGCAGGTGTGCCGGTGGCTGCAATGGCAACCGGACTCCTAATACTGGCCTCCCGGGATGCCTAGTATGGAGGCGGGACCTGAAAGGCTTCTGTAGCCGACGGCAAGATGGCGCCGGTTGAGGAGTCAACCACCGCTGAGGACGCCGGCTCATCAGCTGTATGTTACAGCTGACAACCTCCTGTAACTGCACGATCCGGGGCTACCTCTGGTCCCTGCCATTAACCCCTTAAATGCAGCGATCGAAAACGCTTGGCTTAGAGGTTGGTAGCAGATCGGCAGCCCCGCATGCGATCGCAGGGCTGCCGACTGCTGCTATGGCAACAGGAGGCCTAACAATGGCCTCCTGCTCTGCCATTACGGAAGCAGACTAGTCCCCGCCTGGAGGCGAAGCCTAATCGGCTTGCTGTCGGTGAACTGACAGATCTAATACATTGCACTACATGGGTAGTGCAATGTATTCGAGAAAAATAAATCAGACAGTTGGACCTTCTAAAAAAATAAATAAATAAAAGTGTGGGGAAAAAAAAGTTGTAAAACGTATAACAAGTTTCAAGTAATAAAGTAAAACACAATAGCCCTTTTTCCCTTATCAAATCCTTTTATTATTGAAAAAAAAATAAACAAACCATATATATTTGGTATCGCAGCAACCGTAACGGCTTGAACTCTATAAATATTATCCAAATAGTGAAAAAGAAAAAAATAAGAAGTGTATGATGCTGATTGGTCAGCGTCATACACTCTGTACAACGCCCAATTGGTCATATAGTAAAACACGCCCAGTTGCCCATTAAGAAACTCATTAGCATAAAGCTAACATATGTCATAACTCCGTCAAAAATTATCGTTTTTCTAAATAAAAAATACTGCTGTAATCTACATTACAGCGCCGATCACATTATGTACAAGATAGGGAACTTATAATGTGGTGACAGAGCCTTTTTAAGAATCTGTAGCCACCCTATAGCTTCTTAAGCCTTGAAATGGCAGCAGGAACGGAATGGGTAAATGAAGTGGTTTTCTTTATCTTCAGTTATGATAACGATAGCAAAGAGCAGTGTCAGTGAAGGAGTCTCAGTGCTGGTGATATACAGGGTGGGCCATTTATATGGATACACCTAAATAAAATGGGAATGGTTGGTGATATTAACTTCCTGTTTTGTGGCACATTAGTATATGGGAGGGGGAAAACTTTTCAAGCTGGGTGTTGACCATGGTGGCCATTTTGAAGTCGGCCATTTTGTGTCCAACTTTAGTTTTTCCAATGGGAAGAGGGTCATGTGACACATCAAACTTATCGAGAATTTCACAAGAAAAACAATGGTGTGCTTGGTTTTAACGTTACTTTATTCTTTCATGAGTTATTTAGAAGTTTCTGACCACTTATAAAATGTGTTCAAAGTGCTGCCCATTGTGTTGGATTGTCAATGCAACCCTCTTCTCCCACTCTTCACACACTGATAGCAACACCGCAGAAGAAATGCTAGCACAGGCTTCCAGTATCCGTAGTTTCAGTTGCTGCGCATCTCGTATCTTCACAGCATAGACAATTGCCTTCAGATGACCCCAAAGATAAAAGTCTAAGGGGGCCAGATCGGGAGACCTAGGGGGCCATTCAACTGGCCCACGATGACCAATCCACTTTCCAGGAAACTGTTCATCTAGGAATGCTCGGACCTGACACCCTGACACATGCTGTGAAGATACAAGATGTGCAGCAACTGAAACTACGGATACTGGAAGCCTGTGCTAGCATTTCCTCTGCGGTGTTGCGATCAGTGTGTGAAGAGTGGGAGAAGAGGGTTGCATTGACAATCCAACACAATGGGCAGCACTTTGAACACATTTTATAAGTGGTCAGAAACGTGTAAATAACTCATGAAAGAATAACGTAACGTTAAAACCAAGCACACCATTGTTTTTCTTGTAAAATTCTCGATAAGTTTGATGTGTCACATGACCCTCTTCCCATTGAAAAATCTAAAGTTGGATACAAAATGGCCGACTTCAAAATGGCCGCCATGGTCAACACCCAGCTTGCAGACTTTGGGGGTAATTTATCAACCTTTCTACACCAGAAAAGTCACAAAAGGGCCTAAAAGTCACAATTTGCGACTTGCCCTTATTGCGCCACCCACGACACTTTTGTAGAAAGGGGCGTGACCTCCGGGCAAGAGCGTGACAGCGGCCCAAATAATGTATTATAATTTACACCAGGCTAATTGTAACACAAGGACACGCTAAAAGGCCTATTACACCGGCCAATTTTATCTGGTGCAACAGGCGCCGATCAACAAGACAGCTCGTTGATAGGCGCCTGTTTGCTCCAGTCACAAGGAGCTATGTATGGGGACGAGCACTCGTTACTCCGATTGCTCGTCCCCATACATTATCATCATGTTGGCAGATGTGCTGCCAACAACGATAATGAGGTTTTTTTAAAACTATACGATCAACGAGCGTTTGCTCGTTCATCTGCTGATCACTGCTCTCTTTACACATGACAATTATCGGCAACAAGCATTCTATGAACGCTTGTCTGCCCGATAATTGCCCAGTGTAAAAGGGCCTTAAGCGTGTATGTCTGGATCTTTCCACGCGTACATGCTAACCATAGTAAAAAAATGTATGTGAATGGGACCTTATGTGTATTTTACCTCAGGTCTCACTGTTCTGCTGCTCATATGCACCACGCCATATATACTGTCCATTGTTTACTAGCAATGCACCATAAATACCATGTCTTGGTGTTTTTTTTGTTTTTTTTTCAGTTTAACAAAACTCTGAAAATCGTCGTGTTGAAAAAAAATCTAGATTCTATTTTTTTTTTTAAATCGCCCAGCCCTACCACTAACATAA
This sequence comes from Rhinoderma darwinii, assembly GCF_050947455.1. Classification (NCBI taxonomy): domain Eukaryota; kingdom Metazoa; phylum Chordata; class Amphibia; order Anura; family Rhinodermatidae; genus Rhinoderma; species Rhinoderma darwinii. The sequence goes on along the minus strand of NC_134693.1, from coordinate 71,180,552 downwards.
AGCCCAATGTGTCACGAGAAAACAATCTAAGAATCACTTGGATATGTAAAAGCATTCCAAAGTTATTACCACATAAAGTGACACATGTCAGATTAGAAAAAGAAGGCTCTGTCAGGAAGTTCAAAAGTGGCTACAGCTGGAAGGGGTTAAAAGACCCTTTTAATAACTGTTAAAGGATACTACCATTTGTGATCATTAATGTGCTGTTGGTCCCGTAAAGATCTAATTCCCTTGCGATTCTTGAAATATATACGTTAAATCAATACCTCAGGGAGCTTCCCTGGGAGAGCATCAGGTAGCGCTGGGGATTCCAGCCCTGGAGAAACCCCTGAAATGACTGTCCATATATAAAAAGTGATGTCAGAGCATCGGTAGCGCTCTGGCAGGTGACTCCGCGACTGGACAATCCCCATATATCACTTTTTTCGATGTTAACTGTGACGCCTGGGGAAAAGGAAAAAGCAATATGTGAACTAGGCCTAAGCTAATCATATGAAGGCGGAAAAAGTCCTGGTATTTAACCCCTAAATGACATGACACATGTACGTTGCAGCCACTAAGGGGATTGTTGTTTTTTTTGGGTTTTTTTTTAACCCCCTTCGCACACCCAGTTGTGCTATTATGTCTCGGTGTGGGGGGGGGGGTGTGCTGTTTGGAGTGCGCTCCCATATGCTGCGTTTGTCGGCTGTATTCTACAGCCTGGAGCAGTGACAGCGCTATTCTTGGCTGTTTAACCCCTCAAATGCTGCGGTAAATCGCGATTGCAGCATCTGAGGCATTGAAAAGAGGGCTTGGGCCCCCTCTGACAGCTCAACGTGCCCCCGCCCCCCGCAGTGAGATCGGGGGGTGGGTGATGAGGCTTAACAGTTGCCTGTAAAAATGACAATATACTGCAATATGTTAGTATTGCAGTATATTGTACCAATCGAAGAAAGGAACTGCAGCACTCAAGATAATCCAAAGAAGTGTATTTGATTTAGAGTGCTGCAGTTCCTTTCTTCGATTGCATATTGATTGTCTCCCTTGGACCTGGGATTCTTTCTGCGTGCACCACCCATGTTTGGGGAGTTGAAGAATTTTTTGTGGCTGTGCTGCAGTTTTCCTGAATATCTAGTATATTGTACCAGCTATCTAATGACCGCTGGTTCTAGTCCCCTAGGGGGGGGCTAATAAAGTCTGTGAAAAAAAAATTATGTTAAACCCGCCCCCTTTTTCCCATTTCCCCCCTAAAGTAATGTAAAAAATAAAAAAAAGGAAACAAAATTGGTATTGCTGCATCCGCAAAAGTCTGAACTATTACAATATAGCCTTAGTTAGCCAGTTTAGTGCTAAATTATAATTATTTTTTTTTTTTTTAAAGTATGTATTTTTTTTTTCCCAACAATTACAGACAACTGAACAAAAATTCAACCTGTCCCATGGCAATAACCTCTCTGAACACCAATATCAATATGTTGCAGAAAATATAACCTACAAGTCATATAAATTATTGCAAAGGATCCTCGTTAGAACGGTACGGGATTTTACCCCAAAAACAAAGAAAAAAAAGAGTATCAATGTTCATAGGACATGTAACACATAAAAGAAACCATAAAGAAAGGGGAAGGGAAGGATAGAAGAGGGAGGGGTGGGAGATGATGGACACCTGTATCCCCCAGCAGTACCACAATTCTACACTGATGTTTAAGGAATCATAGCATGATTGGTGTCACACCAGACAGCTGATGCTCCAGGTACCAAGTGGAGGAGCCAAAACATGCGATCAGCTTTTGTTTAATGTGAAGTGGTAAGAGAGGTATAAAATTCTCCCACAGCTTAGAAAAATCCCTCAGTTTTGTGCTCTTTCCGAAGGGAGGTTTCCACCCAATCCATTTGGAAAAGGTAGGATAGTTTTTCCAGGAAAATATGATGGGTGGGGGGGGGGGGGTGTTGGTTATCCAAACCTGGAGAATCTCCTTCCTAGCAGCCGCAGAGACATAGTACAGCAGTTTTTTGTGATGGTTCGGTATAAAGAGCATGGAAGGTGGGTTGAGGGGCATTGTATGGACAGGGTGTTTGACACAAAATATTGAATCTTTCGCCAAAAGTCAACAATACTTGGGCATGACCAGAGGCAATGTAACAGGTCTGCATGCAGTGCTCATCACTTTAAACACAAATGGTCAGAGGAGTTTCCCATGAGAAAGCCCCTGTAAGGGGACACGTAAGCCCTATGAGCTATTTTAAAAGAGATCTCCCAGTACATGGCTGATGGGAGGTATTTGGCAGCCATGGTTACAGATGATAGGATATCATCATGAGTGATGTGATCTAGGTGGTCAACCTAGTAAGATACACCCGATTGTGATTTAGCGTAGTCCAATGGCTGTCTTTAAAACGTATGTAGTGATTAGTCCCTTTCGGCATTGGTGAGATGGAGTTAAGTGACAGAAGTCATCCCAGTCTTGGTCTTGTAAATGTCTAATGACCTTATGAGCATAGCTACAGGCCTGCCTGTAATAAAAGGGGTGTTGTCCCAAAAAATCAAATTGAATACGTAGTTCATTAAATGAATAGGGACGGCAAGTGAGCATGTTAATTATCTGACTAATACATGTTATCCCCCTCCGAGCCCATCCACGAAAAACCACATGAGGATTTTGCGTTTTGGAAGTCAGTTATGGATCCAGGGAAGGAGTAGGGAGAATCTAGGGTTTAATCCTAAATGTTGTCTAACCTTGGTCCATGTCTTCCAGGAGGACATGATTAGGGGATTAGCCCGTTGATCAGGCGATAGAGCCGAGTAGGGAGTGAGTAGCAGGCATGTTAAGGAAATGGGTCTGGAAAATTGTAGATCTAATGTCGAATCAGTAAAGCAGGAGCTGCCGGTTATCCAATGTCCAATCACTCGCAGTTGAGCTGCCATGTTGTATAAATGAATCTGTGGAAAGTTAATCCCACCATATTCACGGCGCTGTTGCAGTATGCATAGACTCACTCTTGGTCTCCTCTGGTTCCAAATGAAGCTTCGGAAAAGAGCATTCAGTCGTCTAACGTCCACTGGTCTCAAGTATATAGGCAATGATTGTAGTAATTATAACAATTTAGGGAAGACAACCATTTTTAATAGATTGGCCCTACCCAAAAATGATAAAGTAAAGTGCCTCCAAGCCACGAGTTGGGATTCCAAACATGCTACATAGGAATTAATGTTTTGTTGATATAAATGTGATGGTCGTCTCGTGATGCGTACCCCCAAATAGGGAATGCAGTCAGAGTTCCATTTAAATGCATGCTTCGAAGACCAAAGTGGCCTGGAGGGACCCTTGAGAATTAGGGCTTCTGATTTTTGTATATTAATCTTAAAACCTGACAAGTCGCCATAAAGTGAGATACCCTGGAGGATTGGTTGTAGTGTAGAGGCAGGGTTGGATATGAACTGCAAAATATCATCTGCAAATGCCGATAGTTTAATTTGGGAATCTCCAATTTGTATGCCTTGAAAGCAGGCTAGGGACTGAAGATGACTGAGAAGGGGATCCAGGGACAAGTTAAAAAGTAACGGTGAGAGAGAACACCCCTGACGTGTACCCCTGAAAATGGGGATAGGGGGCCAGTTAAGCCCATTAATGGTAAGGGATGTGACAGAGCAGGCCTGTGAGCGTGAGAGGAATGTTAGAAAGCGGTCCCCGAAGTCCCGGGACTGCGACACCGCTGTGAGAAATGGGCGTAATACAGACTCAAACGCCTTTTCAGCGTCCAGTCCCAACAAGATGGTCACTGGGGAGGAGGGGTCTAGGGCAGACACCGTGGCTGCTACAGCCTGGCGAATACCTTTAGTGGAATGTCTATTCCTCAAGATACCTAAGTGAGTTGGGGCAATGATCGGGCCAAGCATGGTTTGGAGGCGGTCAGCCAATATCTTTGTTAGGAGCTTATAGTCTTGGTTTAAAAGGGAGATAGGGCGATAAGAGGAAAGGAGAGTTAGATCCCTATCAGGCTTCGGAAGGAATATGGTCCTGGACTCATGAAAGTCAGGTATGTCGATCTCCCCACTAAATATGGCTTGTAAGGTCCTTGTCAATGTCGGTACAATATCAGGCAATAGTTTGTAAATTCCGCCGATAGACAGTCAGGACCCGACGCTTTATTATTGGGTAAGTTAGAAATTGCTAAAGCAACCTCCGCCTCCGTGATATCATGATTTAACACTGTTCTATTGTCTTTGGTTAGTTTGGGCAGATGAAGCTTGGATAAAAATGATTTTGTTTCCTCCTGATCATATGTCGTCGTTTGATAGAAATCCGTAAAATAATTCACGAACTCCCGTCGGATGAGATCAGAGTCCAGAATCTCAGAGCGAGACACCGGATCCACTAGTTTCACAATGTTGTGATTCGAGCGCTTAGGTCTGTGAATCTTTGCCAGCAGAGAGCCGATACGGTTACCCCATCTAAAATACCTGTTACTGGTCATATCCACGCCCCATCTAGCCTGACCCTGTAGGTAGGTCTCCAATAGAGACTTCGTTGCTAGATATGCTGTTTTAGCCTCAGGAGTACAGGTATCCACCAGTAATTTATGAGCCTTGATAAGGTCTGTATTTAAGGAGTGAAATTTCTTACGATATACCCGTCATTTAAAATTAACATAAGAAATATGTCCTCTCATAACCGCCTTAGATGTGGACCAAAAAAGGGCTGTATCATCTAGGTGGGCAATATTGTTATCTACGTAATGAGACCAGTGGACAGTCGGGTATTTGCGGAAATCCTCAGAGGTCAACAGATATGAAGGGAACCGCCAATTACGACTATAGGACGTTGGTGGGCCCGTGGTAAATTCCATGCATACTGGAGCGTGATCTGATATACGTATGGGCGTCAGGTCTACTGAAGTGAGTGATGGAAAAAGGGAATCCGGCACAAGAAAATAATTAGTGCGGTAGTGAGTGTTGTGAACATGTGAAAAATACGTGTATTCTCGAGAGGAGGTGTGGGTTACATGCCAGGGATCACACAAAGATAGGTGTTCCATGAGTGTAAGGAGTACCGAGGCCCCCGCGCGGTCCTGTGTGGTCGGCTTGGACCAGTCAATGTCTGAATTCAAGGTGAGATTAAAGTCGCCTCCCAAAATCAAAGTGTGTGTTTGTCTCTGCAGTAGGAAAGTGAAGAGAGAGGAGTAAAAGTCTGCGTTTGGGTACACAGGTGCGTAGATGTTAAGGCTATATCTGTGCGTGTTGATAGTGTTAAGATATTTCGCTATAAGTGGGCGAGGTCTGCTCTCCCTCTCCCCGCGGGGGGCCAATTCTGTGAGCACGCTCAATGCTGAACGGGTCCGGTGTAAGATCCAGTTGGAGGGCGGATGGGAGGTCTGCCGTGAGAAGCTGCATGAGATCATCGCCCACAACGCTTTCAGGAATTCCCACAAAGCGGAGATTGTTCCGCCTGTCCCGGTTTTCCAGGTCCTCCAGCTTATCTCTCAGAATGATTTCTGCATTTTGGTGTTGAGCCACCGAGTTCCCCAGATCAGACACCGTAGTTTCACATGCCAGCACGCGGTTTTCCAGGTCCGCTATTTTTTGTGAGTTTGCGGTAATCTGTGCCAGTGCCGAGTTAATCAGATCCAGTCTCTTGTCAAAGTCAGCATTAAGCGAGACACCTCTTCTGCCACTGCAGTGGCATGATGATGATCCATAAGCGGAGAGGACATAGGACTGTCAGCTGGCGATAGGTTCGGTGGAGTGATATCTCCGGTGTGTAGAAGTTCAGGTGAATGAGGACAAGACAGTGATGCAGACTGAGTCTGAGGAGGTCTAGGCCCCTGTTTATCTTTACCGGTTTTTCCCTTCGGCATTGTTTCTGTTTTAGGGTTGGTCCCTTGAGATTGCCTAGTAAGACGTGGAGGCTGAGCGTGTCTATGAAGAAATTTGTCCATTATCAAGACAAGGAGAGAGATGGAAGGGCTGGATTAGGTCTGGCAGGTCGTCGCCTACATTTCAGGGTTACGGCATCAGCATTGTATCAGAATTTGCAATGTATAGAACAAAAAAGTGGTGCAACAGATAGGACTAGGATGACCACTAGATGGCAGCAACGTCACACGCATTCAGCTATTACTGAAGCCAGATGATAGTGAAGTGGAAGCAGTCAGGCCAGTACAACAGGCAATGTAGTTATCCAGATGGTATTTATGCCAAATTACAAGCATACAGCCCAGGGTGGCAATAAGCAGAGTTCAAAATGTGCACGCAGCAGGTCTCTATGTGGCCCTCGTATTCAGCAGAAAACTATACTCAGTCCTTGAAAGGGGAGACACTGTACTCACTCAGTCCAAGGCGGTATCTCCGGTCCGGGTGCTTTACTGTGAAAGACGAAGACACGCAAAATGGCCGCCAACCTCCAGATGATTGGGAAGGGGCCAGGCCACACAGATCCACCCTGTTGTAGCGCCAGGCAAAGGTTTTCCAGATCCCACCTTCGACCCCTATGAGTGGGGATGATGTGCTCCTCACAGTCCCCCTCCGTGAGGCAACTGGGGATTGCAAATGCAGCGTAGAGACCCTCCAACAGTCAGAACCAGCAGCAGCGGCCAGCCAGCCCTGAATGATAGGCCCCAAGATGGCCGACTCCACGTGGCGGGTAAGTGTGACGCCCGCAGCACGTACCGGCAGGAGAGCGTCCCCGGGAAGCGGTACAGGGGTTCCGAGACCCCCCTTGAGGACGGGATGCAGCAGCAGTTCCGGTGTAGCCTCCCGGCTGACCTCACTCGGGGCAGTGCAGCAGGCTTCAAGATGGCCGACAGTCATTGGGATGGCGTGTCTCCCTGGAGACACTAAGGACTCCCGGAGCAGAAGAGCGGCTCCGACAGGACAGGGGAGGACGTCCCGTACTTCCAGCTCAAGAAGGACAGCGAGCCTCCGATGGCGATGATGGCGGCTGGATCCCCTGGTCAGGACACGGAGCCGAGGTAAGATGCGGCCACACAGGATGCCCCGCCTCCGGAAATCGGTCAAATTATAATTTATTTTTTTTATAAAAAGTGATCAAAAAGTTCTACGTACCAAAAAATGGTACCGATTAAAAACTACAGCTCGTCCCGCAAAAAATAAGCCCTCACATCGCTCAATCGGTGAAAAAGTTATGGCTCGCAAAATGTGGCGACACAAAACATTTTTTTTTTTTTTTTAACGAAAAGGTTATTAATAAAAGTAGTAAAATCTAAAAAAAACTATACATTTGGTAACATTGTAATCGTATCGAGCCACAGAATAAAGATAAGTTAACGTTTTTACCGCATGGTGAAAGCCGTAAAAACGAAACCCAAAAAACAACTGAGGAACCAACTTCAGCCTGCAAATTAATTTTTTTTCAGTATCCCATTACATTATATGGAACTATAAATGGTACCAATAAAAACTACAACTCCTCCCGCAAAAAATAAGCCCTCACACCTCTGTACTGATGTAAAAATAAAAAAAGTTATGGCTCTTGGAATGCGGGGAGAGAAAACGGAAAAATTAAAAAATGGCTCAGTCCCGAAGGGGTTAAATAAACGGTACCAATAAAGACTACGGCTCGTCCCGCAAAAAATAAGCCCTCACATCGCTCAATCGGCACAAAAATAAAAGTTATGGCTCTCAGAATGTGGTGTGATTTTTTTTTTTTTTTTTTTTTTTTTTTTTTTTTTTCTAAAAGCGGTAAAATATAAAAATTTGGTATCGCCATAATCTGATCAACTCGTAGAATAAAGCGAACATGTCGTTTTTACCACCTGATGGACCTCGTAACTTCATTGTTACGGTGTCCATCGGGTGGTAAAAACGACATGTTTACATCATTTTTTTGGAGGGTTAAGAAATAAGAGGGTTGGAGAATAAAGTGATCGCTGTTTTTTGCCAGTTTCACGCCACTAATTTTTGTTCCCGTTTCCTAGTACATTATATGGTACAATAAATGGTGACCTGAAAATCGACTACAACTTGTCCCGCAAAAAAACAGCCCTGGTACATCTATGTCGACAAAAAAATAAAAGTTATGGCTTTTGGAAGGTGGGGTGGAAGAAATGAAAATTGGCCTTATCCTTAAGAGGTCAAAGGTTATGTCCACAATCGCAGCCAGTTTTCTCAATTTATCGTATTTTTTTTTTTTTTTTTATTGTTCCAGTGCATCTAAAATTACAAATAAAACCAATTTGCAGATTGGACATTTTTAGGCTATAACGTGTCTATATTTTTTGTATCTGATGCATTGGGACAATTGCCAAATAAATTGTTACGCTCGAGGCTATGATGATCAATAAGGCTCAGATGCATCTCTGTCGGGTTGCCTTTGCTAGACGTGTAGGGGAAGACAAACAAAATGTTGAATTCTTTGATTTTTACAAGGTCACTTGAACTTTCTTTTCCACAGGGAAACATTGAAGTCGCTATAATGCCATAATTTTACCGTGAATTACAGGAACACCGCTTTGTAATGTATCCCTAACTTAAGCATAAATAGTTTAGGAAACAACAGGGATCCATTACCATGCCCAACGACTCCTAACAAAAGTTTTTCCAAAATGTATTGCAATCCGACCTCCGACGTGATGGGAATGTGTGCTAACCCCTTTAATGAACATTCGTTCACCGGGCATTCTAATGACGTGATTTTATACTTGGAATCTCCCTTACTTCAGTCCTGGGGACATATAACAATGCGTATAGAAGTATGCCTTGTTGCCCATAGCAACCAATCACTGCAGCTTTTATTTTTTCATGAGCAGTTTAGCCCCTGAACCCATCATAACGTAACTGCATGTCAAGATGGGTGAGAAGTATGGGCTGAGCCAGCGCTGTACGCTGCGGGTGTCATATATTACAGCTGACACCCTGCTTTAATGGCCAGTATTGGTGAGAAGACTACTGGTGTCAGTTTAACCCCTTAAATGCTGCGGCCAATAGCTGTGTTATATCAAGTCCAGAGTCAATGCAGCCGTCTAGCAGGACATTTTAGAGCACCTCATGCTTCCCTCTGCTGACAAGCTTTATGGAGATGCTGATTTCATTTTCCAGCAGGACTTGGCACCTGCCCACACTGCCAAAAGTACCAATACCTGGTTTAATAACCACAGTATCACTGCTTGATTGGCCAGCAAACTCGCCAGACCTAAACCCCATAGAGAATCTATGGGGAAATTGTCAAGAGGAAGATGAGACACCAGACCCAACAGTGCAGACGCTATCAAAGCAACCTGGGCTTCCATAACACCTCAGCAGTGCCACAGGCTGATCGCCTCCATGCCACGCTGCATTGATGCAGTAATTCATGCAAAAGGAGCCCCGACCAAGTATTGAGGGCATATACTGTACATTTCAGTAGGCCAACATTTTGGTGTTAAAAATCCTTTTTGAAATTGGGCTTATATAATATTTTCGGAGACACTAAATTTTGTGTTTTTCATTAAAGTGTAGCTGAACTTTTGACGAACTTTTGACATGTTATAGTGACATGTCAGAAGTTTGGATTGGTGGGGGTCCGAGCACTGAGACCCCCCCACCAATCGCTAGAACGAAGCAGCTGAGGTCCTCATGTGAGCACTCAGCTGCTTCGTGTCTGTTGGGATTTTTCCAGAAAGCCGATGTATCGGAGTACGGGCTCATAGACTTTCTATTGAGTCCGTACACAGATACATTTATTTCTGGAAATAGCCGAACAGACACGAAGCAGCTGAGCGCTCACACGAACACTTCAGCTGCTTCGTTCTAGCAATTGGTGGGGGGTCTCAGTGCTCGGACCCCCACCAATCCAAACTTCTGACATGTCACTATAACATGTCAGAAGTTTGTCAAACGTTTAGCTACACTTTAACTGTTAGCCATAATCATCAACGTTGAAATAAAAAAAATGCTGGCAATAGATCCCTCTGTGTGTAATGAATCTATATAATCAGTTTGATGTTTTGAATTGAATTACTGAAATAAATTAGCTTTTTGATGATATTCTAATTCATTGAGGACTTGTGTGTGTGTGTGTGTGTGTGTGTGTCCACCCAAAAAAAGTTCTGTTAAAAAAACAAAACTTTATCCCTTTTTAAAAAAAAAAAAATAACGTAAGCAAAAAAATAAACAGAAGTATTATCGCCACGTCCAATTGCTGTTTTTTGGTCAACATACCATCCTCCACAAAAAATGGAATAAAAAGTCATATGTACCAAAAAATGGTTGAAATAAGCCCTCTCACAGGTCAATCGACGAAAAATAAAAACGTTAACGTCTTTCAAAAACGTATACACATTTGGTCAAATCTCTGCGTACGGAACGAACAAGTAACCTTAATTCTGATAAACTATTTTTAGGCCCCACCTTTTTTTTTCCACGCAACGTCCCCTATTTCATTCCACGCCACTGAATTAATATAGATCCCCCCCCCTAAGCCTGCTGTATACGACTGTATATAATATACCGCGACACTGCCCCCACACAGTATAATGTCCCTATAGCTGCCCACACACCGCATAATGCCCCAGTAGAGCCTAAAAAAAATACTCCCCTAGCTCCGTTACGAGGTATGAGATCCCTCTGTTTCTCCGGTTTGTGTAGCTTGGCGCATATTTTCAGATTCCGCTGGACTTCTGCCATATACCAGTGTTTCAGACATCCTATTGGTCCATAGTGTCCTCAATGCCCACCTCATTTACTTTTTGTTTAGCCTCAATGCCCATGCGCCATGATGAGTGTATACATGGATGATGGGGGTTATATGCAGGGGTGATGGCCGGCTGGTACATGCAGGGGTGATGGCCGGCTGGTACTTGCAGGGATGATGGCCGGCTGGTACCTGCAGGGATGATGGCCGGCGGGTACCTGCAGGGATGATGGCCGGCGGGTACCTGCAGGCATGATGGCCGGCGGGTACCTGCAGGCATGATGGCCGGCGGGTACCTGCAGGCATGATGGCCGGCGGGTACCTGCAGGCATGATGGCCGGCGGGTACCTGCAGGCATGATGGCCGGCGGGTACCTGCAGGCATGATGGCCGGCGGGTACCTGCAGGCATGATGGGGTCCCTGTATATAACCTCCTCCATCATCCCTATGTATATAGCCCCCATCAGGAATGATGGCTGCTATATACAGGGATCACCATCATCCCTGTATATAACATCCATCATCCTTGTACGTACAGGTGGGTCGTGCACTGTCCGCTTGCCGCGGCGAGCTGGCATTTTGGCTAAACCCAGAAGTAAAGTGGGTGGACATTGAGGACACCATGGACCAATAGGATGCCTAAAACGCCGGTATATGGCAGAAGCCCAGCCAACTGAAAATATGCGTGATGAGCCTCATGTCCTGTGCTGAGCCGTGAGCAACCCAGTGGTGCACGGTGAATAGTAAAGCAGGGAACTGATGGCTCCCTGCTCTACTATAGGATTCAACTGTGTCTGCGTTCTGAAGATGCAGATACAGTTGAAACTGGGGGAAAAAAAGAGAACCGAAATGCGCAAGATGTCTGTTATCTGCACTAAATTTTGCTTTTCTTTTTTTTTTTTTTCAGATTAATTGCCCAGCCCTAGTTTCCACTGTACTGGTTTCTCAGGGGCACTGCAAGTGCGACATGGTGCCCAGAAACCAATCCGGCAAAATCTGCATGCCAAATAGCGCTCTTGCCTTTCTAAGGCCTGCTGTGTGCCCAAACAGCAGTTTATGACCACATATGGGGTACTCGAGAGAAATTGCTTGTTGGGGTGCTTTTTCGCCTTTATGCCTTGTGGTGGTTTTCATTTTTATGGCCCAATTCCAATTTCTTCAAAAGACCTGTGGGATCTAAATTCTCACTACAGGGGGGCATGGCTTGGACGCTGATCTGGCCGGACGCATCTTAGGACGACTTTGAGATTCTTATAGCATCCTGTTCACATCCTTCTCTGGAGTCCGCTTTACTACCCTTGCTGGGCTGCGTGATCCTGCTACAATCTTCTTACGCTGGTCTTTCAGTCAGAGGACGGGGCCTGTGAGCATAATTCATACCTGAGGAAGGCTTCGTTCACATCTGCGTTGGGGTCCCGTTGTGACGTTCCGTCTGAGGTTTCCGTCAGAACGGGACCCTGAATAGACACAAACGGAAACCAGAGGTTGATTTCAATGGTGACGGATCCGATGCCCATGGTTTCCGTTTTGTGTCTGCTGCGTCGTTTTGCCGGAAGTAATGGCTTAATCTAAATCAATGGTGTAGTTGAAATCAGTGGTGATAGAAACCGAAACCTCTGGTTTCCGTTTGTGTCCAGGGTCCCATTCTGACGGAAACCTTCGACGGAACGTCAGAACGGGACCCCAACGCAGATGTGAACAAAGCCAAACTTGTACTCTCCTGCCTTTTTTAAAGTACTAACACTGACAATAATGGTAAAACTAAAGACAAGTTTAACCTCTTAGTGACCAGCCTTTTTTAGGCCTCAATGACAGCTGCTATTTCCATTTTTCCATCGTCGTATTCAAAGAACTATAACTTTTTGCTTCAACATCGCTGTATAAAGACTTCTTTTTTGCAGGACAGGTTGTATTTTTTAATAGCACCATTTTGTGGTACATATAACTTACTGATTAACTTTTTTGGGGGGGGGGGGGGGAGGAATAGAAGAAATTAGCAACTTTGCCACACTTTTTTCATCCTAAATTCATGCCGTTTACCGTGTGGTATAAATAACATAACTTTATTCAGCGTGTCGTTACATTCGCGACAATATCAAATTTATATAGTTTTATTATGTTTTACTACTTTTGCACAGTAAACGTATTTTTTTTGTATTTTTTACAAAATTATTTGTTTTTGTCTCGCCATATTTCAAGAGCCTTAACTTTTTTTTTGCATTGATGCAGCTGTATGAGGGCTTTTTCTTATGCGGGACAACTTTGTAGTTTTTATTGGTACCATTTTGGGTTACATGCGACTTCTTGATCACTTTTTTTTTCATCAAATTTTATTTTGAAGGCAGGAAGGACCGAAAACAGCAATTCTGCCATTTGTTTTTATTTTATTTGTAGTATTCTGACAGCGTTTGCCGTTTGGGTTAAATAATGTAATGGCTTTATAGCAAAAACAGGAGAAATGATCCAGCGCTGAGTCGTGCTTTAAGTTAAAAAGGAAGCAGTATTCCCACTTTTATTGGGGTATTGAGATTAAAATGGGAAACATTTCTTTGCCATGATTAAGAGCACAGTACGTGCTTGAAACGTGTAGGCCAGGGCAAACCAACACATGTCTTGGGACTGCGTCTCCCTTCGATTTTAATCTCAATACCCCAATAAAAGTGGGAATACTGCTTCCTTTTTAACTTAAAGCACGACTCAGCGCTGGATCATTTCTCCTGTTTTTGCTATTGTGTACCGCCAGCCGTAGCGGGGATCCGAGCGGATTGTCCGGAGACGCATCAAACTGGTGAGCTGGAGGTTTCCTCCCTTTTCTTAATGGCTTTATAGTTGGGGTCGTTACGGACACGGCGATACCAAATATGTGTAATGCTTGTTATTTTTGTTTTTTTTTTCATAATAAAGCATTTTGTAAGGTGGGGGAATGGTATTTTAACTTTTTTTTTTTTTTTTTAATCCCACTAGGGGACTTCACTATGCGATCATTTAATCGCGTTTATAATACACTGCAATACTTCTGTATTGCAGTATATTATGCCTGGCCTCATACTGACTACCATAATGGTTTTTACTGTCTGCAAATACGGATCCGTAGTCCTCTGCAACTCATCCGCATATACAGCACACTGTCCGCAAATAGGGTCCATCCGTATTTACAGGTCCGCAAAAAAAACCCACAACAGGCGGAACCTTAGGTAATTCCCTGTCGGCGCATAGCTACTCTTCTGCAATTACGGACAGCTACGGATCCACCTCCATAGCTGCCTGCAATTGCGGAAGCCCCCATAGACTTCTATGGGGAGTCCGTGCCTCAATTGCGGACAAAAATGGACATGTTCTATATTTTGCTGACCATTTCGATGGCACGTACGCACATCCATAAATATACTGAGAGGTCTCCATGACCAATAGAAAGGAATGGATCCGTAATTACAGATGAAAACTACCGTAGTCTCATGGGGCCAAATACTGACAGGTGTCTGTGAGGACATGCCTCTGGCGGCGCAGATTTATTCTGATACAGTGCCGTTAAAAAAAGGCATATGCTTTAGAATAAAGACAGTTAGTGACCGCAGTGTAAAGCCGTATTGCCGGTCACTAAAGGGTTAGACGCCCAAAGCACTATAAAAATCAACCGGATATTAACAGATTCTTTCACAAACGACATGCATATTCTCCCGCTGGCCGCATTTAAATATCCGTTTGATGAAGCTGAATTTGAACAACAGGCGGAATCTGACGAGGAAAGCAATACGGCTCCATCTACGTCTATGGGCGATCCAGATGCTTGCCAAATCCCAAGGGCCTTCCTGAAGAAATGGTTTAACACTGGCATTATCCCCTGTACTGAAAGACACCTCTGATATTGAAACTGATGTAAAACAAATTGAACGCAGGGAAGAAACTTTGAGACGTGGCTATGCTTTCTCATGATACCACTACACAGAACAATTTTCTTTTTCAACCAGACCATTTATATAATGTGCTCTTCATGCTGGAGGATCAAGAGAATCGAAACTGCAGAAAAAACATCAGGCTGAGAGGTATACCTGAAACTGTAGCACCAGAAGCTTTGCGGACAGCAGCTATGACAATATATTTTCTTCTCTGCTAGGCTCTAACCGAGCCAATCAAATCTTCATAGTGCGCATACATAGGGCGTTACGACCCAAGCCTGCCTGTACGGACCCACCAAGAGATGTGGTTTGTGGACTGCCCAGCTATGTAGACATGGCAGCGTTCCTGCCAGAGAATTACAAGTTATCTCCTTTGGAGGCTCCAAGTTCCTATTTTTTTCAGGACTTGGTGGCGAGCACTCTTGCTGAAAGGAAACTCTTAAAGCCCCTGACAGATACTCCGAGGAAAAAGAATCCCTTTCTGTTAGCTATATCTGTTTGGGTTGTCTATCATGCACAACGTAAAACCTATCATAATTAAGCAACCCCCTGATTTGGACAGACTCTGGATAACCCTTGACATCCCTCCAGTGCTTATCCTCTCATGGCTGCTTATCCACTTACATACAAGACCAGTGAATTACCTATACCAAGACAGGCGCTGAAACTAGCAATAGTGGATCACGTGACACCCAAGACCTGACTACGAGCTCATCCGGCTCTCCTTGCCTTCTGGACGTTGCTGTCTTCGGACAGTATTTCTTTCCACCCTGGACTGAGATGGCTTCTAGGTTTTATGTTTTTGGGCTCCAGGCGCCATGTTTTTGTGAGTCACAGAAAAGGGTAGTGGATGGTTTCTACATGTGTGGTTCCCACCATGAAGCATGGAGGTGATAGTGTGGGTGTGCTTTACTGGTGACACTGTTGTATTTTTCAAAATACAAGGACTACTTAAAGAGGCTCTGTCACCAGATTTTGCAACCCCTATCTGCTATTGCAGCAGATAGGCGCTGCAATGTAGATTACAGTAATGTTTTTATTTTTAAAAAAACTAGCATTTTTGGCCAAGTTATGACCATTTTCGTATTTATGCAAATGAGGCTTGCAAAAGTACAACTGGGCGTGTTGAAAAGTAAAAGTACAACTGGGCGTGTATTATGTGTGTACATCGGGGCGTGTTTACTACTTTTACTAGCTGGGCGTTCTGATGAGAAGTATCATCCACTTCTCTTCAGAACGCCCAGCTTCTGGCAGTGCAGATCTGTGACGTCACTCACAGGTCCTGCATCGTGTCAGCACCAGAGGCTACAGTTGATTCTGCAGCTGCATCAGCATTTGCAGGTAAGTAGCTACATCGACTTACCTGAAAACGCTGATGCTGCTGCAGAATCATCTGTAGCCTCTGGTGCCGATGTGTCCTCGCGCGTCCGACACGATGCAGGACCTGTGAGTGACGACACAGCGTGATCTCTGGAGAACACGGCTGTGTCTGCACTGCCAGAAGCTGGGCGTTGTGAAGAGAAGTGGATGATACTTCTATACACAACGCCCAGCTAGTAAATGTAGTAGACACGCCCCGATGTACGCACATAATACACGCCCAGTTGTACTTTTACTTTTCAACACGCCCAGTTGTACTTTTGCAAGCCTCATTTGCATAAATACGAAAATGGTCATAACTTGGCCAAAAATGCTCGTTTTTTTAAAAATAAAAACATTCCCTCAGTTAACCTATACTTAAACCCTGGCAAATTTGCTGCCATAATCTTGAGTTGTTTTTCTTCTTAAAGAGGCTCTGTCACCAGATTTTACAACCCCTATTTGCTATTGCAGCAGATAGGCGCTGCAATGTAGATTACAGTAACGTTTTTATTTTTTAAAAACGAGCATTTTTGGCCAAGTTATGACCATTTTTGTAGTTATGCAAATGAGGCTTGCAAAAGTCCAAGTGGGTGTGTTTAAAAGTAAAAGTCCAAGTGGGCGTGTATTATGTGCGTACATCGGGGCGTGTTTACTACTTTTACTAGCTGGGCGTTCTGACGAGAAGTATCATCCACTTCTCTTCAGAACGCCCAGCTTCTGCCAGATCACGCTGTGACGTCACTCACAGGTCCTGCATCGTGTCAGACGAGCGAGGACACCGGCACCAGAGGCTACAGTTGATTCTGCAGCAGCATCAGCGTTTGCAGGTAAGTAGCTACATCGACTTACCTGCTAACGCCGATGCTGCTGCAGAATCAACTGAAGCCTCTGTTGCCGATGTGTCCGACACGATGCAGGACCTGTGAGTGACGTCACAGATCTGCACTGCCAGAAGCTGCGCTTTCTGAAGAGAAGTGGATGATACTTCTCGTCAGAGCGCCCAGCTAGTAAAAGTATTAAAAACGCCCCGATGTACGCACATAATACACACCCACTTGTACTTTTGCAAGCCTCATTTGCATAAATACGAAAATGGTCATAACTTGGCCAAAAATGCTTGTTTTTAAAAAAATAAAAACGTTACTGTAATCTACATTGCAGCGCCTATCTACTGCAATAGCTGATAGGGGTTGCAAAATCTGGTGACAGAGCCTCTTTAAAGAGAACATTTCACCTGCCCATACATGTGCAGCATGTAATAGGCAGGGCTTCACAAACACGGTTTCACTTTACACTTTTTTTTTCCTATGTTCCTCCATTATTTACACATCTGTGCTTGCGCTGTGTTCCCTACTGCGAGAACACACAGACTGAGAGAGCGCTCTCTGCAGAACCACTATTCTGTGTGTTTTCGCGGGAGGGAACACAGCGCAAGCCGCCCTGACACTGTCCGTAGCTGATTGGACAGTGTCAGAGCGAAGACATCACTTGCCATTTAGATAGACCTTGACAATTCAGGGGCTTATTTACATATCGGGCGCCAAATATAACCGCTCCGTTATGTAAATAACGGAGGAAGATAGGGAAAAAATGTAAAGTGAGACAGGGTTTGTGAAGCCCTGCCTGTTACATGCTGCACTCAGCTGCAAATGGGCAGGTGAAAGGTTCTCTTTAACCAGCATGGCTAACACAGCATTCTTCAACATGTCATCTGGTTTGTGCTTAGTGGGACCATCATTTGTTTTACAACAGGACAATAATCTAACGCACCTCCAGGCTATGTAAGGGCTATTTGATCAAGAAAGAGAATGATTGAGTGCTGTCAGATGGCATGGCTTCCACAATC
The DNA here is from genome assembly GCF_050947455.1 of Rhinoderma darwinii. Taxonomy (NCBI): domain Eukaryota; kingdom Metazoa; phylum Chordata; class Amphibia; order Anura; family Rhinodermatidae; genus Rhinoderma; species Rhinoderma darwinii. The sequence goes on along the minus strand of NC_134693.1, from coordinate 71,162,841 downwards.
ACCCGACCTAAAACCAATTGAGATGGTTTGGGATGAGTTGGACCACTGAATGAAGAAAAAGCAGCCAACAAGTTCTCAGCACCTCTGGGTACTCCAGGACTGTTGGCAAACCATTCCAGGTGACTACCGCCAGCTGATTTAGAGAATGCCAAGAGTGTGCAAAGCTGTCGTCAAAGCAAAAAGGGGCTACTTTGAAGAATCTAAAATATAAAACATTCTGGTTTAACACTTTTTGTTTACTACTTAATTCCATGTGTTCCTAAAATGTAGGGACAAATAAGAAAAAAACAAGGAATGAAAAAGGGTGTCCAAACGTTTGACTGGTACTGTGCGTCCTTGGCAGTGAATGGGTTAAATCAGTGAGGTAATCTTTTCCATAAATTATACGTAATGCCCTTTGATAATCGCTTAAAGAGTAAAATTTCATTATTTGCAGATAAAACTGAGCTTTGTGGAGTAGTTTTCAAGCCACCCACCTAGGACTGGGCAATTCATTGAAAAAATAAATAAATGGATACCGAAATTCAGCGCAGTGTATCTGCGTCCTCAGGACGCAGATGAAGTTGAATCCTATGGCAGAACAGAGAGCCATCAATACCGTGCTCTACCATTCACCATGTAACCCGTACGCTCATGTCTTGGCACAGACAGGCGTGATGACATCACTGCCACACGCCTGTGTGCAGCGCAGCGAGTGCCTCACATATTTTCAGATACCATTGAGCTTCTGCCACTCACCAGCATTTCAGGCATCTTATTGGTCCATGATGTCCCGTCTCAATGCCACCCTATTTACTTCTTGTTTAGCCTCAATGCCCGCGCGCCATTGTGAGCGGACAGTGCTCTCCCCAATGTTATATACATGGATGAAGGCTGGTGTATACTGGGTACCCCATCATGCCTGTTTCTAACCCCCATCATCCTTCCATATAACCACCATCATCTGTGTAGATACCATTGGGGTGGGCACTATCCGCTCACTGTGGTGTGCAGGCATTGAGGCTAAACAAGAAGTAAATGGGGTCAGCATTGAGGACACCTTGGACCAATAAGAGGCCTGATATGCGGGTACATGGCAGAAGTCCAGCAGAATCTGAAAATATGCGAGCAGCTCGGCACCCAGGCGCGATAACGAGACTGCCTTGCGCCTGTCTTTGCCAAGCTGCTCGCATTTTCAGATTCCTCACAGACCGGAAGAGTAGAAGGTTCTCCTCCACTCGTCGTTGGAACAGGGATAGGGGAGTATCTATTTTACTTATTTTATTGGGCCGCTGTGGGGAATTATACTACGTGGGTGCAGCTATGAATGCAATATACTGTGTTCGGCAGCTGTGGGGCATTATACTGTGTAGGTGTATTCTGCGTGTGGGCAGCTATGGGGGCATTTTACTGTGTGGAGGGCAACTGTGGGGCATTTTACTGTGTTGGGGCATTATACTGCGTTAGTGCAGCTGTGGGGCATTATACCGTATCTCTACCTCAGGCAATCCCTTTAATTATAGTAACTTTTTTTGTCCGCATCCTTTCTATTCTTGGGATACTCCCTAAGCAATTATACCTCCACACCTCTTCCTTAAACGCTTTCCAACCATTTTACTTAATTGTACATATTTTATACTTACAGGAAGAGCCTGTGAAAGAGAACAATATACCACCTCAAAAGGCAGAGAGTGAAGAAAGTGACGTGGGTAAGTAAAAATCTCTGTGTACTGCATTACTTCACCATTGCTTATCTCTGTCATTAGTTAACACACTGTCTATCAATAGTTTAAGACTAAGATTGGTTTGCCTGACCTCACCTAATCTAACCCATGGGTGGCAAACCCATGGAACTCATGCACATTTTTCCATCACATACCAAATTGTTGGTGGGCCTGTGATTTCACTTATGTAGAACAAGCCGCATCTCCCTCTTAAAATTGCAAGTGATCGTGAGAGATGCAGTGTGAGACTGGGCGGAACGTACAAATCCCAAAGCTGCTCTTGCAGAGCTAAATTGAGGAGACTTGGTTGTGCAAGGCTTGCACAGCGGAGTGACATCCGGAGCGCAATTGCACTGACTGCTCTTTTCCTGCCACCGTCCACCAAACCACAATCCCTAGTGTGTCCGCATTCCTCTGGGAATTTTTTCATGATCACTGTTACCATGGTTGTCTGGCAGGCACTTTATAATTTTGTTTTCGTATGTGGGATGAACTCACATGGGGACAGAAACACGGTATACTGTGTTAAAACTTAGTTGAAATTTTTGCAGTGAGCAATTTACCTTAATTTTGTGTCGCTATTTAGTCCGCTTTATCTGTTTCTCGGAACGTAATCGCTTCACACAGCCATAGAGTCAAAGACAAATAGTTAACTAGATCATATGATTCTTAAATTTTTTGAAAACACTCAAATGCAATTTGGGCAATCCACCCACATTAACTCCTTAACGACCGCCCACAGTCTTATGGCGGCAGGCAGTTCAGGTCCTTCGTCTACAGCGATGTCTTTTGGCATCGCTGTAGAAAAGGCTGATGAGTTCTCCTGTGGGCGCTCATCCTCTAAGCAGGCGCTGTTACTAACCGCTCCTGAGATTAGAGAAGCCTTTTGAACACAGCTGGGATTGGGAAAAATGTAGACCCCGACTGTTTAACCCTTTGATCGCCGCAGGAGAGCAATAGATGGGTTCATGTAGCTGAAATAAATAGTAGTGCTCAGTTGTGAATGACCTGTATGTATACATAAATTCACAACTGACCACTACTATTTCTTTATCGGCCTGAGGAAGATGCTGGGTCAGCGTGAAGACGTGTAGCCTTAAATAAAGTTGTGGCAAAACGGCATTACCATTGCCTTATTTATGGTCCAATCATGAACAACGAATTTATATTTGAAATCGCTGGTAAGGGCCATACTTACATACAAGGGCAGATACAAACACTAGTTCCCAACAGGATATGGCCAAGCCACAATGCTATATAGAGCGAGATTGCACAGGCGCAAAATACTGATGAACAGCCAATCTCATGCCGATAATTCATGAGGGGGGTGGCTGCTTTTAGTATACAAAATCATTATTGCCTGTCAGTGTAAAACTGACAGGCAATCTATTAGGACATGCCTCTGGCACATCCTAATAGGCATATAGCGAGGGCAGGCCTTTTAGTCCCCCGTCTGCCATGGCAACACATCGGCGACCCGCGATTGCATTTGCGGGCCGCCTATGGGTGAGAGGGAGCCCCCTCCCTCCGTAAACAAGTTAAATGCTGCGGTCACTATTGACCAAAGCATTTATCGGGTTAAACGGCCTCGAGCAAAGGAACTTCAATCGCTACCATTGGAGCAGGAGCCAAGCTTTCATCAGACAGCTGAGCACCTGCTCCAGCCTGCATGGGACACCTAGAATAAGGCCCCTTAATGACCGCCGTGAAAAAAGCGTATCGCCGATGATTAAAGGGTTAAATAACCTTGAGGCTTGTTCATTACCGAGGCCCACATTGTAGTACTCTGTAAGGAAGACCCTACATGGTATAAATCATACTAACTTATTTCCCTACTGAATGTAGATGTAAAGATATTGGCAAAAAAAATTCCCTCAGTTAACCTATACTTAAACCCTGGCAAATTTGCTGCCATAATCTTGAGTTGTTTTTCTTCTTAAAGAGGCTCTGTCACCAGATTTTACAACCCCTATCTGCTATTGCAGCAGATAGGCGCTGCAATGTAGATTACAGTAACGTTTTTATTTTTTAAAAACGAGCATTTTTGGCCAAGTTATGACCATTTTTGTAGTTATGCAAATGAGGCTTGCAAAAGTCCAAGTGGGTGTGTTTAAAAGTAAAAGTCCAAGTGGGCGTGTATTATGTGCGTACATCGGGGCGTGTTTACTACTTTTACTAGCTGGGCGTTCTGACGAGAAGTATCATCCACTTCTCTTCAGAACGCCCAGCTTCTGCCAGATCACGCTGTGACGTCACTCACAGGTCCTGCATCGTGTCAGACGAGCGAGGACACCGGCACCAGAGGCTACAGTTGATTCTGCAGCAGCATCAGCGTTTGCAGGTAAGTAGCTACATCGACTTACCTGCTAACGCCGATGCTGCTGCAGAATCAACTGAAGCCTCTGTTGCCGATGTGTCCGACACGATGCAGGACCTGTGAGTGACGTCACAGATCTGCACTGCCAGAAGCTGGGCTTTCTGAAGAGAAGTGGATGATACTTCTCGTCAGAGCGCCCAGCTAGTAAAAGTATTAAAAACGCCCCGATGTACGCACATAATACACACCCACTTGTACTTTTGCAAGCCTCATTTGCATAACTACAAAAATGGTCATAACTTGGCCAAAAATGCTCGTTTTTAAAAAATAAAAAACGTTACTGTAATCTACATTGCAGCGCCTATCTGCTGCAATAGCAGATAGGGGTTGCAAAATCTGGTGACAGAGCCTCTTTAACTTGTGGATGCCAGAAAAGTTTTGATTACACTGAGATTAGCTATATGCAGGCTATGCTTGAGAGGTTTAGTTTTCATCTAAATCCATAGTGTTCTGGACTAGGAGATCTGTCTTAAAGCTTAGGTCATGATCACAAGAGCGTGGGGAAACTCTGATGTGAAAAACTTGAATTTTTTTACGTCCGAGGTGCCCCGTGCGAGTTCCGTTTTCACGGATCCCCATAGACTTGAGTCTATGGAGGGGTCCGTGAAAATGGAACAAAATAGGACATGTTCTCTTTTCAACAAACCCCTCACACGGTCCGTTGAAACAACGGCTGTGTGACCGGCCCGATTGAAACACATGCGTCCATTTAACGTCCGTCACACGGACGAGCTCTTCCTTCGCTCCAGGCAAAACAACTAATCTCAATTAAGCCCTTGCAGCTCCACTTTTGATCTTCCTGACAGAGCCCCATTTTTAAAATCTTGACCAGTACAATTCCGGCAATACCAAATTTATATTCGTTTTTTAATGTCTTACAACTTTTTGCACACTAAAATTAAGTTTTTGTAAATGTATATTTTCTGTCACCATGTTTTGAGAACCATAACCTTTTAAAAAATGTTGTTAATGGAGCTGTATGAGGGCTCGTGGTTTGCAAGATAAGCCATAGTTTTTATTGGTACCATTTTTGGATACATGTAAACTTTTTGATGCCTTCCAAAAGTTGGAATAAAAAGTTGAGGTATCTAATTTTTTTTTAATTTACTCAACTTTTTTTTTTATATTTCCACTAGGGGACTTGACGGTCCAACTGTCTGATTGCTATTCAAATACATTGTCCTACCTTTGTAGTGCAATTAATTTGAACTGTCAATTTTAGGGCTTATTCAGACGAATGTATAATACGCACGGACCTATGTTAGTCAATGGGGCCGTTCAGACTGTCAGTGATTTTCACGCAGCGTATGTCCGCTGCGTAAAACTCACGACATGTCCTATATTTGCCCATTTTTCGCGCATCACGCACCCGCTGAAGTCAATGGGTGCGTGAAAACCGCACACGGATGCACTAGTCAAAACTATGAATGAAAACAGAAAAGCACCTTGTGCTTTTCTGTTTATAAACATAAAAACAGAGTGTCATAATGACGGCTGCGCGAAAATCACGCAGCCACGCATCATATGCTGATGACACACGGAGCTGTTGAGGACCTTTTGCGCGAGCAAAACGCAGCGGTTTTTTGCACGCGCAAAATGCACACGCTCGTGTGAATCCGGCGTTAGGGCTTATTCAGACGAACGTATAATACATCCGCCCTACGCGCGTGAAAATCATGCTCATGTGAATCTGGCCTTACACTGACCGCAAACCTATTAAGCCCCGCCTATGGCAGGCCAGGAGGCCATTGTTAGGCCTCTGGTTGCCATAGCAGCCATCGGCACTACCGCGATCGCATCGCGGGAATGGCATTTGGCTACTAACCCCTTAGGTGCATTTTTTTTTTTTTCATTATCAAAACATTTTTTATTAGAAAATAAACCAAGCAGATAAAACATTACACAAAATTGCAAAAGTTGGTACATAGTGCAATACAAGAAAGTCAGATTGCAAGAAATGTTAAAATAACATATGAGTAATGGTAGGAGGTAGCCTCCCAATCATCAAAGTAATATGAACTAAATAATAAAATCTAATGGCCAGTCATAATACCATAACTATAGTAAAAGTAGTGCAATATTTAGGGAAACCAGTCCCACGATAAGTAATGACTCGTTCAAGTGCAGAGTCTAACACGAAGTTACATAAACAAGACAACGAAGGGAAACAGACAGACAAAAGCAAACAGGATTTGGCGAAATGAGTGTTCAATAGAGGCCATCTAACCAAAGAGGCATATCGGGACCCCCCTGGAATTCGGACCAAACTGACCAAGTTCGAACAAAGGCCACGGACTTACAACGATCGGTAGACATCAACTCCTCCATCCGCCTAATCCCATTAAGTTCCGTTACCCATTCCTTCAAGGAAGGTACGGTACTAGACTTCCAATGACGTGGAATGACAGTTCTAGCTGCAGTCAAAAAATGTCTAAAAATCCCATTTTTGAGGTGTGGGAGTGATCCAGGGACCATGGAAAGCAATCCAACAGAAGGCGAGGTAGGAACGTCGGTACCAAAAAGCTTGTTGCCAAGATTAAAAAAAAATTCCCAGAAGGGACGAAGCTTGGGGCAATCCCACCAAATGTGCAACATGGTTCCAGGAGCCTCCCCACACCTCCAACAGGCTGCAGACACATCAGGAAATATCCTATGCAGAAGGGAAGGACAACGGTACCATCTGGTAAGTATTTTATAGTTTTTCTCCTGAGTAAAACAGGAAGTCGGTAACTTATGGGCCAGAAAGAAAGAGGTGCCCCAATCTTCCTCGTAATGCCGAACCCCCATGTCCTCATCCAACGCTAAGGTGAATGTTAATTGAGAGGAGGAATAATCAGGTTGGAGGATCCCATGTAAATAGGACCGCACATGAGAAGGAGCAGAAGTCAAGGATAGATAATATTCCAGAGGAGTCTTACCCTGCAGGAACACAAGACAATCACCCACGGAAGAGAGATCGGAACGCAGCTGAAAATAGGACCACCATATTGATAGTCTCCTCGGGCAGGTCTCAGAAACGGCAGTAAGCGACAAAATTGCACCCTCAGGTGTAAGGGTCTGCGCCAAATATCCGCCGTCCTGTCTCCCCCAACAGAGGAATGTGTCCACACCCACCGCCGGAGGGAAGGATTGTCAAACAGAGGAGTCAAAGGACCCGGACAGTGAGCAATGTCCAGCGTACCAATGATCCGCTCCCATATCACAAGAAACTGACGTGTGAGGAAAGGCAGAGAGGATGTTGGTCTCTGGAAACCAGACAACCAAGGAAGAGAGGACATTTTATTCTCGATTCGCACCCATTGCTTGCCCGCGGACGCACTATACCAGTCCACCAACCTCATGAGAATCGCAGCATGATAGTAATGCTTAAAGTCCAGTAAGCCCGCACCTCCCTCCACCTTGGGCCTGCTGAGAGTAGAAGATCTAAGCCAAGGCCGAGAAGAGCCCCATACAAATTTTGGCTATGGCCCTATGCAAGGCCTTAAAGAAGGACGCAGGAACCACAATGGGGACAGTTAGAAATATATACAAAAAGTCAGGTAAAATATCCATTTTGACCGCGTTGATGCGTCCAAACCATGGCATGCACCGACCCCCAAATGCCTCCAACTCTCGCAAGGTACGCTGTAAAAGAGGTGTGTAGTTCAGGGTAAACAAGTCAGACAAATGTGTGGGGATATGTATCCCTAAATATTTTAAAGATGCAGTTTGCCACTTAAAAGGGAAAACCCGAGCAAGATGGGCAGCTAGAGGGGCGTCCAGAGATACATTCAGCGCCTCCGACTTAGAATAATTGACCTTGAAGTTACTCAAGTGACCAAATCGCTCAAATTCCAGCGTCAAAGATGGCAAAGAAATCATTGGAGTCGTGAGGTACACTAGAAGATCAGCGTACAGTGCTAACTTATGATGTTGAGCCGCTACGCAAACACCTTGAATGTTAGGGTTAGTCCGCAGTGCCACGGCCAGATGTTCCATGACTAACACGTATAACAGAGGTGAAAGTGGACACCCCTGTCTTGTTCCATTTTGTAATAGGCAAAGAATCAGACAAGAGACCATTAACTCGTACCCGAGCTGTAGGCCTGTGATATAGTGCCATAATCCTAGCCACCATGGTAGAGCCAAGGCCGACCTGATTCAGGACACTGCAGAGAAGCACCCAGTGCACCCTATCGAAAGCCTTTTCGGCATCGACAGAAAGTAGACACATCGGTATCTTTCGTGACTGACAATAAGATGTTAAAAGCAGGGTCTTGTTAGTATTGTCCCGGGCTTCTCTACCACGCACAAACCCTACCTGATCATCCGTGACAAAGCCCAATCAATGAGATGGGCCGAAAATTTGCACACGTCGTGGGGTCTTTACCCGGTTTGGGTAGGAGAGTAATATGGGCCTCGAGAGACTGAGGCGCAAAGGGACAAGAGGAAGACACAGAGTTAGACTTAAGTCAAAAAGGGAGCAAGTTGATCCTTGAACGTCTTATAAAATCTATTGTTGAACCCATCAGGCCCTGGACTTTTGCCCAAAGGAGAATCTCCAATCGCCTGTAAGACTTCGGATTCCAAAAATTCTTCCTCAAGTCCCAAGGCGTCCCCAGCCTCCAAAGATGGCAAGGCCGTGTCTTGCACATACTGATCAATTTTCTCTCGTAACGCATCAGTCTGCATGTCCTGGAAATGGCCTTTAAGATTATACAAAGTGGAGTAATATTGCCTAAAACATTCAGTGATACCGACTGGGTCATGAATCTCGCCGCCAGTGGGAGATGCAATTTTAGGAATATATGATGCTTGCGTACGGGGATGTAAAATCCGGGCTAAAGACCGACCACATTTATCCGCAAATTCATAGGAGTGTTTACGCATCCGATCCCGAAATCTAGCATGCGACTGGTCTAGCAAAGAACGCAGAGATTCTCGCGTCGTAGTGAGTTCAGAAAAAACCTGTGAGGAGGAAGGCGCACGCTGATGACTGGACTCCAACTCTCGTATCTATTTCAAAAGCCGCGCAATAGCTACCCCTTTTTCCCTTTTCAAACGAGCCCCGTTCTGTATCAGGACACCCCTAACCACGCACTTCAATGCCTCCCACTGTAAAGGTAGCGGAGTAGAGTCATGAGCGTGTACAGCGAAAAAAGAGCCAAGCGTATCTTTAAGGGCGGACATACACACCGTATCACGTAAGAGATTATCATTAAGCTTCCAGGACTGGAACGTGGGCGTCGAGTCTGGGAAGGTAAGAGACACAAAGACCGGTGCATGGTCCGACCAAAACATGGGGCCCACTTCAGAAGTAGGGCGCCAAGTAAGCAAGTGATGGCTAACGAGAGGCATCTAAACGACTGTACATATTGTGCAGTGGAGAGAAATAAGTATATTCTCGTACCTGGGGATGGAGAACCCTCCACACGTCAATAAATTGCATAGAGTGCATCGTAGTCTTCAAGGCTGCCAATTGTGTCTTAGGAACAGCAGACCTGCCCGAGGAGGTATCAAGCCTGGAGTCAAAAGTTAAATTAAAGTCCCCACCCACAAGTAAAACACCTTCCGAAAACTCCTCTAATATCCTTTAGATGCATTTAAGGGGTTAATGACATGGATCGGAGCTATCTTTGGTTCCAGCTGTTCCACAGGGTGTCAGCTGTTAATTACACCTGACACCCGCAGCTGCTCCGGCTTCTGAGCCCTTGCCATCTTGTTTCACATACGGTGCTGTCAGGAAGCCTTCCATACTCTGCAGACCAGTGTTAGGGGGTTCCAATCGGCTGGAAACCACCTAGATGCAGCGGTTGCTTTTGACTGCGGCATCTAAGGTGTTAATATCGGGGATAGGAGCTAACTCCGGTCCCTTCCGTTACAGTATGGTGTCAGCTGTAACCTACAGCTGACACCCGTGGCTGATGGTGTGGGCCCAGTTTCTGAGCCCGTGCCACCTATTTGTTGTAAGTATACAACCTTTTGTGGGTAGCACTAGCTTTTACATGCCCTATACTTATGACATGTCAGGAAGGGACTAAAGGGATTGTTCGAGAATCGTTAATTATAACCTATCCACAGGATAGTTGGTACCCCCTTCAATCGCGAGAACGTGGGTCTCCAGCCCCCAGAGCCGCCTCACTGCACCCGGCGCAGTGGTGATGAGCTTGAATGGAGAGGCGACCCAGAATGCGCCTTTATCTTTATTCAATGTCTATGGGGCTCGCTGAAATAGCTGAGCGCTGTACTCTGCGGTTTCCATCATTCCCATAGATTCTGGATTGAGCGGCAGGGCGCATGTTCCACCGCCGCTCCATTCAATGTCCTCCTCACTGCCAGGGGTGCAGTGAGGAAATATGGGGTTTGGGACCGCCGTTCTCACTATGGATGGTTACATAGTTGGTTAGTATAGTTGAAAAAAAGACATATGTCCGTCAAGTTCAACCAAGGGATGGGAGAAAGGGATGAAACAAAAATTCTACACATTGAAATTATCTAAGCCTTTTTTAAAGCCATCCACTGTCCCTGCTGTGACCAGCTCCTGCGGTAGACTATTCTACAGATTCACAGTTCCCATAGTAAAGAAGGCATGTCGCCTCTGCAGGTTGAACCTTTTTTTCTCCAGACTATGTATATTGTACAGACTGTGTATATTTCTTGTATGGGCCATTCGTATATTTATATAAGTTAATCATGTCCCCTCTTAGTCGTCTTTTTTTCAAGGCTAAATAGGTTTCATTATTTTAATCTTTCCTCGTAACTTATATTCTCCATGCCCCTTATTAGTTTAGCGGCTCTTCTTTGTATTTTTTCCAACTCCAGGGCATCCTTTCTATAAACTGGAGCCCAGAACTGAACTGCATATTCTAGATGAGGCCTCACTAATGCTTTGTAAAGTGGTAATATTATGTCCCTGTCCCGCAAGTCCATGCCTCTTAATACATGACAATATCTTGCTGGCCTTAGAAGCAGCTGATTGACATTGCATGCTGTTATTTTGTCTATGATCTACAAGTGCACCCAGATCCTTCTCAACAAGTGACTCTCCCAGTATAGCTCCCTCTAGGACATATGATGCATGCAGGTTGTTGGTACCCAGATGCATAACTTCACGTTAAGGCTATGTTCACACGGGGTCTTTTGCCGAGTTTTTTGACGCGGAAACCGCGTCGCAAAACTCGGCAGAAACGGCCCGAGAACGCCTTCCATTGATTTCAATGGGAGGCGTCGGCGTCTTTTTCCCGCGAGCAGTAAAACTGCCTCGCGGGAAAAAGAAGCGACATGCCCTATCTTCGGGCGCTTCCGCCTCCGACCTCATTGACTTCAATGGGAGGCAGGAGAAAGCGTGTTTTATGCCCGCGGCGCTCAATGGCCGCGGGCGAAAAACGGCGCGATAATTGCTGTTCACACGGAGTATTTTGGGGGAGGAATATCTGCCTCAAAATTCCGTTTGGAACTTTGAGGCAGATATTCCTCCCCCAAAATACTCCGTGTGAACATAGCCTAAAAGGGGTTTTCCCTTCCCTCGTCTCCTGATTTCTAATAATTGCCATAAGCTTCTTTACTGGTAGACTGTTAGCAATAATGGCCTATGGAGCTTTGTATTCTCTACCTCCCCTGTCGCTAGTGTTGTATCCGCCAATCCTGATTCAGTATGAATGAAGTACCATTTACAGAACTTATTATCCCAGGCAGAGCTTCATTCTCAGTGGTAATAAATCTTCCATCTCAAACCTTATTAAAAGGCTCATTTTGTTCAGTCCTCTAGAATTATATAAGGCAGACAAGCAATCGCCTACTAGCTATAAAAAGCAGCTGCAGTTCCCAGCATTAAAGTATAAGGAAAATGCTGAAGTGTTAAATAAAAGCAGTAAATGATGCGTTATTGGTGATGACCTGCTTAAATCTTTGTCTGATAAAGGCAGCATCTTTTTTTAAAGGCCGCTACAGAAGAAATGTAGCATTACATTATGGCCATTGAAGTGGTTTTCCATGTAATGAGTGGACGCTCAGTCTGGCAGAGCGTAGCTGCTCGTACAGAATGGCTTTCTGTTCTAGCACTTAGAGTCCCAAGTGGTGGGTGACCCCCCCCCCCCCCCCTCTGACACACCCATATCCCGTAGTAGGACTTCCTGTCAGAGTATATTAAAGATTTGTTCAGTGTACCCAAGATGATTCTTCTAATGAATACCCATGACTGTATGTGTGGACATATCACACATCCCAAAAAGGGACAAAATCAAACCCCAAGTACACAAGTATGACTTGTAATAATGACAATACTTTATTAAATATACATTAAAACATGTTGGCCATCAGGACCTAAAATAAGACATACAATTAAAATGCATGGATGTGGAGAACACAAGAGCTGTAACATAAATAATACTCGAGGCAAAGAAAAGCATAGTAAACAATTCAAAGAACAACTTGCAAATAAAGAAGTTCAAAAACCACAATGTGGTACATGCAGTGTCTGCATAATAAAGTAATGAGCCAAACAGAGTATATAGCGAGCAGAGCCCACCCACACTGGTATATGTGTAAGTGTAAAGATATAGTGACCAGGGAGTAACCGCAAATCAAATCCGGTCCCAGGACCTATACCAACCGGTATACTGCATAATCAGCCTAAAAGTGGACACCACACCACAAGCCCCAACGCACGTTTCGCGGTAGCTTTCTCAAGGGGTACCCCGTGATGATATGTGTGGACGTTTATCGTGAACGTTTATCGTTTGGTCTGTTACTATATAGGTATTCATGATTCTTCTGATGTTTGAACTACATATGTGCTTGTCGGGGCTGCCCTTGTATCCTATTGAGCCATTAGCGCTTCCTATTCAGGAGATCCCCAAATATTGCTGGACTTAGTAGGGTCTCTCTTGAAGACAGCCGCCCACATTTAGTGATAATGGTGTATTTTGCACCAATGAAAGTGGAGAGGGTAGCTGGCAAGGAACACCTAATTTATAAAAGTTGTACGCCTCTTAAATGGGTATTTCCATCACAAAGTGATGGCATATTGCAACAATATGCCATAGTTTTGCAATTGGTTGGGGTCGACTGCCAGGACTACCACCGATTCGGAAAATGAAGGGGCTGCCGCCACCGCATGGTTAATGCCCATCCTAGCGATATGGCATCACTTAGTGTGATGGAAATAACTTTTTTAACCCCTTAAAGGTGTTTTCCCATCAGGGACATTTATGTTATATCCACCGGATATGTCAGATGCGGGTCCCACCTCTGGGACCCGCACCCATCTCTAGAACGGGGCCCCCTAAACCCCGTTCTACCTATTTCTTTCTATTCCTTCTTGATTTTGCAATTTCAACGTTGAGGAGTGTATTAGGGCCTTGATTATCACCTCTTGAAACAGAAGAAATGTTACCCCCGGACCTGCACATCTGCATATTTTTTCTTTCCTGACTTGTGGGAGCCATAACTTTTTTTTTCATAGACTTAGGCCTCATGCACACGACCGTAAAAACACCCGTTATTGCCGGTCGTAAATTACGACCCGCAATAACGGGCCCATAGACTTCTGTTAGCCACGGGTACCTTCCCGTTTACTCACGGGAAGGTGCCCGTGCCGTTAAAAAAAATAGAACATGTTCTATTTTTTTATTTTACGGGCCGTGCTGCTATACTTTATAATGGGAGCCGGCTCGGAAAAGCGGCCGGCCGTCGTAATTACGAGTCATAATTACGAGCACGGTCGTGTGCATGACTCCTTAGTGGTAGAAGGTCTGTTTTATTACGGTAAGAGCTGTAGTTTTATTGGTACCATTTTAGTGTACATGTTTTTTTTTTTTTTTTCCATTTTTGTGTGAGGCAAAGTGACAAAACAATTCCTGCATAGTTTTGAGTTTTTAACTTTTTAATGTGGCATCGACAGTGATGTATAAATTACATGTTAACTTCATTCTGCGGATCAGTTGTTAGGCCTCACATAATGGTAATTTATAGCCCAGGGTGAACGCCATAAAAAAAAAAGAATAAAAAACATTGTCAGAATTGATGGTTTTTGGTCACCTTGCTTGCCAAAAAAATGGAATAAAAGTGATCCAAAAAATTTCTGGTACCCCGAAATGGTACCAATGAAAACTACAGATTGTCCCGCAACGAATAAACCCTCACACAGCTCCAGTGGAGAAAAAATGAAGTTCTGGCTCTCAGAATATGGCGATGCAAAATGTGCAGAGTGTTCCAAAAGCAGATAAGATCGGGCGCCATATATCAGTGCGACACTGACCACATATCTGCGGATTATTATTTATTTACTGCATTATTATACCCTCTTATTATACCCTGATGTACCCCGCACAGATAACATATGCCCCTACATTATAAACTGAGACACCAGTAAAACCCCAAACGGAACAACTACCAAGCTACATCTGCGCCCCAAAAGCCAAATGGCGCTCCCTCCCTTCTGAGCCCTGCAGCGTGCCTAAACACCAGTTTACGTCCACAGAGATGGCATCGCCATACCCGGGAGAGCCCGGTTAATATTTTATGTGGTATTTGTCTTCAGTGGCACAAACTGGGCATAACATATAGTGCACTCAAATGGCATATCAGTGGAAAATTTTAATTTTCACTCTGCACCATCCGCTGCACATTAACCCCTTGGCGCACCACAACGTAGCATGTCGTAGTGTGGGGGATGATGTATGGTGCATCTCACGTGAAAAATAAAGATTTTAAAATGGCAAAATCGCTGTTTTTTGGTCAGCTTGGCTCTACCTAAAAATTTTATAAAAAGTGCTCAAAAAGTTGTATGTACCCAAAAATTGTACCAATAAAAACTAACGCTCGTCCTTCAATAAATAAGCCCTCACACCGCTCTATTGACTGAAAAATAAAAAAGTTGTGGCTCTTGGAACGCGGGGAGGAGAAAACTAAAAAGGAAAAGAAAAAATGGATCAGTCTAGAAAGGGTTAATTACTTTCTAATGAAAAACCATTTATGACCACACGTGGGGTATTGCCGTACTCGAGAGAAATTGCTTTACAAATGTTGGGCAGCTTTTACCCCCTTTATCCTTTGTGAAATTGAAAAAATGCAACATTTTAGTGGAAGAAATGTTGATATTAATTTTCACGGCCTAATTCTAATAAATCCTGCAAAAGACTTGTGGGGTCTAAATGCTCACTATATCCCTAGATAGATTCTTTAAGTGGTGTAATTTCCACTTTTGGGGGGCTTCCACTGTTTTGTCCTCTCAGGGGCTTTGCAAATGCGACATGGCATCCAAAAACCATTTCAGCTAAATTTGAGCTCCAAAAGACAAATAGCGCTCCTTCCCTTCTAAGCCTTGCTGTGGGTCCAAACAGCAGTTTATCACCACATATGGCATATTTCCATAATCGGGAGAAATTGTTTTACAAATGTTGGGGTGCTTTTTCTCCATTAAAAATGGCTACCTTTTTTCAGGGAAAAAAAAGTAGATTTTTAACTTTACAGAATAATTCCAATGAATTCAGCAAAACAACTGTGGGGTCAAAATGCTAACTTTACCAAAAGAAAAATTCCTTGATGAGTGTAGTTTCCAAAATGGGGTCAGTTTTCGGGGTTTCCACTATTTTGTTCCCTCCAGTGCATTTCAAACGCGACATGGCACTGAAAACGATTCCAGCAAAATCCAGAATTTCAAAATCCAAATGGTGCTCCTTCCCTTCTGAGCCCTGCTGTGGGTCCAAACAGCAGTTTATTACCACATATGGGGTATTGCTATAATCGGGAGAAATTGCTTTACATATGTTGGGGTGTTTTTTCTCTTATTCCTTGAAAAAATTAAAAATGTACGTTTTTTTTTCAGAAAAAAAGTAGATTTTCATCTTCACAAACTAATTCAAATAAATTTAGCAAAAAAACTGTGGGTTCAAAATGCTAACTATACCCCTAGATAAATTCCCTGATGGGTGTAGTTTCCAAAATGAGGTCACTTTTGGGAGTCTTTATTGTTTTGGCCCCACAAGACCTCTTCAAACCTGACATGGTACCTAAAATATATGCTAAAAAAAGAGGCCCCAAAATCCACCAGGTTCTCCTTAGCTTCTGAGGCCTGTATTTCAGTAAATTAGTGCACTAGGGTCACATGTGGGATATTTCTAAAAACTGCAGAATCTGGGCAATAAATAATAAGTTAAGTTTCTCGGGTAAAACCTTCTGTGGTATAGATTTTTTTTAATTACAAATGAATTTTGTATTAACAAAAAAGAAATTTGTAACTTTCACCTCTATTTTGCTTTAATTCCTGTGAAACGCCTAAAGGGTTAAAACACTTTCTGAATGCTGTTTTGAATACTTTGAGGGGTGCAGTTTTCAAAATGGGGTGATTTATGGGGACTTTCTAATATATAAGGCCCTCAAAGCCACTTCAGAACTGGTCCTTGTAAAGATCGCCTTTTGAAATTTTCTTGAAAATATGAGAAATCGCTGCTAAAGTTCTAAGCCTTGTAACGTCCTAGAAAAATAAAATGTTCAAAAAATGATGGCAAACTAAAGTAGAGATGTGGGAAATGTTAACTAGTGACTATTTTGTGTGGTATTACTATCTGTTTTACAAGCAGATACATTTAAATTTAGAAAAATGCTAATTTTTGCACATTTTCTTCAAATCTTGGTGTTTTTTATAAATAAATATTGAATTTATCTACCAAATTTTTTCCCTAACGTAAAGTCCAATATGTCATGAGAAAACAGTCTCCGAATCACTTGGATAGGCAAAAGCATTCCAGAGTTATTACCACATAAAGTGACACATGTCAGATTTGAAAAATCTGCTTCGTCCTGAAGGCCAAAACAGGCTCAGTCCTGAAGGGGTTAATCAACGCTATATAAATCTGTAATGAATATATTGCTTCATTTCTTTTATGCTTCCAATAACATTATTTACACTCTCTAGCAATTCAATTCATAATGAGAGGTGTTTAAATCTCTATCTATACCGCAAGTCAACGCCGGGTATAACATAACAGCTTATATATATATATATATATATATATATATATATATATATATATATTCTATTAATTATTGGTAATATTTATTAATATACATGTATATAATGTTTGTTTTATTCTAGAAATTGATGATGAAGGGGTGATTTCTCCAGATGATGTGGCCTCTCAAGAAATGGGAGACGATGACTTGGAGGTGACTATTATTATTACTTGCCTTTCTTTCCCTGTTTTTGCTAACTTTATACACCGTTCATGGCATGCATACTTACAGTATTTTTTTAGTTGTTACTTTGTTTTGTAGGTTACAGAAGAAATGATGGACCAGGCAAATGAAAAGAAAGTTGAGGCCATTAATGCTTTGAGTGATGGTAAGGTTCTTCTTTTGTTGTTTTTTGCCAGTACTCTTACCGTGTGGACATAGTTGTCATCAAAGCATGTGTGTTCTTTTTTAACACCATTATGGACTGATTTTTAAGTCTAGCTCACAGCTTCATTGTATAATTTTGCTGCCTTCAAAGTCAAAACCTGCAAGCATCACCTTTGCATTATGTTAGGGGATGTCTGACTGCAAGCTTGTTTCCAGTAGTAACCAACAGAATTGAAAATGCATTTTTGGATTATAGTACAGTCTACAATACAGGGTGAGTAATGGATGCCTAAGGTCAGTTTCACATGGAAGTGTTTTGTTCAGTATTTTCCATCAGTAGTTGGAGCCTACACAGAAAAAAAAACTATAATGGAAAAGTTTGTACCTTCCATGTGTGTATCCATTCATGGTTTCTACTTACAAATACTGACACAAAATACTGCTGTGTAAGGCCTCATGCACACGACCGTAAAAACACCCGTTATTGCGGGTCGTTATTACGACCCGCAATAACGGGCTCATAGGCTTCTGTTAGCCACGGGTACCTTCCCGTTTGCTCACGGGAAGGTACCCGTGCCGTTAAAAAAGATAGAACATGCCCTATTTCATGCCGTAATAACGGCACGGGCATCCCATAGAAGTCTATGGGGCTCCCGTAATCATGGGTGGCTGCGTGTGTTCACCCGTGATTACGGGAGCGTTGCGAGGTGAGGCGAGGTCAGGGGACTACCCGGTCTGCAGGCCACAGCCCAGTGGCGTAACTACCGCCGGGACTACAATGAAAACTATGGCAGAGCGGGGAGGTATCTCCCCGCTCTGCCATAAACAAGACATGTATCCCCTATCCTGTAAAAAATAAAAATAAAAGACGTTCATACTTACCGACAACTCTCCAGTCCGGTCTCCCGCCCGTTGCCTTGGTGACGCGTCCCTCTCGACATCCGGGCCGACGTCCTGGATGACGTTTCAGGCCATGTGACCGCTGCAGCCAATCACAGGTCAATCACAGGCTGCAGCGGTCACATGGACTGCCGCGTCATCCAGGGATGTCGGGCTGGATGTGAAGAGAGGGACGCGTCACCAAGACAACGGCCGGTAAGTATGAATTTCTTTAACTTTTATTACAGAAAAGGCTGTCCCTTCTCTCTATCCTGCACTGATAGAGAGAAGGGGCTGCCGATTAGTGCAGTGCTATTTTGCTGCCAAAAACGTGCTCGTAAATACGGGTGGAATACGTGTGACACCGGACCCATATTTACGAGCACGGGTTCGTAAATACTGGTGCAAAACGGGTGGAATACGTGTGACACCGGACCCGTATTTACGGGTGTGAAAAAATACGGTCGTGTGCATGAGGCCTAAAAGTGGTCCACGGCTGTTGGGAGCGAGTCTAGGGCAAAGTTTGTAGTAGTCTCCCCTATACCTCTACATTCTTGGGGATTTTTTATTTTGTTTAACCACTTCCTGACGAGTGTTTACCCTCCCCCTTCCTTGCCCATTTTCACGTTTTAGCCATGTGCCAATTTAAAAGCGAATTGTTCTTTTAGTCTTCCAACCTACATGTATTTGGTCTTGTTTTTTTCAGATCATGTTGGGCTTCCATATTTTGTAAAAAAAAATAATAGATATATTTTTTACTTTTTAAAAAATGTGAATATGGGAATTTAGGTGATGTTATTTGACATCTGGTGCATGCCACTGGGTGTAAACACCTGAATACATATCTGGCAACGTCTGCCGACTTCAATGATATAAAATGCTAACTATTTCGGAGAGCAAATTTTCCAAACGTTTTTGAAAAAAATAATTACACTGTAGTGATCAGTATCATAGCGCCTGTCAAGAAAATTTCAAAAGCCTGTTTTTACAGGGGCCAGTTCAGTTGTGAAGTGGCTTTGAGGGCCTTATATATTAAAAACCCCCAATAAGTCACCCCATTTTAAAAACTGCACTCAAAGTATTCAAAACAGCATTCAGAAAGTTTATTAACCCTTTTAGATGTTTCACAGGAATTAAAGCAAAGTAGAGGTTTTTTTTGCAGAAATTCATTTTTAAGCCAATTATTTTTTTTTGTAGCACAAACTGTCTTACCAGAGAAACGCAACTCCATATTTATTGCCCAGATTCTGCAGTTTTAGGAAATATCCCACATGTGGCCCTAGTGTGCTTATGGCCGGAACCACCGGCCTCAGAAGCAAAGGAGCACCTAGTGGCATTTGGGGCCTCCTTTTTATTAGAATATATTTTAGGCACCATGTCCGGTTTAAAGAGCTCTTGTGGTGCCAAAACAGTGGAAATCCTCAGTGACCCCCATTTTGGAAACTACACCCTCTCAAGGAAATTATCTAGGGGTAGTGAGCACTTTGATCCCACAGTAGGCTATGAAAATCTAAATTTATATCTTTTCAAATAAAATGTAGGTTTAGCTTAAAAAAAAATTAAAAAATTCCACAAGGACTATAGGAGAAAAAGCACCGCAGCATTTGTAAAGCAATTTCTCCTGAGTAAAACAATACCCCATATGTGGTCATAAACGGCTGTTTGGACACACGGCTGGGCCCAGAAGGGAAGGAGCGCCATTTGGAGCTCAAATTTAGCAGGAATTGTTTGCAGAAGCCATGTCGCATTTACAAAGCCCCTGAGGAGACAAAACACTGTAAACCCCCAAAATTTACCCCATTTGGGAAACTGCACCCAAATATTTAGGGGTATAGTGAGCATTTAAATAACTCATACAAGTAATAATCTATGGATATGTGATGAACTTTGAAGCACTCTTTTATGCCAGGTTTGTCGGGGCAGGTTTCGCACTGAAATTGTCTTTTCTTCTCCCCCTTTTGTAACACACTTTGCACTTTTTTTTTTTTTTTTGGGTCCTTCCCTTTTCACCAGTGGAGGGGATTTAGCTGGAAAAGTGTTTTCCTGGTACAATACGTGGACCATCGCTTCTAGAAGTACTGGAGCCCTCCCCTTCTTGGTTCCCAAATACAAGGGCCTTCATAACCACTTCTTGAAAATTGAGGAATGTCCCTGTCCGGTCTGCAGATCGGTATAGCACATAAGCGTTATACAATGCCATCTGTACCATGTGCATGGCCAGCTTTTTACACCACACCTTTGTTTTCCGCATGGCACTGTATGGCTTTAGTACTTATTGTAGCCCATGATACAATCTGGTTTGGGGGTCATTGTAGTGCTAACTGAGACAGGGGTGCTACCGTGTATTGTGGTCAACATAAGGACATCCCTCTTGTCCTTCTTCTTGACAAGCAACATGTTCTTGCTGTTTAGTGCCCTGCATCTCTTTCTTAGTGGTTGCCCAATCTTAGTTTTCGAGAGTCCTCAGGTTTTTGTGCATGGTGCTGCATGCTGCAGTACTTCTGGTGGAGAGGCATTTTTAAATAATGGGATGCTGGTGTAGAAGTTATCCATGTAAATGTGGTAACCCTGGTCCAGCAGTGGGTGCATCAAATCCCACACTATTTTCCCACTAACTCCCAGGACAGGGAGGCGCTCTGGAGGTTCTATCCTGGGGTCCTTCCCTTTATAAAGCCTAAACCTGTAGGTGTACCCTGAGCTGCTCTCGCACAGCTTGTACATTTTATGCCCTCTTGCCTGGCAGGTATTGGCGTAATTTTAGCCTCCCCTTAAAATGTACAAGGAACTAGTCTATTGCAATGTTCTTTTCGGGGGTTTAAGTTTCTTGAAATTTGGTTCAAAACTGATCAATGGCTGGCCTGATTTTGAATAGATGGTCATATGTGGGGTCATCACGGCACTGCATTATCACTATAATGCAAACTTTTCTAAATTATTTCAAAATGTGTCCGGGTCATTGCCATGCGGTAAAATGGGGTTCTGTATAAAACGTCCATACTCCAGTATTGCGTAATCGCTGGCTTTTTTTTTACTAGGCCCATATGTAGCACAAGGCCCCAAAATTTCATCATCTCAGCTGCCACTATGGCGGTCCACCTAGCAAATGGTGATGTGGCGTTTTGGGCTAAAAACTGCTGGGCGTATAAATTTGTCTGGACCACCGTTAATTTAACAAAATCCTCAGAGAAAAAGACCTTAAAGAGAACCTTTCACCTCCCCATAAATGTTCAGCTGAGTGCAGCATGTAATGGGCAGGGCTGCACAAACCCTGGGGCACTTTGCATTTCACTGCTACGGACAGTGTAATAGCTGGGGAGCGCTTGCACTGTCCGTAGCAGAGACACGCCCCCTTGCCAGTTCGGCAGACAAAGTACAAAACTGACCTCTCCCGCGCTCTCCTCTCCACAGCTCTTACGCTGTCTGTAGCAATGACACGCCCCCTTGCGAGTTCAGCAGAAGACCGATCTTGAAAGCTGAAGAGTGAGAGCTCGCTCACACTCTCTCCTCCATCCTCGCTCTTGCTGTAACACTGTCCATGTCTGATTGGACAGTGTCACAGCCATAGTAACATGCCCCATTGACCGTTCAGGGGGTTATTTAAATATCGGGCGCCAAATATAACGGCACCGATATCTAAATAACAGAGGGTAGGAAAAAAATTTAAAGTGCCCCAGGGTTTGTGCATCCCTGTCCGTTACATGCTGCACATGTATGGGGAGGTGAAAGGTTTTCGAAGTCCATTTTTGCGAGGCCTGCATGCTCAAAACAAATTCCTGAGCTGCCTTTGAAATCCAGAAAGTGGGGCTCATAATTCTCAGGGGGCGATTTCCACATGATATCACTCATTTGGGGGTTTGCCGGAGCTGATGTCCTGGGGTGCCTTTGCAGGGTTTCCTCATCACTGAATGAGGATAAGGAGGAGGTCAAGGGGCAATTTCCTCTCCTCCCTTGCTGGCCGATTTAGTGTCAGAGGCCAGGATGGTGTATGCCTCCTCGGCTGAATAGACCTTTTGGGATGATTGGGACATTTTTATTAGGGGGGTATGTAGTGCTTCAAAACGTGTAATATTCAATTAATTTTTACAGCGGTGGTTGTGTGTGTTGTGCTTTTACACGTGTATATGAACTTTCAAAGGAAACAAAATAAGAGAAGAAAAGAATAAGATAAAAAATTTAGTAGAAATTTCCAGAACGTCCAATATAAAACTGTAAAAAAAAATTCCTGACTAGCTGACACTAACAAATGAACCCTAAGGGTATGTTCACACGCTGAGTCAAAAACGTCTGAAAATACGGAGCTGTTTTCAAGGGAAAATCAGCTCCTGATTTTCAGACGTTTTTTAAGCCACTCGCGCTTTTCGCTGCGTTCTTAGCGGCCGCTTTTGGAGCGGTTTTCAATATTCTTTGAAAAACGTCCCAAGAAGTGACCTTCACTTCCTTTTCGCTGACGTTTTTCAAAACGTAAAAAAATGGCCCAACAGAACGCAGTTTTTCCCATTGAAATCAATGGGTAGATGTTTGGAGGCGTTCTGCGTCCGGTTTTCGGGCGTTTACGGCCCCAAAAACGGCAGAAAATAGGCAGTGTGAACATACCCTTACACTGTAAAAAAAAAAAAAATGGCTACAACGGTCGCTACGCTATCAAAAATTTGATTAAAAAAAATGTCCGTCACTAACTGACACTAACTATAACGGTCTAAATTTAGACTAAAACTGTAGAAAAATAGCTGAAATGGATGTCCGGAAACGTCTGCTACTCTAACGCCATTTTCTTTTTTTTTTTTTAATCATTAAAAATAAATTACTTTAAAAAAACAAGAAAAACCGCATCAACAAATTACCACTGAGGCTGATTTATAGGGGCCTAGGCGCACAAAAAAAGATGGTGCAGTAAAAAAAAAACCTGCGCTAAAAATTTATGCTGATCAGTGATGGCAGTCATTGATCAGCACTCTGGCCGTAGGGCGCACAGGGAGACTGTGCAGAAAGCAGAAAAAAAAAGCCCTGTGCCAAAAATTGAGTGCACGGACCGATCAGTGATGGCGGTCACTGATCTGAACTCAGCGGCCGCAGGAAGTAAAAAGAGAAAGAGGTAGAGGGTGGGTACAGGGATAAGACATTAAGGCCCCATGCACACGATGTGCCCGCAATCTCCGCAGGTTCACAGCACGGAAAGCCTCAGAACGGGTAAGTATGACTCAGACGGTCACACCAGCTCTGCTCACTGTTCCTAACCGAAATGAGGTGTGGGCAGAGCTGGTCAAGGGAGTTGGTCGGTGCAGACCGACCAACCGTAGCGATCAAGTGGGGTGGCATCACCGCCACCTCATCAGTACATGGTAGGGAATGGTGCTGTCAGGTCTTAATTGACTGGCCAAACGCAATGATCGCCAATGCTTGGAGCGGGGTGTGACACCCCCCCTGGGCATTGTGTAGCGATGGCCTGCTGTTATGAACAGCAGCCATCTTTACTTTCTAACATTCTAATTTTACACATTAACCGCTTCCCCGTTTGTCATAAGCATACAACCTCTTGCGGAAAGCACTGTCGGGAAGGTGTTAACTGATAACTGCTACTCAATGTCTGTACTATAGTGACTGTTGTTTTTCATCGCAACTATAGACAAGTTTTAAACCTTTTGGCTAGGTTTACACATCGTGCGTTTTTTCCGGAATCCGCACCGAAATTTCACATTGAAGTACAGTACTATGTAAGTGAAGGTGCTTTTCAACAAACCACATTCCCTTAAAGCGTAAAAAATCTGCAGCATTTTCTAGACGTGATGCGGATTTAAAAATCCACAGCATGCCTTGTTACAGAAAGGCAGCAGATTTTCACAAAAGATTTGATTCATTTGAGTAAAATCTGCATCTCTATCCCCAATGAAATCTGCATGTACCACGTGTGGATTTGTTGACCGCTTCAATAGCATAATATTTTTATTTTCGAATTCCCTCCATTGCCATTACGCTTAGAAAAAAATTAGCAATTTTTTTAATTTAATTCTGCTTGTAAGACAGTCATACCACACAAGATAGCTGATAACATAAACTTTCTGTTTACTTTATGTTGGCATAATTTTTTGAACATCCGTTTATTTTTCACATTAGCAGCAATTTCCCAGATTTTCCCCAAAAAATTAAAAAAAACTAGTTTAAGGAAAAGTTAAGTTCTGAACTGGCTTTGAGGGGCCTATATAATAGAAAACCCCCATAAATTACCCCATTTTAGAAACTGCACCCTTCAAATTATTTAAAATAGTTTTTAGACACTTTGTTAACCCTTTAGGTGTTCCACAGGAATTAGAGCAACTTGGAGGTGAAATTTTGAAATTGTATTTTTTTCCCCCAGTTTGCCATTTGTATCCATTTTGTTTTGTGCCACAAAGCAAGGATAAACAACCAAGCAAACCTCCATATATGTTACTCTGATTCTGGAGTGTGTAGAAATACCCCATATGTGGCCCTAGTGCACCTGTTGACTCAAATACAGTCCTCAGAAATGAAGGAGCACCTTATGTAATTTGGGGCCTTAATTTTATTAGGCTGTTTTTAGGCACCATGTCACATTCATTGAGCCCCTAAAGTACCAGTACAAAAGAAACTCCCAAAAAGTAACCCCGTTTTTGGAAACTACACCCTTCAAGGAATGTATCTAGGGGTATAGTGATCATTTTGACCCCACATACAAATGAAAATTATTAATTTTTTTTCAACTAAAACGTCCCTTTTCTCCCAAATTTTTTATTTTCACAAGGGGTAATAGAAAAAGCACCCTAAAATTTGTAACGCAATTTCTACTGAACACTGAAATACCCCATATGTGGTTACAAATTTCTGTATGGGCACATGGCAGGGCTCAGACGGGACATAGTGCTATTTGGCTTTTGGTGGCAAGATTTTGCTGGGCTAGTTTTCAGGCACCAGGTCTCATTCGTTGCGCCCCTAATGTACCAGTACAATGGAAATCCCCAAAAGTGACCTTTTTTTTTTTTTTTTTTTTTTAAACTACACCCCTCAAGTCGTTTATCTAGCGGCAAATTTTTCTCCTTTATCCCTTGTGAAAATGAAACAAATTCAACATTTTAGTGGACAATGTTGATATTAATTTTTAACGGCCTAATTCTACTAAATTCTGCAAAAAAAAACCTGTGGTATAAATGCTCACTATACCCCTAGAAAAATTAATTGAGGGGTGTAGTTTCCCAAATGGGGTTACTTTTGAGAGGTTTCCACTGTTTTGGTCCCTCCAGTGTGTTGCAAACACGACATGGCACTGAAAACCAATCCAGCAAAATCTCGTTTACCTCCGTAGTCTCGCGAGATTTCGTTTCCGTTGCTGGAATCTCACAGAAGAGATTCAGAAGTGTCAGGATTCTAAATACACATGACGTCCAGGCTGGATGGTCATGTGTATTCATTATCCGGACACTGGATTAACGTTAATCAAGCAGAATCGCTGTGTATGTGGCTGCAGATCATGTTCTAGTAAGAACGCGATTCTGCTGTCTAAATCAATGGAGAGGAGTGCATGATGCCGATTGGTCAGCGTCATACACTACTCTGTACAGCGCTCACTTGGTTGAAAGTAAAAACACGCCCACTTGGGCATTAAGAAAGCTCATTAGCATAAACCAAAATCGCTCCTAACGTGAAAATATTGTTTTTTTAAAATAAAAAGCATTGCTGTCACCTACATTACAGCGCCCATCTCCTTATGTAGGAGACAGGACACTTATAATGTGGTGACAGTCTCTTTAACATCTCCCATATTTATAATTTATGTTTGCATTGTTTTTTTGAACATTCTTTTTATTTTTCTAGGGCGTTACAAGGCTTCGAACATAAACAGCAATTTGTTTTTGTTTTTTTATGTACCAGTTCAGTTCTGAAGTTGCTTTGATGGGCCTATATATTAGAAACCCCCATAAAACACCCCATTTTAGAAACTAGACCCCTCAAAGTATTCAAACCAGCATTTAGAAAGTTTATTAATCCTTCAGGTGTTTCACAGGAATTTAAAGTTAGAAATTTCTTTTTTTGGCAGAAAATCCTTAAGTTCATTTTTTTTTTTTCTTCTGTTAACAGAAGGTTTTACCAAAGAAACCCAACTCAATACTTATTGCCCAGATTCTGCTGTTTTTAGAAATATCCCACATGTGGCCCTAGTGCGGTAATGGACTGAAGCTGAAGCACCGGCCTCCGAAGCAAAGGAGCACCTAGAGGATTTTGAGGCCTCCTTTTTTATTAGGCACCATGTCCGGTTTGAAGAGGTCTTGTGATGCCAAAACAGTGGAAACCCCCAAAAGTGACCCTATTTGGCAAACTACACCCCTCAAGAAACTTATCGAGGGGTATAGTGAGCATTTAGACCCCACAGGTTTTTAGCTGCATTTTGTGGAATTAGGCTGTGCAATTGAAAATCTAATTTTTCCGATAAAAGGTACAAATTTTTAATTTTGACGAGGAGAAAAAGCACCCCAACAATTGTAAAGCAATTTCTCCCAATTACTGCAATACCCCATATGTGGTCATAAACCGCTGGTTAGACAAACGGCAAGGCTCAAAGGCAGGAGCGCTATTTGGCATGTAGATTTTGCTGGATTGGTTTCTGGGCGCCATGTCGCATTTGCAGAGCTTCTGAGGTACCAGTACAGGGGAAAGCCCTTTAAAAGTGACCCCATTTTGGGAACTAGACCCCTCGAGGAATTCATTGTAGTTTTCATGGGGTACATGCGACTTTTTGATCAGTTTTTATTCAACTTTTCTTTTCAAGAGGCGGTGTCTAAAAGACAGCAATTCTACTATTGTTCACCGTGTGCTATAAATGACACACTTTATTCTGCGGGCGATACCATATGAGTATAGTTTTTTTTATGTTTTATGGCGTTTGCACAATAAAATACTTTTTTATAAAAATTAATTTACTTATTGCGTTGCCATATTCTAAGAGCCATAACTTTTTCCATAAAGAAAGCCGTGTGAGGACTTTTTTTGCGTAATGAACTGTAGTTTCGATCAGTACTATTTTTAGGTACATGTGACTTTTTGATCTCTTTTTATTCCATTTTTTGGGAGGTGAAGTGACTAAAAAAATTTGGATTCTGGTATGGTTTATTATAATTTTCTTATGGCGTTCACCGCGCGGGATAAAGCACAAAATACTTTTGTAGTTCAGGTTGTTAGGGATGCGGCGATACCAATTATGTATAGTTTTATTTGTTTTTATTAATAATAAAGGACTGAAAGTTGTTTTTTTTTACATTTTTACTTTGTCCCACTAGGGGACTTGAAGGCAGGAGGCTCTGATCGCAATTCTAATACACTGCACTACATGCATAGTGCAGTGTATTAGAGCGGTCAGCTACTCGCTGACAGCAAGCATAGTGTGTCCTGACTTTGTCAGGTCCCACTAGGCTTCCATAGATGGCATAGCCGGAGGCCATTGTTAGGCATCTGGTTGCCATAGCAGCCATCGCCGCCCGCTATCATGTAGCGGGCGCCGATGGTTTAACCCCTAAGAAGCCGCTATCGCTATTGAATGCGGCTTCTAAGGGGTGAATCGGCTGGGACCTCCGCGATTGGTCCCTGCACACTGAGCTGTGATAGCCTGCAGTCGGAAACCGCAGCGATCACAGCTCATGAACACAAACGGCGCTGTGTTTCATGCAGGACATACTATTCTGTCATGGCGCACGAGCGATGCGCTTATCATGATATGATAGTATATCCAGGATAGGGAAGGGGTTAAGGATTCCTTACAAAGGGACAGGGCTGTTCTAGCCCGAAAAAAGCTACCGATGGATGTGGTGATTGGGTTTCTGGTATGTAGGATTTCTTAATCTGGGTTTGTTTTTCAAATAAAATTTGACACTGCTGTTTTGTTTTCATTTCTATTCTCTCCAGGTGAACTCCAAAATGCCATTGATTTATTTACTGAAGCTATTAAACTCAACCCAAGGATTGCTATTTTGTATGCAAAACGAGCAAGGTGAGAAATACATTTAACCCCTTCCCTCTTTGGCCACTTTTGACCTTCCTGACAGAGCCTTATTTTTCAAATCTGACATGTTTCACTTTGTGGTATTACTTCGGAATGCTTTCACCTATCCAAGCGATTCCGAGATTTGTTTTCTCGTCGCACATTGAACTTTATGTTGATGGCAAACTTTGCTTGATACATTCAGTATTTATTTGTGAAAAACACCATCCCTATATGTCTACTTTAGATTGGCATCGCTTTTTGAACATCCTTTTATTTTTCTAGGACGATACAAGGCTTAGAACTTTAGCAGCAATTTCTCATATTTTCAACAAAATTTTTAAAAGGTTATTTTTACAGGGGCCCGTTCAGTTGTGAAGTGGCTTTGAGGGCCTTATATATTTGAAACCCCCAATAAGTCACCCCATTTTACCCAAGATTCTTAAGTTTTTAGAAATGTCCCACATGTCTCAGGCCTCAGAAGCAAACGAGCACCTAGTAGATTTTGGGACCTGTTTTTTATTGGGATATATTTTAGGCACCATGTAAGGTTTATTTATTCCTATAAATAGTCAGTCTCAAATGAGAAGGGAACAGCCTATGGCTCCCAAATAGACATGATATAAACCAAAATCGAACAAAAGTAGCATATAGACTAGAATATATATATTGTATCAAAAAGATGTTTATTAATTTAAGCAACAACAGAGATAAAAACACAAATATATAATATATTACAAAAATAAAAAAATTATCAAATTCCAAATATACAACGCCACATTGGATTCCATGGAGTTAGATATGATATTATTTTGCTACATTAGGTAAAAGCAGCATGGCAAAGAATATACGTTGCAGATATACGTCTAGAAGTAAAGGTCAGTACATATCACAATAGAGGTATATTGAATCATCACCTTGAAAAGCCTCTGACATCAAACAATGCATGCATATAGTACTGAAACCTTGCCAGGAAAAGAAAAGATTCCGCTCTTACTCGCATGAAATAAAGTGCAGTGCAGTAACTGGGGTGTATTGCCGCCTCGACTCGAGTTTCTAGTTAGTTCTCCCCAGGAACGCCTCAGGTTCTCATCTAGTTCTCCTCAGAGGCACGTGCGCACTTGTTAGTGTTTTGATTTAGACTTGAATGTGTAGTATTTCTAGTACATTTGCATTTTGGCAAGTAATAGTTATTATAATTATTTTGCGCTTTATTCGCTATGTTTTTTTCAACACTGCTGTGTGTGTGTGTGTGTGTGTGTGTGTGTGTGTGTATGCATATACCAATGTAGCACCCTTTATCGTCAATATTAATGCATTAAAAACACAGTGGTAAATTTTAACTTCACTTTTTCATTAGCTTTTCAATGTTTTTTTGGTACATAGTACGAGGGGGAAAAAAAAAAAGGTACATCAAGTTCAACCAAGGGATGGGAGATTGGGAAGGGATGGGAGAAATTATAGAACTTTGCCTAACCCCTATTAATCCAGAGGAAGGTTTTAAAAAAATACATTTATAATTATGAATAAATATAGAAATTAAAGAATGGGTATGTATAAGGCAAAAACCAATAAGTCATGGAATAGCTATGTGAATATCCAAAATATATTTTATTTGATTAGAACTCAGTATGCTATGCAGAGGTTAAAAACGGCATAGAGAATGCCATATACAAGTCAATGGGAAGGGGAGACAGACCACCATGATAAGTGGCAAACAAAGTAGTAACTCCCACTCACTCACCTAAACCCCTAGAGCAGGCGTTCGAATGCCGAAGATAAAGGAACAAGGACAAAAATGTTGCATCAAAATTAGCATGAGATCAGCATGTCCTGTGTGAGAACCGTTTTAGGGGAGAGGGAGGAAGAGAGAGCCCCACGCGTATCGCCAACAAGTGGCTTCCTCAGGAAGCTAGAGGCAGCTGAGGGCTGGGAGTGTCCCTGCTCTGCCGGGTGAGATCGATATAAGTATCGATCTCACCCGTTTAACCCCTTAGATGCGGTGCACAATACCGTGCACCGCATCTGAGTGGTTTTGGAGAGCGGGAGGGAGCTCCCTCTCCCATCGACACCCGGCGATAAGATCGCCGAGTGTCTGTGTCTACGATTGCAGCCGGGGGCCTAATAAAGGCCCCCTGGTCTGCCTGTAATGAA
The DNA here is from genome assembly GCF_050947455.1 of Rhinoderma darwinii. Classification (NCBI taxonomy): domain Eukaryota; kingdom Metazoa; phylum Chordata; class Amphibia; order Anura; family Rhinodermatidae; genus Rhinoderma; species Rhinoderma darwinii. The sequence goes on along the minus strand of NC_134693.1, from coordinate 71,132,426 downwards.
TGCCTGCTAGGTCATGCCGGAGGCATGACCTAGCAGATGCCTGTCCGTTTTAAACGGACAGGCAATAATACACTGCAATACAAAAGTATTGCAGTGTATAATAGCGATCGGAGGATGGCATAGTGAAGTCCCCTAGTGGGACTAGTATAAAAGTAAAAAAAAGTTGAATAAAGTTAATTTTAAAAAAATGTGAAAAAAAAATGAAAAGCCCACTTTCCCTTACAAACGGATTTACTATTAAAGAAAAAAACCACAATAAAGCAAAAAAGTTGCACATATTTGGTATCGCCACGTCCGTAACGACCCCGACTATAAATCGATTACATTATTTAACCCGCACTGTGAACGCCATAAAAAACTATGGAAGAATTGCTGTTTTCTGTTAATCCTGACTTTAAAAAAAATGTGAAAAAAGTGATCAAAAAGTCGCATCTACTCTCAAATGGTACCAATAAAAACTACAAGACGTCCCGCAAAAAACAAGACTTTATACAGCTATGCCGACGCAAAAATAAAAAAGTTATAGCTCTTCGAATGTGACAATGGAAAAATCTAAAAAATGGCTTGGTCATTAAGGCCCAGAATGCAAGCAGGGGGAAGGGGTTAAAGGCTAAATAGGTTTAATTATTTTAATCTTTCCTCATAAATAAGATCCTCCATTCCCCTAATTAGCTTCGTTGCTCTTCTTTGTATTTTTTCCAACTCCAGGGCATCCTTTCTATGAACTGGAGCCCAGAACTGAACTGCATATTCTAGATGAGGCCTCACTAATGCTTTGTAAAGTGGCAATATTACATCCCTGTCCCGCGAGTCCATGCCGAGTACATGCCTTAGGACCTTGACCAACGGTTCTCCTAAATCCACATATTTTAAACAATAGCCAGCATTATAAACAGGTTTAGTAAGTTAAAAAAAAAAAAAAAAGTGTAATTCTCTTGTCTTTGTGCCGAAGCGCACCTTTCACTCTTCATTCATTCAGTGTCATGTAAATAAATACTCATGACATGCTTTTCAAAGCCTGAAAATTTAAAAGAATCAATGACTCCTTTAGAGACATTATTGTGACCTCTGGAGAGTAGGATGAAAAGCTTTACTTTCTGGTTCTGTGTGCATGTAGTGAGGGGGGGGGGGGGCGCTACAAGTCAAGGCTGGAGAAAGATTGCAGCCTGTTAAAGTCATATGTATCGGATTTGCTTCTGAAAATTTCCGCAACAAATCTAAAGGAAGCAGCAGGAAAATCCACATAATTGTGCATGTTTCCTTGTGGATCTACTTTAAAAAAGAAAAACAAAACGTTATACTCTCCTTCCTAATCTTCTGCTACTCCCCTGGTGACGATGGCCTGGTCCCCTGACTATCTCTGTATCCTGGCCTCCAACGATGACATTTGGACGCCTGTGATTGGCTACGATGGTCACATGTCTTTGCAACAGGTTATCGCCGGAGCCTGGGATATAGTGGTGGGGGGGCAGACTTTTGCCACCAGGGGAGTGGCAAAAACTTAGGAAGGGGAGTGTAGTGGGGGTTTTAAAATGTATTTGAAACTACTTTTTTGCAGTTGAATTCTCAGCAAAAGTCAAAAGAATTGTGGTTTGTTGCTGAATTTGACTCCCCCCTGTTGAACTCCGTGTGATATTGGCATGCTGGATATTTTAAAATCTCCACGGGGGGAGAATTTCCACAAATCTGTATGAAAAATCTGCAGCGATTTGCGTCATGTGAAAAAGCTCTTACTGTCTTATCTATCGCCCCCCACAACCACCAACCTTCCAGTCAGGCCTTATTCACACGGACGTGTCCGTTTTGCGCATGCAAAAGGTCCGTGTGGCATCAGCATATGGTGCGTGGCTGCGTGACTTTCGCGCAGCCGGCATCATTATGACACTCTGTTTTTATGTTTTCATTCATTGTTATTACTACTGTAGCGCAAATCACGCGCGGCACCCGGAAGTGCTTACGTGTGTCGAGCGCGATTTGCACGCACCCATTGACTTCAATGGGTGCGTGCTGCGCGAAACACGGGCAAGTATAGGACATGTCGTGAGTTTTACGCAGCGCACATACGCTGCGTGAAATTCACTGACAGTCTGAACGGCCCCATTCATTAACGTAGGTCCGTGCGACGCACGTGATTTCAACGTGCGTAGCAAGGACGTATTATATGTTCGTGTGAATAAGGCCTTACGCCAGGAGAGTGATGCATGGACTTTTGTTCTAAATCCCTGCTTTGTCAATTGCGTGTGTGTGTGTGCTCGGTCACATATAGAGGTCTATTTTGTAGCAATTCTTAAAAATTCATGTCTGTGGTAAATCTCATCCAAACACAGCCTGAGACGCACAAAATCTCCTAAAAATAAAACTTCAATATGTGCAGTTTTCCTACAATCCACTTTTGCCTATGTAAACATGCTCAAATCTTCACAAGCACAAGAAGTGAAGAAACCGAAAATATCTGCCATCTAGATGCTGGTAAACCTCCTACTAATGGAGTTGACAACTGGCCAGATTAGGCGCAAGGAGTGATAAGATTTGCAACTCCTCATCCTCTCACCCCTTTCCATAATTCCAGGGTATTATGTGTGTTTATTTATTTTTACCCTTTATCTGGAGCATTCACTTTTTAATTTTAATGTAATTTTTGCATTTTTAATGTAATTATTTTGTTTTTAAACTGGGAATCCAATAAAAGCAGTATAAGCTTTGTTATACTTTTAGACCCTTTTGACTCAATTTCTAGTTTTTACCTGAAAAATATGAACAGTAAGTTATTGTTTTTTCCTCCAGGTTGCAAGTATATTAGGTAGCGCTGCTGCTTCTAATGCTGAATGTCATTCTAACGCTAATTTGTATTACTGCTTTATACCTCTGTTACATTGAAAACTGCGTAAAAAAAAAGTCCAGTGGCTAAAGTTTGTGTGTAATATAGATTTTATTTCTTTTGTAGTGTATATGTGAAGCTACAAAAGCCAAATGCAGCAATCTGTGACTGTATTAAAGCTATTGCCATCAATCCTGATTCGGCTCAGCCATACAAGTGGAGAGGAAAAGCACACGCGTAAGTGTTGTCCATTTTGTGGGTTCTGTTTATAGCCAACCCTATGATTGGAGAATAAAGGGCCTTATTCTCTAGAGCAGTGGTTCCCAAACTTTCTGAAGCTGGGACCCACTTTTGGCCGAGACTTTTGTTTGGCGCCCCAAGTCGTCTGACATATGTCCACATCATTCGTAGTTAGATGGCGGTACTTGGCTCCATTTAAAGAAAAAAAAGTCCCTACAATATCGAAAACAATGATAATTGTGCTGGCGGGGGATGTGGCGGGCTTAAGGTGTCTTGCCATCTCGCCGGACTATGGCCACTGATGGCGAGTTATGTGACCAGACCTGTCCATCGGGGCCCATCAGACGCGTTGCTTGGGGTTTAGCACAGGTGAAACACATTTGAGTGTGCTCTAACCCAGTGGGCCCCCCACACAGTATAATGACCCCTATAGCTGCCCCCACACAGGATAACGCCCCTGTAGCTGCCCCCACACAGGATAACGCCCCTGTAGCTGCCCCCACACAGGATAACGCCCCTGTAGCTGCCCCCACACAGGATAACGCCCCTGTAGCTGCCCCCACACAGGATAACGCCCCTACACTTTTTAGTGACCCCTTAGCACCCCTTACACAGATGTCACTACATCGCGCCTGTCTGCCCCATAGCCTCTCACGGCATTCTGAATGCTGAAGCAAGGAGCCGTCAGCTCCTCGCTCCAACATTGGATTCAACTGTATCTACGTTCTGAGGATGCAGATACAGTTGACATCGGGAGTGGCTTGCGACCCCCCTCTGATGTCTTCTCACAACACCTCAGGGGGTCGCGTCCCACAGCTTGGGAAATTCTGCTCTATAGAACTTGCGCAGCTAAGATTTGTACATCTAGATACTCAAAATCTCAGTAAAAGTTATAATCTCTTTTTAGTTTGCGCTTTCGAACAAATGTTAATTACAAATAAGGACATTTAAAAGGTTAGTTTCTAAATGCCACAAGGCTACAGTGTGAATTTATCCCCGAGCACAATCTGTGTGATCACTAGCAAACAGCTATAATCTGTGGGGGAATCTGACAGCAAGTGTTAAAGAGAACCTTTCACCTCCCCATACATGTGCAGCATGTAATGAGGAGGACCGCACAAACCCTGAGGCACTTTACTTTTTTTTTTTCTCTACCTCCCTCCGTTCTTTAGATATCGGTGCTGTTATATTTGGTGCCCGATATTTAAATAACTCCCTGAACAGTCAACGGGTGTGTACTGGCAAGGGGGCGTGTTACTATGGCTGTGACACTGTCGAATCAGATATGGACATTGCCACAGCAAGAGCGAGCAGAGAAAGTGCACGCTCTCTCTCTCCCGCTTTGAAGATCAGTCTTTTCACCCCAATTGGCAGGGGGGGGGGGCGTGTCACTGCTACAGACAGTGTAAGAGCTGGGGAGGCTATTTTTCAGGGACCAGTTCAGTTGTGAAGTGACTTTGAGGGCCTTCTATATTAGAAATTCCCCATAAATCACCCATCATTTTAAAAACTGCACCCATCAAAGTATTCAAAACGGCATTCAGAAAGTGACTTAAAGAGGCTCTATCACCACATTATAAGTGGCCTATATTGTACATGATGTGATCGGCGCTGTAATGTAGATTACAGCAGTGGTTTTTATTTAGAAAAACGATAATTTTTGACGGAGTTATGACCTATTTTAGCTTTATTCTAATGACTTTCTTAAAGGGAATGTGTTGCCAGAAAAACATGTTTTTTTAAAAAAAATTAAACATTTAGTGTGTGGGTGGTTAAACATTGTTCAAATTTTTTTTATTTTCCAGGAAATATTATAAATTATTTCTAATTTATAATACTACCCATTTTTGGTCACTAGATGGCGCTGTTCCCAAAATTGCAGCATTGGGTTAACAGCCCTCGCTCTAGTGAGCTCTCGGCATCCCCCCCTCCTTTATCCTGGCTAGTGCCGGGATAAACGAGGGGTTTGAACGGTGTAACCTCCTACACTGTGTGTCGCCATTTTTTGAGCTAACCCACAGTGTAGTAGGTTTACATACAGTAGTAAACACACACAAACACGAACATACATTGAAATCTCTTACCTGCTCCTGCCGCCGCGGCTCCCTCCGGCCCGTCCGCTCCGTTTGCTGCCGCTGGTGCAAGTGCAGAAATCCGGAAGCCGCGACCGGAAGTAGTAATATTACTGTCCGGCCGCGACTTCCGGTCCACAGGAAAATGGCGCCAGACGGCGCCAATTTCGAATAGGACTGTGTGGGAGCGGCGCATGCGCAGTTCCCACACAGACGCCGTACACTGCAGTCAATGGGACGGGAGCCGTTCGCAGTCCCTATGGGACTCTGGCTGCCGTATTCCATGTCTGTATGTGTCGTTAATCGACACACACAGAAATGGAACAAAAAATGGCAGCCCCCATAGGGAAGAAAAAGTGTAAAAATAAGAAAAAGTAAAACACAAACACACAAATATAAAAGTTTTTAATAAAGCACTAACATCTTTAACATATTAAAAAATTATTTCTGATGACACTGTTCCTTTAATGGACAACTGGGCGTGTTTTACTTTTTGAACAAGTGGGCGTTTTGGAGTGAAGTGTAAGCCCCTGACCAATCAGCGTCATACACTTCTCCCCATTCATTTACACAGCAGATAGCGTTCTTATTACATCACTATGTGTAGCCACATAAACACACTATAAGTCTACTGCAGTGTCCTGACAATGAATATACATTACCTCCAGCCAGGACGTGATGTCTATTCAGAATTCTGACACTTCTGTAGCGTTTATGTGAGATTTACAGCAAAGCAAACGTAATCTCGTTTTAAATGACAGGTTACATCGTAATCTCGCGAGATTATGTTTACCTTGCTGTAAATCTCACAGAAACGCTACAGAAGTGTCAGGATTCGGAATACACCTCACGTCCTGGCTGGAGGTAATGTATATTCATTTTCAGGACACTGTGTGCTTGTGGCTGCACATAGTGATGTAATAAGAACGCTATCTGCTGTGTAAATGAATGGAGAGAAGTGTATGACGCTGATTGGTCACTGATTGGTCAGCGTCATACACTCCTCTGTACAACGCCCACTTGGTCAAAAAGTAAAATACGCTCAGTTGTCCATTAAGAAACTCATTAGCATAAATCTAAAATAGGTCATAACTCAGTCAAAAATTATTGTTTTTCTAAATAAAACACTGCATGAATCTACATTACAGCGCCGAACACATCATGTACAAGATAGGCCACTTATAATGTGGTGACAGAGCCTCTTTAAAGGGGTTTTCACACGAGGGACTTTTATGACCTATCCACAGGATATGTCATTAACGTCGGATAGATGCGGGTCCCACCTCTGGGACCCGCATCTATCTCTAGAACGGGGCCCCCTAAACCCTGTTCTAGCTTTGTCTGTTATCACTGAGTCCCGGACACTTCCTAACTCCCATAGTAGTGAATAGCAGTTACGGAAGCAGCGTAGCATGCGAGCTACGCTGTTTCCGTAACAACCATTCAGTTCTATGGGGCTTAAGAAAACAGCGTAACTAAGCGAGCTACGCCGTTTTCACCTTCATGGTCATTTCTAGAACGTTTCGGACTATCCAAGGCCTTTATCACAATCACTATGAGAAAAAAAGAACAAGTATATAATAATTTTTTGGGAGTAGTAATTGCATAGTAAGCGTTTATGATTACATCATTTCCAAAATATTGACTTTGTTAAAGAAATCCAAATTAAATATAACAAATATCATATAGACGATACATTTCTAATGTGGTCAAAAGGTAATTGGAGCACGAAATAATGCCAGACGCCTTTACATCAATCTCCATTCAAATTATATATAAGGTAGGTCTCTTCCGTGCTCTAGGCTCAATATTCTATCCTCTACATTCCATTTCCTGTTCTGTGCAGTATATTGCCGGTACTTTATGGTATGCTCTTGAGGGGTATTTTGTCAATACCCCTCCATGTTTCTAAATTGTTATATATGCACTTTATGTATTCAATTTAATTATCTACTAAATTCAGAAATATGTTTTAATTTCTTGATGTTTGTGCTTATATGCAGATGTTTCTATTGCAGTGTGGCCTAAAATTGTGATTTTTATTAAGGCCATAATCACCCAGCATGTATGTATGCGTATATATTCACACACACAAACTTAACAACAAAACATGTAAACGCAAAGCCTAAAATGTCCTCACGAACACAATTATATTGGCATTTCATACTTCTAAATAAAGATAGACAACCCGCTTATCAGCTGTTATGAAGGGGCTGCAGCGCTCATACGAGCGCTGCTTCCCCTTCATTTCCTTTACCGCTCACACTGTGAATCGTCGACACGCTTGTAGCAGCGGTTCACCGTATTACAGCCTTCTCCCATTTTACTTCAGCCCCACAGATGCCTGGTCAATACGGATCGTGGAACCTATGTTATACAGAAAAATTCAAAAATTACTATTTTCTCTCACACAATCTATTATTACTAAAAAGAGGAAAAGAAAAAGTTATTGGTATTGCCACATCCAAAACGACCCGTACTATAATATGAACACGTTGTTCATCCCGCATGGTAAACGGCGTAAAAAAAAAAAAAGAAACAATGGCAAAATAGCTGCTTTCTGTTCATCTCGACTCCTAAATACAGGAATAAAAGGCAATCTAATTTCTATTGGCACTATTTTGGTGGTAGATGTTTAGAAGTTGTCCTGCATAAAACAAGACTTCAAACAGCTAGGTTGCCTAAAAAATAAAGTTGTTATAAAATAAATTTTGTAAAAAAAAAAAAAACTATATACAGTATGGTATTGTCCGAAATGTAACAACCTGGAAAATTATTTACACTGTACAAAGTACGCTATAAAAAAGGAGAAATTGCAGGGTTTTTCCCATTTCCTCCCCCAAAAAGTAATTCAATGCACTATTTGTACCCGCAAATGGTTCCTGTACACACTACAACGCTTCTCACAAAATACAAGGTCTCATGCATCTAGTTTTAATAAAATAATGAAGTTACAACCGCTGGAACACAGAGGGGGAAAGAAATCTATTGGTCTTAAAGGGGTTTTCCCATCTTGGAGATTTATGGCATATCTACAGGATATGCCATAAAAGTTTGATAGATGTGGGTCCCACCTCTGGGACCCGCACCTATCTCTAGAACGGGGCCACCTAAACCCCGTTCTAGCTTACTCTTCTCCCATGGTCTACCGGCAACATCCTGGTTAGGTGGTCGGGAGTTACGGAAACAGCCAAGCTCACTTAGCTACGCTGTTTCTGTAACTCCCATAGAAGTGAATGGGAGTTACGAAAACAGCGTAGCACGGAAAGCTACGCTGTTTCCGGAACTCAGTAGCTACAAAAACAGCTGAGTTACAGAAACGGCATAGCTCAACGAACACAGCTGTTTCCGTAATTCCTGACCACTTAACCAGGAAGTGGCTGGGAGGCAGCGGAGCCCAGTAAGCTAGAACAGGGTTTAGGGGGCCCTGTTCCAGAGATAGGTGCGGGTTTCAGAGGTGGGAACCGCATCTATCAGACTTTTATGGCATATCTTGTGGATATGCCATAAATGTCCAAGATGGAAAACCCCTTTGAGGCTAAAATTTTTACGTCACCAAGGTTAAAAATGCACTTGACCCCTTAAGGACACGGCCAATTTTCTTATTTCCCTCTTTGCACCCCGACGCTCATAACTTTTTTTTTTTTTTTTTTTTTTTTTTTTATGTGCGCCGTAGTTGTATGAGACTTTGTTTTTTGCGGGACGAGCTGTACTTTTTGTAGGTACCATTCTTTTGGTACACATACATTATCGTTTAATTTATATACATTTTTAATTTGGCAAATGCAGAAAAAAAACATTTCCGCTTCAGTTTTAATATATATAATTTTTATTTTGAATTTTTTTTAACATTGTGTTTTTTGTATATTTAACATTTTTTCTTTTCTTTTTTTTTTTTTTTTTTTTTTTTTTTTTTTTTTTTTTAATCCCATAGAGCGATTTTTCATTTAACTGAAATGTACCGGCATATATCTATATGCCAGTACATTAGCCTGTGTACTGATTCTACACAGGCAGTTGCTAGGGCATACCTCAGTATGTCCTAACTAGGGATGCACGGTGCATCGAAACTTCGATACTGTGCATCCCTAAACGGTTCGATACCGCTATTTCCTGTATTTCGATACTGCGCTGCGCAGCCGCACAGCTCAGTATAGTAATACATGAAAGTATGGGAGCGCGGCTGTGTAATTCAGCCACAGCCCCGCTCCTGAGTCATGATAAGTTTGCGGTGTCAGGATGATGTGATGCGGCCAGCGCTGCACTTATGAGCGGCGGCACTGAAGACAGAACATGGCGGGCGCTCTACAAAACACCCCCATGTTCTCTCGTCAGTGCCTGAACCGCCGCTCATTAGTGCAGCGCCGGCCGCACCTCCTCATGCTGACCGCTCGACCACTTACTGTCAGGAGCGGGGCAATGGCTGTATTACACAGCCGCAGCCCCGCTCTATAACGGCGGAGATCAGAGAAACCTCTCATCTCCGCCGTTATTCCCCTGAATGCTGCGATCACAGCTGACTGCAGCATTCAGGAGAAAATGAGAAGGGGGGATGCCCCTGGATCGCGTCACAGGGAATTCCTGTGACGCGATCGAGGGCCATACCATATATGGGCAGACAGCCCAGGGTCTATTGACGGACCCCAGGGCTGTCTTACCATATTTCATGTTGTTAGGACATACCCAAGTATGTCCTAACAACTGCCTGTGTGCTATCTGTCCACAGGCTAATGTACTGGCGTATATCTGATATATGTCTGTGTGCTATCCGTCCACAGGCTAATGTACTGGCACATATCTGATATATGTCAGTACATTAAAGTTTAAAAATAAAGTAAAAACAAAGTATTGTTAAATTTTTTAAAAAATACACATTCACCTTTTTTACAATAAACATTAAAATAAGTCTCAATACATAAAATATACACATTCAGTATTGGCGAGGCCGTAATAACCCGCACAACAATTTTTCCCATCATTTATGATGTGTACACTGTAAAAAAAATGAAATAAACACTGCTTTCTTTCACTTATTAATGTGAGGTGCGATTAATTTAACCTCCATGTTCCTCACATTAATAGTAATTAACCCCATCATGTACCTCGCACATTAACCCATTATGACTGAGAAACATGATGGGATTAATTACTATTAATGTGAGGCGCATTCAAAATTCATCACACGTCGCACCTCACATCAGAAAACGGAAGAATTTTATTTTTTTATTACTGTTGGCAAAGTATCGAAATTGGTATCGAAATCGCAATACTAAACGAAGTATCGGTATCGAAGTCCAAATTCTGGTATCGTGACATCCCTAGTCCTAACAGGAAACATGGTCAGACAGCCCTGGGGTCCCTCTATGTACTCTAGGCTGTCTGACCATACAAGTTATGGGCTTTGATCGTGTCACGGGGATTTTCTGTGACTCTATCAAAGGGCAGTCCCCCCTTTTCTTAATTACTTTGAATGTTGCAATCAGCTTTGATCGCGGCATTCAAGGGGTTAACGGCGGAGAGGTTTCTGTTCTCTTCGCCGTTAGAGCGGGGCTGCGGCTGTGTATTACAGCCGGTGCCCTGCTATTGATCGCGTGCGGACACTGCTGTCACACAGGACAAGAATGCTCATCCTAATGCGCGAAGTCCCCGCCGCTCAGGACGAGTATTCTCGTCCTTTCTCAGCAACTAGTTAAAGGGTTTGTCGGTTTTCAGCAAATTATTGTCTTTTTTTGCGTAATTTAAAGTTACACAATTTTCCAATATACACGTGTCTATAGCCGGACCATGGACAGAATTTTATCCACTGGAAGTTAATGAATGCTCCTACTGAATGACAACAAGAAGAGATCTTGAAAACTGAGGAATTATTAGAGATAGAATATTAAATTATTTATTACATTTAAATCTAAAATAAATAACATTAATTTGCTGAAAGTGGACAACTCCTTTTAAGGCACCTGAATTATGTGTAAATTGTATTTACTTGACATAAATTAAAAATCTACCATAAAAAAGGGAAATTTTCAGGAGGGTTTTTCAATTTTTAATGTGACTGTTAAGGGATGATTGAACAACATTTTGAGAAACCCGATTATATACACTAAAATAGATTTTGTGCAACTTTGCATTATTCTTTAGGCTTCTGGGGCACTGGGAAGAAGCTGCACATGACTTGGCAATGGCTTGCAAATTGGATTATGATGAAGAAGCAAGTGCTATGCTTAAGGAAGTGCAACCACGTGTAAGTAATATGCTTTATATTAATTTATATCAGGCTAACACACTGATTTCACAAATGGACAAAAGTGTTGAATACCTGGACATTATACGCAAGTGCTTTTCTAATATCTCATTCAAACCCTGATTTGTGTTCATTGAGCCACTAGAGCAATATTGACATTCCATATGTATTATAACGGCATCATTTTATCCAATATCTAAGTTAAAGCTAGGCTAATTTATTAACACAAGTTGCAGCAAGTGACCTAACTACCACCATAACAGCCGTAGCTGCATTAGGTCTCAGGGTGCCTGGGTCACCCTGCAACAATTAAAGGGGGTTTCCACTTTCTGACAACTGATGACCTATCCACTGGATAGGTCATCAGTATATGATCGGTGCATGTCCGACCCCGCACCATTCCGCCACGCCGGCTGCCTCCGGGCACTGGACGATGTTGCCAGAAGCACATGGCTCCGGTTAAAGACTAGCGGCTGAGCTGCAGTATTGCAGCTCTGCTTCTATTCAAGTGAATAGGAGCAAAGCTGCAGTTCTGCCAAACGGCCGCTATGCAGTGGTGGGAGCCATCTGCTTCCGGCTCCAACTACTGCATCCCGTTCCAAACATCCAGTGCACGGAGGCAGCCGAAGTTGTGGATTGGTGCACAGTAGGGATGTCGGACACTCACCTATCATACACTTATGATCTATCCGGTGGATAGGTCATCGGTTTTCAAAAAGTGGACAACCCCTTTTAACTCTATAAATGCGTGTTTAGGACGCAGATACAGTTCAATGCAATGCTGTTCAATGCTCCACCATTCACTATGTAATCCACTCTGTCGCAAGCCGGCGCAATGCAGTGTGGGAGGCACGCAGGGGGCATCGCTGCAGTGTGGGAGGCACGCAGGGGGCATCGCTGCAGTGTGGGAGGCACGCAGGGGGCATCGCTGCAGTGTGGGAGGCACGCAGGGGGCATCGCTGCAGTGTGGGAGGCACGCAGGGGGCATCGCTGCAGTGTGGGAGGCACGCAGGGGGCATCGCTGCAGTGTGGGAGGCACGCAGGGGGCATCGCTGCAGTGTGGGAGGCACGCAGGGGGCATCGCTGCAGTGTGGGAGGCACGCAGGGGGCATCGCTGCAGTGTGGGAGGCACGCAGGGGGCATCGCTGCAGTGTGGGAGGCACGCAGGGGGCATCGCTGCAGTGTGGGAGGCACGCAGGGGGCATCGCTGCAGTGTGGGAGGCACGCAGGGGGCATCGCTGCAGTGTGGGAGGCACGCAGGGGGCATCGCTGCAGTGTGGGAGGCACGCAGGGGGCATCGCTGCAGTGTGGGAGGCACGCAGGGGGCATCGCTGCAGTGTGGGAGGCACGCAGGGGGCATCGCTGCAGTGTGGGAGGCACGCAGGGGGCATCGCTGCAGTGTGGGAGGCACGCAGGGGGCATCGCTGCAGTGTGGGAGGCACGCAGGGGGCATCGCTGCAGTGTGGGAGGCACGCAGGGGGCATCGCTGCAGTGTGGGAGGCACGCAGGGGGCATCGCTGCAGTGTGGGAGGCACGCAGGGGGCATCGCTGCAGTGTGGGAGGCACGCAGGGGGCATCGCTGCAGTGTGGGAGGCACGCAGGGGGCATCGCTGCAGTGTGGGAGGCACGCAGGGGGCATCGCTGCAGTGTGGGAGGCACGCAGGGGGCATCGCTGCAGTGTGGGAGGCACGCAGGGGGCATCGCTGCAGTGTGGGAGGCACGCAGGGGGCATCGCTGCAGTGTGGGAGGCACGCAGGGGGCATCGCTGCAGTGTGGGGGGCACGCAGGGGGCATCGCTGCAGTGTGGGGGGCACGCAGGGGGCATCGCTGCAGTGTGGGGGGCACGCAGGGGGCATCGCTGCAGTGTGGGGGGCACGCAGGGGGCATCGCTGCAGTGTGGGGGGCACGCAGGGGGCATCGCTGCAGTGTGGGGGGCACGCAGGGGGCACCGCTGCAGTGTGGGGGGCACCGCTGCAGTGTGGGGGGCACCGCTGCAGTGTGGGGGGCACCGCTGCAGTGTGGGGGGCACCGCTGCAGTGTGGGGGGCACGCAGGGGCACCGCTGCAGTGTGGGGGCACGCAGGGGGCACCGCTGCAGTGTGGGGGCACGCAGGGGGCACCGCTGCAGTGTGGGGGGCACGCAGGGGGCACCGCTGCAGTGTGGGGGGCACGCAGGGGCACCGCTGCAGTGTGGGGGGCACGCAGGGGCACCGCTGCAGTGTGGGGGGCACGCAGGGGGCACCGCTGCAGTGTGGGGGGCACGCAGGGGGCACCGCTGCAGTGTGGGGGGCACGCAGGGGGCATCGCTGCAGTGTGGGGGGCACGCAGGGGGCATCGCTGCAGTGTGGGGGGCACGCAGGGGGCATCGCTGCAGTGTGGGGGGCACGCAGGGGGCATCGCTGCAGTGTGGGGGGCACGCAGGGGGCATCGCTGCAGTGTGGGGGGCACGCAGGGGGCACCGCTGCAGTGTGGGGGGCACGCAGGGGGCACCGCTGCAGTGTGGGGGGCACGCAGGGGGCACCGCTGCAGTGTGGGGGGCACGCAGGGGGCACCGCTGCAGTGTGGGGGGCACGCAGGGGGCACCGCTGCAGTGTGGGGGGCACGCAGGGGGCACCGCTGCAGTGTGGGGGGCACGCAGGGGGCACCGCTGCAGTGTGGGGGCGGCCTTACCGTGTGGGGGCACGAAGGCGGCATCACTACTGTGTTGGGGACAATAAGAAGGGAATCATTACCGTAAGGGGGCACCATCACATTGTAGGGGCACGATTACGGTGTGCCAAACAAAAAAGCATTATGAAATTGTGTGGGGTATAAAGGGGCTGTATCCGTGTCAAGCCAAAGGTGGGCACTATTACTGCACTGAGGTGTTATTACAGCATGGGGCACTAGCTTTATGCCACTGTTATTTTTATGGGCACTATCTGTGTAACACTATTTTTGCAGCACTAGGACACCGGTAAAGGCAGGAAGATGGGTAGTTTCTGTACAGGGTGAGGATGTGCTGGAAAAGCTAAGAGCTAATGATAAATGGGCAGAAAGCTCTGTAAAGACCAGTCTGGGACGGGAGTAGTCATCATGGCGGTTAGGGTTGGATGGAGAAAGAAAGGAGATTGAACGAGTCCAATCAGAGAAGACGTCACTGTGAGTCTCTAGATATAATTGTACTGTATCCATTGCACTGTATTCACATCGTGATTATACTGTAGAGCGCCAGTGTAGAACATGTGTGACCACTGTATGGTGAACTATTGGTTATATTGGTCTTTGTGGTAGATATACAGTACTGTGCAAAAGGTTTAGACAGTTGTGGAAAATGTCTGCATTGTAAGAAGGCTTTCAAGAATAGAAGTGTTAATAGTTTGCTTCATCAATTGACAAAATACAAAGTGAATGAATAGAGGAGAAATCTAAATCCAATCATTAATTGGTGTGACCACCCTTTGCCTTTTAAGCAGTATAAATTCTTCTAGGTACACTTGCAAACCGTTTTTGAAGGATCTCGGCAGGGAGGTTGTTCCAAACATCTTGGAGAATTAACCACAGATCCTCTGTGGATGTAGGCTTCCTAAAATCCTTCTGTCTCCATGTATACCCAATATAACTTTTACTTCATATTGTTTAAAATAATGTGCAAAACATACACACAGGACAAATTTAAAGGCTAAAAATGTGCTCTCTTTTGTGAGAAAAACGGACATTCTGTACGTTTTGTGCAGAGTAAATGCAAAGCTCCAAAAATTACTGCATAAAGGAGGAGGTTTTTTCAAAGGTATATTTTGGGGTAATCCACCCCCCTACCCATTCTATAGTGTGTCCAAGTCCATCTTGATCCTGTAGCTGGGGACTGGGAAACCTCCTTTTTTCCTTTTATATGTGTCCAGGCAGATAATGCTGTTCTCCCGACGCGTTTCCTTGTGGCCAAGATTCTTCAGGGGAGTTTAGGCCAATTAGCCTCTATGGTCAGAGGCTTTGGAGCAAGAAAAAAGATAAATCCTATGCAGTGGCAAAGAAAGTTAAGTGCATCTGTTCCCACGATGCTGGGATAAACGCCTGTCACGGCGTGGGAACAGATGCACTTAACTTTCTTTGCCACTGCATAGGATTTATCTTTTTTCTTGCTCCAAAGCCTCTGACCATAGAGGCTAATTGGCCTAAACTCCCCTGAAGAATCTTGGCCACAAGGAAACGCGTCGGGAGAACAGCATTATCTGCCTGGACACATATAAAAGGAGGTTTCCCAGTCCCCAGCTACAGGATCAAGATGGACTTGGACACACTATAGAATGGGTAGGGGGGTGGATTACCCCAAAATATACCTTTGAAAAAACCTCCTCCTTTATGCAGTAATTTTTGGAGCTTTGCATGTACTCTGCACAAAACGTACAGAATGTCAGTTGCATTTACTCTGCACAAAACGTACAGAATGTCAGTTTTTCTCTCACAAAAGAGAGCACATTTTTAGCCTTTAAATTTGTCCTGTGTGTATGTTTTGCACATTATTTTAAACAATATGAAGTAAAAGTTATATTTTATAAAGCTCTATCATTATTCCAGTGATTCTTTACTAATTCTAAATAGAGTATTTATGCTATAAAAAAACCTTTGGTGGAAGGAATAAAAATACCACCTGACATCTATCCATGTATACCCAGACAGACTCATGGATTTTGTAGGCTTATAGTCAGGTGTATAATTAACCAACTATACCAAACAGGTGATAATGATCATCACTTTCGTATGTAGGTTGAAACAGTCATTAACTAACAAACAGCTGTGTAGGAAGCCTACAACTGGGTGAGGAATAGCCAAACTTTGCTACAAAGGTGAGGTTGTGGCAATTTCATGTCACAGGTTCTCCATGGCAAGAATGAGCTCAGCAGCAAGACACAAGATATCAAAGCAGACTGGGATTTCAATATGTGCTGATCAATCTCTTTTGAAAAGCACAAAGAAATGGGCAACGTTTAGGACAGTTGACACAGTGGTCAGCCAGGATAACTTTGTGCAGCAGATTAAAGACACATCATGCTTACTAACCTTCGAAAATCAGAATATGTCCAGCAGTGCCGCTCAGAACTGGCTGAAACCAGTGAGACGCAGGTACAACGATCTACTGTTCGGAGAAGTCTGGCCACAAGCAGTCTTCATGGAAGAATTGTGGCCAAAAAGCCATATCTTCGACGTGGAAACAAGGCAAAGCGACTCAACTATGCACGAAAACATAGGAACTGGGGTTCAGAAAAATGGTAGCAGGTCCTGTAGACTGATGAGTCAAAATTTGACTTTAACAAAAGGCAGTTTGTTTGCCGAAGGGCCAGAGAGCGGTACAATAATGAGGTTCTGCAGGCAACAGTGAATCAAGTTGGTGGTTCCTTGCAAGTTTGGGGCTGCATTTCAGCAAATGGTTAGGGAGGGGGACAGGATTAATGGTGTCCTCAATGCTGAGAAATACAGTTAGATACTTATCCATCATGCAATACAATCAGGGAAGCGTATGGTTGGCTCCAAGTTTATTCTGCAGCAGTACAACGACCCCAAACATACAGCTAATGTCATTAAGAACTAGCTTCAGCGTAAAGTGATGATATAGCCCTCACAGAGCCCTGATTTCAAGATTAAATCTGTCTGGGATTACATGACGAGACAGAAGGATTTGATGAAGCCTACAACCACCGAAGATCTGTGGTTAGTTCTCCAAGATGTTTGGAACAACCTCCCTGCCGTGTTCCTTTTAAAAACTGTGCAAATCTACTTAAAATAATTTATGCCGTTTCGAAGGCAAAGGGTGGTCACACCAAATATTTATTTGATTTAAATCTCTCCATTTCATTCACTTTTGTATTTTGTTAATTGATAAATAAAAATCAACACTTCTATTTTTAAAAGCATTTTTACTTTTCAGCATTTTTCCACAACTGCCTAAAACTTTTGAACTGTGATGTATGTGGTCATGTTGTGGAGGTAATATTTGGTCGTTGTATAGTAAAATATTTATTATCAGTCATAAATACCAACCTATATCCATGCATAAGTGTTTGTTACATTATTGCTTAACCTGTAGGGGTAAGCGCACACTTGACAGCCTAGTTGTATTTTTTATTTTTGATGTGACAGGAAAGTGTCTTTTATTATAACCTATATATATCTCGATAATATATCTATAGCATAAGACATAGGAAATATAGTCCACAAAACCAAAAAATGTCTAAGCTCAATTACTCCAAAATAAATGTTATGATTATCTTTATTAGTCCCCAATAAAAGGACAAAGTACCCCCCTACAATAATTAAACAAACATTGTACAAAACCGTTAAACATAGTTTTTAATTTATCTCAGGTGAAAACAAGCTGCACTAATCCACTGTAGATGATAGAATCACTAATGTTATATCTTATTAATTGTACATCTGAGGACAAAATACGTAGCTGTACCACCGTTCCAATCAGACTAAAGTGACAAAGTGCAAGAAATTCAATAATAGAACTGATACCTGGGGTGGACATGATGGCAGATTAAAAGTATGCACCTGAGGAGACACCTCGACGCGCTTTTCGCACCCTCTGTCCGGAGGTGATTTCGCGCTTCCTGACGAAGGGTGCGAAACACGCGTCTGTCTCCTCCGGTGCATACTTTTCATCTGCCATCATAAAGATTATCATAACATTTATATTTGAGTAATTGAGTTTTGATTGGGCTTATTAGGCATTTTTTGGTTTTGAGGAAAGTCTTTTGCCTTAATTTCACATTGAACTAGTAAATGTTCATACTTGAGGGGGGCCCTTGCCAAAGGTTTACTAATGGACCTACCTTTTTCTAGTTATGCCCCGGTTTGCAGCAAATTAAAGGGAACCTGCCAGAAGGGTTTAGGCCTTCAAATCTCAACCACTGACTTAGTGTGTGTATATAAAAAGCGCTCTACACATGTCTCTATGTATAATCCGTACCTGCATTCTGGAAAATATGTACTTTGAGCATCACACGTGCTGTAAGCAAATGTGGTACTTGAAATCCTGAATTTGGAGCTTCTCAAGTGAACGGTCAGTGTTGCCGTTCCCTAACCAGGCCCATGCTGGCTGGATTGTGACATCCTGGCGGCTTCCGGTGCTTGTGTAATGCTATGATGAAGACAGGGTAAGTACTCCAAGCATCACTACGCATGTGCCGAAAGTGCCAGGCTGTTAGAGGACGCCGGAATAGGTGTTTTTAGGGAGCGAGCGGTGACTGTTCACTTGAATGGCTATGCCTCAATGACTCCTAAAACCTTATTTGCATACAGGGAGTGTGACCTTTCTTAAAAGTACATATTTTCCAGAATGCAGTAGTGATTATATGTTGATGGCTATTTATACACACTGTAAGTTAGTGGTTTGGGAGCCTAAATCGTTCTGAAGGGTTCTCTTTAATGACTACATATGCATTCTTTGATAAATTTGTCACAACATACATTGCTACCATTACCTTTTACACTAGCTACTCACTTGGAGCCATGGCGTGTATGAAATGCTGATGTTTTTACAATTTGTAATGGGGCAAAAATGTACACTTAGGCTCAGAAAATTGTAGAACACAAACGAAAATATGAACGTAAACGGCAAGAAAAGGAGATTAATGAACGCAAGGAGCGACTGAGAAAAGTCAAAGAGGAACATGAAAAGGAACAAAGGGTGAGTAACAAAGTGTTATAGTTTATAGTATATTTTGCTTTGCGTAGGATTGTTTTGTCACTTAAGTTCCCCTACCTGTTAATAAATCCTGACAGACAGAATACAAAACCATAAGGCTTTGTTCACACTACCATAAAAATTCACCAAAAAGGGAGAAGGAACTGCTGGGATCACATTCTGTGTGTTAGGACAGGAGTTATTTCAGGGTGCTGTACACTGCACTCTTTGAACAGTAAAAATAAAATTAAGCCATCCTCACTTGGCATCATTCTGGCACTGGTAAAGAGCAGTACAGTACATTAAGCACAGGTAGATAGCAGTATAACACATGTAGCACTGTACTTTACCTCACAGGTGCTACTGGACAACAGTCAGTTCATCTGCTTTAGTAACAGTGCCAACAATTGACTTTACTAATCCCCAATGTTATGCGCTGATTCACAAACGTTTACCAGTAAAACGTCCACATTTGTTACTCCTGTGGTGCCATTATCACCACTGCCTATGGCTCTAAGTTGAACTTGACTTACAGTGGTCAAGGAAAAGCCATTCTGATTTGAAATATTTTAACCTGAGGCCTTTGTCGTTTGAGGGATCATTGTGAACGTAAGTTTATTCGTCAAAGCGTACCTCCAGTTACAGAAAATACAAGAGACTAAACCAAGAAAATATGATCGACTACGGCACACAATAATGAAAAAAATATATAAATTTAATTAAATAACAAACATGAGACAATTTAAAAGATGGAATAAGGAATAAGTCACACAATAAAAAGACGTCGCATCAATCAAAAGGTCGGATATGAGTGTTGTGTCAACATGTAAACAGTTTACATTATAGCAGCAATAGGGAATGCATATGATCACAGAGGAAACCGTGTCCAGTTGAGATCACAGCAAGTAAGAGCCAGACATGTCCAAGAACAGCGATATAGTCAGTACAAAAATGAGGTACTAGTGATTGTAGCGATCTCTGCATAGGTGTGAGAGAGGAGTATGGATCGCAGGAAGTTTAGATACACGATGTTAACGGACAGTGTAACATATCAAAATATCTTTGGAATCAACAGAAGGTAACCAGAGATGATGGACAAAACAAGGCAATGGCTGCTAGACAAAACAAAAGTTATGAAACATACCGGTGGACATGATGGAAGTGTGAGATGAGACGTCTGAACCCGACGCGCGTTTCGGCAACTGCCTTCGTCCGGGGTTTAGGGTCAGACTACTTGTGCCCAGCTATATGTAGTACACAGACCGTGTATTTGATTAATTAATTAGTTAAAACAGTGAAGGAGGAGGTAGCATGAACAGGGTGGAGGTAATCGGCGTCTGATGCGGGGTACAAAGATGGCGCTGCCCCACTTCCTGTACCACGTCATCAGAGAGGATGTGAGGCGGCGAGGACTGACAACGCCCCCCCACCTCCTACTCCAATTGCAGACAGCGGTCGGAAGAGGCCAGAGCCACTCCCCCCCCCCCCCCCCCCCCCCCCCCCCCCGAAAGTATGTTGTTACAGATTGTAAACACCATCAGCGCACAGCCACCCATGATACATATGCCGGCAATGTTAATAAATTTTTTGTACTTGTGTTTATTATTCATCATTTTCACTCACATCATCGGCCCCAGAATTATTCTCTTGGTACCGTCTTACACTTTTACACTGTACGTATCTCCTTACTCAAGCATCAATATCCTTGCATAACTTCACTCAGCCACTCTTTATTTATCACTGCCCTTCCACTTCACTATATCACTTTCACTTTCAACTGCCGTATTTTTTCACTGCTATCCTCCCCACACATTCTTACTTATTATCACTTTATTATGTTTGCATATACTCATTCATCTCTGCACCCACACATCTCAGGCAATCCGTTTCACTTTCCTCCCAGATCGTCCCACTCATGTCATATTGTTTTACACTTACGTTCATTGTATTACTCATTCACACATCACTCCCGTCCAACACATTGCCGGCATATGTATCATGGGTGGCTGTGCGCTGATGGTGTTTACAATCTGTAACAACATACTTTCGGGGGGGGAGTGGCTCTGGCCTCTTCCGACCGCTGTCTGCAATTGGAGTAGGAGGTGGGGGGGCGTTGTCAGTCCTCGCCGCCTCACATCCTCTCTGATGACGTGGTACAGGAAGTGGGGCAGCGCCATCTTTGTACCCCGCATCAGACGCCGATTACCTCCACCCTGTTCATGCTACCTCCTCCTTCACTGTTTTAACTAATTAATTAATCAAATACACGGTCTGTGTACTACATATAGCTGGGCACAAGTAGTCTGACCCTAAACCCCGGACGAAGGCAGTTGCCGAAACGCGCGTCGGGTTCAGACGTCTCATCTCACACTTCCATCATGTCCACCGGTATGTTTCATAACTTTTGTTTTGTCTAGCAGCCATTGCCTTGTTTTGTCCATCATCTCTGGTTACCTTCTGTTGATTCCAAAGATATTTTGATATGTTACACTGTCCGTTAACATCGTGTATCTAAACTTCCTGCGATCCATACTCATCTCTCACACCTATGCAGAGATCGCTACAATCACTAGTACCTCATTTTTGTACTGACTATATCGCTGTTCTTGGACATGTCTGGCTCTTACTTGCTGTGATCTCAACTGGACACGGTTTCCTCTGTGATCATATGCATTCCCTATTGCTGCTATAATGTAAACTGTTTACATGTTGACACAACACTCATATCCGACCTTTTGATTGATGCGACGTCTTTTTATTGTGTGACTTATTCCTTATTCCATCTTTTAAATTGTCTCATGTTTGTTATTTAATAAAATTTATATATTTTTTTCATTATTGTGTGCCGTAGTCGATCATATTTTCTTGGTTTAGTCTCTTGTCAATTATTGATCGATGCACCAAGTATATCTTGGTCATTACCTAGGATCCAATATAGTGCATGCAATACAGCTGGCAATTATGCTTTACAGTTTACTGGTTATCTTTTCTTAGCACTACGTTTTATTGTATCCTGTTCGTTGGTATCCTATCGGTTTATATTTACAGAAAATACAGTCATATGTCAAAGAAGCATGTCAGAAATTCTCATTGTTGGGGGTCCAGGCTCTGAGACCCCACTGTACCCTAAAATGCAGCTGTTAAGGCGTAACTAAACGTTCGATCAACTTTTTATTTTCTAGCAGCATGTGTAATATAAATATATTTTGTAATATACTTTATTAATGAACTTGGGCTCCTTTTTGTGTTTGTTTTAAATGGCCACTCTGACACTTTTCTACCACATTTTATTTCTTGTATTTCTCCTTTTGCTAGCAGAAATCCGTACACCGTTTGAATGTATCAGTGTACGAATTCTGCTGCCTATGAGTACGGGTGGGTGGTGGCCCCATCCTGACGTCAGATGTGCACGCCCCCATCGTGACGTCAGGAAGGTCTCTGCCTCTATACACTACACAGTTCTCTTTAGTGTAACCTGCAGCAGCAGAGCGCATGGACGAGACTGCACTGGTCTCTGTGCCTGCATGATTCTCCCCCTGCTCTCCGGCAAAGGGACTCAGGACACTGTAATCTGGGCTGCTATTTAGCATCAGATAAGACTAGGACTGCTCCGTCTGTCGTCGTTCCACACCCCCCCCCCCCTCCTCCTCCCCAAATCACCCTGCCGTTCTGTCTTATCTTCCCTGCACTTGCCAGGGAAAGTGAAGAGAAAAACTCTGATTCCTTTCTTCTGGAGTGTGCAGAGATATTTACATCTCTGTATATAACGTGTTGTGCTGTGCATAACTCTGAGGTGATAACTACAATACTGTGAACGTGCACTGCCCATGAAAGATACAGACAAATCGTAACATCACACACAGTAAGACACGCCCCTAGCAACTGCCAGAATCAGGAAGTGTGAGAAAATAGATGTGGACGGTTTCACAAGAAAAAAAGCTGCAAAATAGGTACTTTGAAGTGAAGAAAATTGCTGGTAGTAATGTATTCACATAGAGGGACATAATAGCAGTTTAAATAATTTTTTTTTGCGGAAGTTTAGCTACGCTTTAAAGCTTCTGCTCTTGTCTGCTTCTCCTGGTTTACTCTGAAAAGTTGGCAGTAGACTTGCATTATATTGTGTGGGCTGTCTTCAGTTCTCTTGAAAAGCTGACCATAGCCAAAGCTGCTATCCAGTCTAAGGGCTTGTCCACACGTAACGGGTTTGCTGCTGAAAATTTCTGCAACATTTCCGCTTAAACTAGCAGACATTCCGCAGCGGAAAAACCGCACCGTTTCCTGCATTTTTTACTGCAGAAAATAGTGCGGATTTTGCTGCGTTTTTTCGAAGCCTGAGATGGTGACATCTTCCCTGAAAATCACAGTAATTCAGTCCACTTTCCGCAGTATTAGTTGACATGGGGCAGCACAAAAAATACGCACCGCAGGTGAATTTCTGGACTGACATTTTCCACATCGTATGGATGACATTTGTTCATTCACATCCACTTTGCTGCTACTGTATTCCGCTGCGTATTTTCCGTTTGCAATTCCAGATGTAAAATATGCAGCAATTCCATTACGACGTGTGGGCAAGCCCCTAACAAGCACTTTGGCAGATTTTGTTCTAATGAGTGTGGGAGTTCCAGAGCCCAGACCCGCATTGATACAAATTTGTAACTGTAACCTGTCAAGCTGCAATCAGAAGCTGTCTTTTTTTTTTTTTCCTCCACTATTCTCATTCCAAGAGCCCTGACTTATTTTTTTTCCATCGACATAGCCATATGAGGGATTGTTTTTTGTGGGTCAAGTTGTATTTTTCAATAGCCCCATTTTGAAGCACATATTTATAGATTAACCCCTTAAAGAGGCTCTGTCACCAGATTATCAAATCCCTATCTCTTATTGCATGTGATCGGCGCTGCAATGTAGATAACAGTAACGTTTTTGTTTTTTTGAAAAACGATCATTTTTGGCCAAGTTATGAGCAATTTTATATTTATGCAAATGAGCCTTTCTAATGGACAACTGGGCGTGTATTGTGTTTTTAGCAACTGGGCATTGTGATTAGAAGTGTATGATGCTGACGAATCCGTGACCAGTCAGCGTCATGCACTCCTCTCCATTCATTTACACAGCATCACGTTCTTACTAGAACGATGTGCAGCCACATACACAGACATTAACGTTAATCAAGTGTCCTGATAATGAATACACATGACCTCCAGCCTGGACGTCATGTGTATTCAGAATCCTGACACTTCTGAATCTTTTCTGTGAGATTTCCAGCAAGGGAAACAATCTTGTTTACCTCATAATCTCACGAGATTACGCGTGGCTTGCTGGAATCTCACAGAAAAGATTCAGAAGTGTCAGGTTTCTGAATACACATGACGTCCAGGCTGGAGGTCGTGTATTCATTATCAGGACACTTGTGTATGTGGCTGCACATCGTTCTAGTAAGAACGTGATGCTGCTATGTAAATGGGAATAAGAGAAAACACGCCCAGTTGTC
The DNA here is from genome assembly GCF_050947455.1 of Rhinoderma darwinii. NCBI lineage: Eukaryota > Metazoa > Chordata > Amphibia > Anura > Rhinodermatidae > Rhinoderma > Rhinoderma darwinii. Next base: position 71,107,899 of record NC_134693.1, on the reverse strand, counting down.
CATTAGAAAGGCTCATTTGCATAAATATAAAATTGCTCATAACTTGGCCAAAAATGAATCGTTTTTCAAAAAAACAAAAACGTTACTGTTATCTAGATTGCAGCGCCGATCACATGCAATAAGAGATAGGGATTTGATAATCTGGTGACAGAGCCTCTTTAAGGACGTGGACTAGTTGGCATGTTCAGGACGCAGCCCCATTTTTCAAATCTGACATGTTACTTTGTGATATATTTGGAATGCTTTCACCTATCCAAATGATTCTGAGATTTTCTCATGACACATTGTACTTTAAGTTCATGGTAAAATTTGGTTGATACATTGTGTTTATTTGTGAAAAACACCCAAAAATGTTGAAAATTTTCAAAAATTTGCATTTCTCTAAATTTAAATGTATCTGCTTGTAAGACAGATAGTAATGCCACACAAAATAGTTACTAGTTCACATATCCTAATTGTCCACTTCATGTTTGCATCTTTTTTTGAGCATCCTTTTTTATTTTTCTAGGATGTCACAAGGCTTAGAACTTAAGCAGCAATTTCACACATTTTTCAAGAAAATTTCAAAAGCCTTTTTTTAGGGACTCGTTCAGATCTGAAGTGGCTTTGGGGGCCCTATATATTATAAACTTCCTATAAATCACCCATTTTAAAAACTGCACCCCTCAAAGTATTCAAAACAGCATTTAGAAAGTTTCTTAATCCTTTAGGTGTTTCACAGAAATTAAAGCAAAATAAAGGTGAAATTTACAAATTTTTATTTTTTTCTTGTAGGAAATCTGTTTTAATAAAAAAAAAAAGAAGGTTTTACCAGAGAAACGCAACTTAATCGTTGTTGCCCAGATTCTGCAGTTTTTAGAAATATCCCACATGTGGTCCTAGTGTGCTAATGAACTGGTACACAGGCATCAAAGGAGCACCTAGTGGATTTTGGGGCCTCCTTTTTATTAGAATATATCTTAGGCACCATGTCAGGTTTGAAGAGGTCTTGTGGGGCCAAATCAGTTGAAACACCCCAAAAAAGACACTATTTGGCAAACTACACCCCTCAAAGAATTTATCAAGGGGTATAGTGGCCATTTTGACACCCACAGGTTTTTTGCTGAATTTAGTGAAATGAAGCGTGAAAATGAAAGTCTAAATTTTTTTCCAAGAACAGGTAGAAATGAAAATTTTTTTTTATTAGGAATAAAGGAGAAAAATCTCCAACACTTGAAAAGCTATTTCTCCCGATGACAGCGATACCCCATAAGGAGTCATAAACTGCTGTTTGGACACACGGCACGGCTCAGAAGGGAAGGAGCTCAAATTTAGCTGGCATGGTTTTCCGGTGCCAATTTCACGTTTGCAAAGCCCCTGAAAACAGTAGGAACCCCCCATAGGTGACCTCATTTGGGAAACTACACCCCTTAAGGAATCTATCTAGGGGTATAGTGAGTATTTAGACCCCACATGTCTTTTGCAGAATTTATTGGAATTAGGCCTTAAGAATGAATATCAACATCTTTTCCACTAAAAAGTAGAATTTTTTTTCATTTTCACGGGAGATAAAGGAGAGAGAGCACCCCAACATGTATAGAGCAATTTCTCCCGAGTACAGCAATACCACACATATTGTCATAAACTGCTTTTTGGACACGCGGCAGCGCTCAAAGGCGGGAGCGATATTTGGCATGCAGATTTTGCTGGATTGGTTGTAAGCGCCATGTCACATTTGCAAAACCCTAAGGTACCAGAGTACAGTGGAAGCCCCCAAGAAGTGACCCCATTTTGGAAACTACACCCCTCAAGGCATTTATCATTTGCGTGGACATATGACAGGGCTCAGAAGTGAAGAGCGCCATGCACATTTGAGCTGATTTTGAGCATTAACCCACAATTGCAGGGCTCTGAGGTCAAATAGTAAAACAAACCCCTTAGAGGTGACCTTATTTTGGAAACTACACCCCTTAAAGGGGTTATCTGGGAACCAAAAGCTGCATTTCAATAATATATTTATGTGAAACGAAGTAACTTACTAATATACTTTTAATTAAAAATTCTGTACTAAATGGTGCAGTTCAAACCTCATGAATTATTAAGGAAGTGCTGGAGCTTTTCTAATAGTGATGACGCTTCGACACGATCCCACGTGACTGAGCTCTTGCTTCATGTGCTCTTGCCCGGGGACTCCAGGACTTCTGCATACGTCACTGCCCATATATGGACAGTGACGTCGGCAATAGTACTGGAGTCCCAGAGCATCAGCTGATGCTCGGTGCCCCCCCTATTGTAGACGGCGCCGCGCACAGCACCCCTCTTGTAGACGGTGCTGTGCACGCACAGCCCCCTCATGTAAAGGGCGCCGCACACGCACAACCTCCCCCCCCCCCCCCCTCTTGTAGATGGCGCCGTCCACTCACAGCCCCCCCTCTTGTAGATAGCGCCACACAGCCCCAGGGCGGGTAGCGGTAGCCTACTGCTACCACCCTCTGCTCTGCTTGACTTGACTCACCGCTAGGAGCAAGTCATGCGGCGGTGGTCTGAGTGAGGTCGTTGCCGGCCTGGGAGTGGGCCAGTCTAGTCACCTGACCTCACGTCACTGACGTGGGGGCAGGTGACTGGACTGGTCCACTCCGGATACTAACCTCACTCGGACCGTAATTCACTTGGCAGCGGCCTGCATATTTTCAGATTCCGCGGAAGTCAAGCGGAGTCCGAAAATATGCCCACGGCCTACTTTTCACTTTTGCACTGCACATGTACATTTTGGCGCATGCGCAGTGCAATGTTCTGGGAGAATGAGAAAAAAATCCCGGATGGTGCTTTTTTCTGCTGGACACTACAGACGGTTGGCAACCCTGCTTGTCAGCATTACCTGCCCTTTCATTACCATCAGCAGAGAGGAATACATTGAAAGATAACCTCTCTATTATAAAACTGGAGCCAGGTAACTGAATCACACCATTGACAATTGATAAAAGACAGCTTAACTTTCCTGTAGAAGTCAAGTAGTCTTTTTCTGACTTAAGATTTCTTATGTATGTCCATGTGGCTATTATAAAGCATGTTTCTGGAACTGCCGTTTTCAGCTCGGAACAGGAGCTCAGGCAAAAGTGTCATTATTGTGACTCTACTTCTGTTCGTTACTATGTGGACACCCTCGCACTAAACACTCCCTCCATCCCCAAATGCAAACTATATTTACTCATTTGTACAATGTGACATCTTATTTTTTTTGTTTCGTTTTAAATCTAAAAATACATTTACCTTTCATATGTAAACAGGAAGAAGATGTAAGGCGTCAAGCTGGAGCACCGTTTGGAGATTTCACAGGTTTGTTAATCTATCATTAATACATTTTAGTATTTCAATAGATTCATAATTGTGTGTTTATATAGATAAATGTTGTACAGTGATGAAAAATTGACTGGCCAAGTCATCAGACGGTCAGTAAAACGTGATCAATGGACAGTGCAAGTTTCATTATTCTACTTTTTTTTACAAACAATATATGGAGCATAAAGACATAAAAAAAACTGAAGAAAAATGTGGGGTGAATAATTACTGTAAGTAAAAAACATTAGATTAGTGGTATCATTAAAAAGGAAACTTTTTTAACTGATGCTAGTTTTACTAACTCTATAAAAATCCATCTGTGGTAATAAAAGCGTGGTTTCCTCTCATACGCCAAAAACACAAATGCCAATTTCATAGTAAAACTGTCAGTATGTGACTGAGATGAGGGGATTGGCTTGGGCTAAATGTGTATGGGGGTCACTGCCGAGCAATAGAACGAAGAGCACTGTAACCCTCTGTTTTTGTATTTTTACCAGACACTTGAACGGGGCTGATCTGCTGTAACAGACACAGCCTATGAACTATGGCGGCACGGTGTCTAGTAAAACTACAAAGGATCTTCAACACTCAGTGACCCATCAGTTCAACTAACACTGATTACACATTAATGTTTAGGCCCACACAGTCAGGGGTGATTTTAAAGTGCTTCTGACTGTATATTGCATAGCATTCAGAAAGCAAGAAATGGTGGATCAAAGTTCACTGGTTCCATAGCCTATTTGTTTTTTTATTACGAGTTCTATGACTTTTATCTGGGAATTCTGTCAGAGATTGCAAGTATACATGCTGTGCACCCAATTTATTATTTCTTAAAACATTTGTTTTACACCTAACACAAGAAAATGTGCGCCATAGTTTTTTACAAATTATTCACTATGTATGCCATCATGAGAAAAAGTCTAATATGCCTAGCAAGTTGCACCAAATTTATAGTTTTTATTAGACATTTTTGCAATATAAACATAACAAATATGAAAGTCACATATATAAATGGAATACAGGCAATACAATGTGCATTGAAAGAACAAGGCAATGAGAATAGAATGCGTGGGAAGCCAAAGCAAGGGAGCCCCCATCTAGGAACCCACAGGCACTACAACAAACGTACAAAAAGGAGAAGTAAAGAAATGGGGAAGATATAAAGAAGAGCAAGGAAAGCAAAAGGGAGGGACGGTGGAGGCAGATAAAAAGGATAATAAACCACGCTTCTGTAATTAACTTGTAGGAGGTTATGTGAATAGTGACAAAAAAATCAGGGGAATTTTGAAACTGATTTCACACACCTGAAAACTTAGCATTAGTTCCTGAAGTGGTCAACTCCTTCATTCTAAAAAAAAAAAAAAAAAAGGGGGGGGGCATCTTGTTGCTATTCTGACATATAAAGCTTTTGGGTGGAGCGCCGGTGGCGAGAGATAATAGATTGCAGCTAGATCAGTTTGTCAACAGTCTCTTCTTTTGAGTGCCAATCGGGCCTGGTAGGATGGATAGGAGGGCAGTTTGCAGGAAGTTCACTACACCTCTGTCGCTTATAACTTGGTTGGCTGAAAAGACCAATTCAAAATGACTATTTTATCACAACCCCACCAAGTATGTAACATGGCTTCTCGATCCCAACTATAATGCCAGCAGCTGTCCAGGACAGAGGATAGCGGGTAATGTCACATGACACGTGTACCATCTAGTAAGTATTTTGTACCTTTTCTCTGGGGTTGCACTGGCAAAGGGACAGCACTCAAGGTAATTCTTTTCTTATGCATATTACAGGAATTGTCCCAAGTGCTGTCTCTATTTCTACATTGCTAAATGTGTATGATTTAAGGCAGAGGAATCGGGGAGACGTTGATCATTCCAGTAAAGTGCTGCCATTCATCCGTCTGCAATATTATACAGGCAAGGACTGTGGCGTAACTACCGCCGTAACAGCCATAGCGGTTGATGCCCGTCTGGCACCACTTTCAGTTGTATCTGCATCCTCCGTACACATATACAATTAAATACAATGGTAGAACGGAGCCAACTCCCTGCTCCACGAATCACTGACTCCTGACGTCGGTACAGGCTTGATGATGTCGCTAACGCGCCAGGCTACCTTCTGCAGTGTTTTAATCGGTTCAAACCACAGTTTTTCATAGGATGCAAAGTTCTTTGTTGTCTGCTCCAGTAGGGCAAGGTAGTTAAGAGCATAGAGTCTTGTGTATTCCAAAGGGAGAAACACACCATAAACTCTCACATAAATGGAAAGTTATTAGGCAGCTGGCAGGCACACGTTTAGGGCCTCCAGTTTAAGGTACTTTTACACGGCCCAATGTGGGCCGTGTAAACGAGCACCGATCAATGAGACCACTCCTTTTCACAAGGAGCTGGTATGGGGACGAGCGTTTGTTACTACGATCGCTCATCCCCATACGTTTCTATCATGTCCGCAGCGCGTTTCCCTGTTTATGCAGGGAGTTGTGCTGCAGACAACTGATATTTTGGGCATTTAAATCTATATCAGCCAATGAACAATTGTTTGCTTGTTCATCTGCTGATCGTTGCCCTATTTACACAGTGCAATTATTGGGAACGAGCATTCTGTGAACGCTCATTTGCCCGACAATTGGCCAGTGTAAAGGGACGTAAGTTAATTAATTTTGAAAAAAATCACATTTCTGATGCTGAATGAAAAATTGAAAGGCAAGTTAAAGTGTATCTTCACAAATGGCAGAAGTCCGTCGACAAAATGGGGGTACTGGAGGCCTTGTTACAGGAGGAACATATAGATATAGTTGACACAGGTCAACACTGAAAAAATTATTTTTGGTCTAATCTATAGACCCACCCACCCCCCAACATAACTGAGGAGATGGAAGCTCAGCTATATAAACAAATGGAGCGGGCTAAACAGGCGGGTACTGTAGTGATAATGGGAGATTTTAATTACCGGGATATTAATTGGTGTCATGGATCGGCTTCAACTGCAAAGGGGAGACATTTCCTCAACCTGTTGCAGGAAAATTTTGTGGGCCAGTTTGTGTAAGCCCCGACTAGAGGTGAAGCTCTGTTGGATCTGGTCATTTCTAATAATACAGATCTTGTTGGGGATGTCAATGTTTGTGAAAACCTCAGTGACCGTGATCACAATATAGTTATAATTTACCTATACTGTAAAAACCAAACACAGGCTGGGAGGGCAAAAACATTTAATTTTAAGAAGGCCAATTTCCCCAGGATGAGGGTTGCAATACAGGATATAGACTGGGAAGAACTAATGTCAAATAATGGTACAAATCATAAATGGCAGATTTTCAAATCTACTTTGGGGAATTATAGTGCAAAATTTATTCCTATCTGTAACGAGTATAAACGACTAAAATTAAATCCCACGAGACTTACACCTTCTGTAAGAAGGGAAATATATGAAAAAATTGCATTTAAATAATATATATGCGAGGGTACAGCTGTAGCATTTAAAAACTACAAAGCGCTTAATAAAATCTTTAAATTAATAAAATCCACAAAATTACAAAATGAAAGGCAGATGGCCAAAGATATCAAATACCCAAAAAATTATTCAAGTATTTGAATGCAAAAAAGCCAAGTCTGAAAAAGTAGGACCCCTAAATAGTGGTAATGGGGAGTTGGTCACAGGGGATCAAGAGAAGGCAGAGTTACTAAATTGGTTCTTGAGCTCGGTATATGCAACAGAAGAAAGCGTTTTTGGACTTTGCTAAGGAATTTGACACTGTCCCTGATAGACGGTTTAGAAAGTATAGTTTGTAATTGGATTGAAAATTGGCTCAAGGACCGTATCCAGAGAGTTGTAGTCAATGATTCCTACTCTATATGGTCGCTGGTTATAAGTGGTGTACCCCAAGGTTCACTGCTGAGACCACTAATTCAATTTATTTATTGATTTAGCGGATGGGATTAATAGCACTATTTGTATTTTTGAAGAGGACACCAAGCTATGTAGTATAGTTCAGTCTATGGAAGATGTTCATAAATTACTGGATTGCCACACTATGTATATAATTACATAAGTATGCATACCTACCTACCCACACGTTGTATTAAACTCACCCATTATGTATAGACATATATGCACACAGTCACTATCCTAAGCGTGCTTAGCCTATTCAGTTAGGTTGTACAATGTGAGAAAGGTGGAGGACAGTGTGGCGTTCGCAGTAATCCGCGATAAATCTCACCAGCTAATACAGATACAGTGCCAGAACCAAGCTCAGTACACATTTACAGTGCCGGAACAAACTTTACTTCGTATATACAGAGCCAAAACAAAGCCCTGTACATATATACAGTACCAGAACTAAGCTTGCTACATATATACAGCACTAGAGCCAAGCTCCGTACATAAATACAATACCAAAACCAATCTCTGTATATAAATACAGCACCAGAACCAAGCTCAGTACATATATACAGCCCCAGATCCAAGCTCAGTACATAAATACCGCACCAAAACGAAGCTCACTACAAATATACAGCAACGGAACCAAGCTCAGTACATGAATACAGCACCATAAGCTGGGTGGAGTACATCAGGGCATAATAAGGTAGTATAATAATGCGGTAAATAATAATTAGATATGTGGCACTTGTCGCACTGTTAACCCCTTCGCGCACCATGATGTCCTGCTGCGGTGGGTGATGTATGAAGCGGGCTCACGCTGCGGGTGTCCGCTGTGTATTACAGCTGACACTGGGGACTAACGGCTAGGAACAGTGACAGCGCTGTTCCTGGCCGTTAAACTCCTTGAAGGCTGCGGTCAATCGCGTCCGCAACATCTGAGGCGTTTAAAAGAGGGGCGTGGCCCTCTCCGACAGCTCATCGCCCCTCCACAACTCGACCGCAGGGTGTCTATGGTTGCCATGGCTGCCCGGGGGCCTAATGAAGGTCCCCAGGTCTGCCTTCAGTCTGCCTCTGTTAAGCCGTGACTCTGGCAGGGCTTAACAGAAGCCTGTAAAAATGACAATACTGCAATACATTAGTATTTCCGTGTTTTGTACCAGCGATTGTTAGATTGTTGTTTCAAGTCCCCTAGGGGAACTAATTAAAGGTGTAAAAAAGAAGTTTAATAGTTTTTAGTAGTGAAAAAATATATACATATTAATGCCTTCCCGCTGTGGCCACTTTTGACCTTCCTGACAGAGCCTCATTTTTCAAATCTGACATGTTTCACTTTATGTGGTAATAAATTCGGAATGCTTTTACGTATCCAAGCGATTCTGAGATTGTTTTCTCGTGACACATTGGACTTTGCTACTGGCAAAATTTGCTCGATACGTTCAGTATTTAATTGTGAAAATCACCATAATTTAGCAAAATTTCATTTTTCGAAATTTAAATTTATCTGCTTGTAAGACAGGCAGTTATACCACACAATAGTTGCTAATTAACATCCCCCATTTGTCTACTTTAACAACCAAATATTCAACTCGGCTCTCTACTCACTGAAATATCTCAACAAGGAGATGAACAACCGGAGCAGGTAAAAAAGAGGTGAAATCCTCAACACCACAAAAAACAAATGATAGTTTTTTACCGCTCAGACGGTTGTAGATGTAAAGTCTGAAGTGTCCATCAAGGGTTTGACCTTCCCCTCAGCTAGCATGCAGAATGAACGATCCAAATTTCCACTGCTGTGTATATCTCGCTGGTACTTGTGGTTCCACATAGAAATGCAACTGCTTGCTGTGTATATTCTCGTACTTGATGTTCTAAATCTCCAACAAGGGAGAAAAAGGAGATAGTGCACTACCTTTTGGAAACTACAAATTCCACGAGTTTATTCCATACTTACAAAAATAGATATAGATAAAAGCATAAGATAAGCTCTTGTAACACGCCAAATAATGCAACCCGACCCTGGGTTTCGCCCTTCTGGCTTCCTCTGGGGCATTTGTCTACTTTAGATTGGCATCGGTTTTGAACATCCTTTTATTTTTCTAGGACATCACAAGGCTTAGAACTTTAGCAGCAATTTCTCACATTTTCGAGAAAATTTCAGAAGGCTATTTTTACAGGGGCCAGTTCAGTTTTGAAGTGGCTTAGAGAGCCTTATATATTAGCAACCCCCAATAAGTCACCCCGTTTTAAAAACTTCACCCCTCAGTATTCAAAAGAGCATTTAGAAAGTTTCTTAACCCTTTAGACGTTTCACACAAATTAAAGTGTAGCTGACCGTGACATGTCATAAGTTTGAATTGGTAGGGGTCCGAGCACTGAGACCCCCACCAATCGCTAGAACGAAGTAGCTGAAGCACTCGTGTGAGCGCTCAGCATCTTTGTGTCCGGCTTTTTCCGTAAATAAATGTATCGGTGTACGGACTCCATAGAAAGTCTATGAGCCTGTACTCCGATACATCGGCTTTCCGTAAAAAGCCGAATAGACACGAAGCGGCTGAGCGCTTACACGAGCGCTTCAGCTGCTTAGTTCTAGCGATTTGGTGGGGGTCTCCGTGCTTGGACCCCCACCAATCCAAACTTCTGACATGTCAGAAGTTTGCCGAACGTTTAGCTACGCTTTAATTTGTGTGAAATGTCTAAAGGGTTAAAAAAAAACTTTCTAAATGCTGTTTTGAATACACTTTAAAGCAAAGTAGAGATGAAATTTACAAATTCCATTTATTTATTTTGCAAAAATTCATTATTAATCTATTTTTTGGAACACAGAAGGTTTTACCAGAGATTGACAACTCCATATTTATTGCCAAGATTCTGCAGTTTATTTGGAAATATCCCACATGTGGCCCTAGTGTGCTTATGGGCTGAAGCGCATGCCTTAGAGGCAAAGGAATGCCTAGAGAGTCTTGGGGCCTCCTTTCTCCTTTTTATTAGAATATATTTTAGGCACCAGGTCAGGTATGAAGGGCTCTTTCGGCGCCAAAACAATGGAAATCCCCCGAATGTGACTATACGAGAAACTACACCCCAAGACACACGCAAGAGAAACTACACCCCTTGAGGAATCTATCTAGGGGCATAGTGAGCATTTTGATTTCCACAGGTTTTTTGCAGAAATTATTGGAAGTAGGGCGTTAAAATGAAAATCGACATTTTCCAAAGAAAATGTTGGTTTAGCTAAAGAAAAAAATAATTTCCACCAGGACTAAAGGAGAAAAAGCACCACAATGTTTGTAAACCAATTTCTCCCGAGGAAAACAATACCCTATATGTGGTAATAAACGGCTGTTTGGACACATGGCAGGGCTCAGAAGGAAAAGAGCGCCATTTGGCTTAAGGCAATCACATTTAGTAGGAATGGTTTGCAGAGACCATGTCCCACTGTTTTGTCCCCTCAGGGGCTTTGCAAATGTAAGTTGCACAAGGACTAAAGGAGAAAAAACACCACAACAGTTTTTTGTTTAAAGAAATTTCTCCTGAGTAAAACAATACCCCATGTGTGGTCATAAACTGCTGTTTGGACAGACTGTAGGGCTCAGAAGCAAAGGAGTGCCATTTGGATTTTGGAATGGTTTCTCGGCTCCATGTCACATTTGCTGAGCCCCTGTAGTAATAGTTTAGTGGAAACACCCCAAAAGTGACTCCATTTGGGAAGCCACACCCATTGAGGAATCATCTAGGGGTATAGTGAGAATTTTAACCCCAAAAGTTTTTCGCTGACTTAGAATTAAGCCGCGAAAATGAAAAATTAAGTTTTGTTTTTTTTCCAATATGATGTCGTTTTAGATCAACGTTTTTCATTTTCACAAGGAATAAAGAAAAAGCCCCCCAACGTTTGTAAAGCAATTTTTCCCGAGTATGGTAATACCCCTCCTGTAGTTATAAACTGCTGTTTACATATATGGGAGGGTTAAGAATAGGAGTGGTATTTGACTATTGGAGCGTAGATTTTGCTGGAATGGTGTGCGGACGATGTGTCGCATTCGCAAAACCCCTGATGTACCAAAAAAAAACCTGACCATTTTAGAAACTACACACCTAAAGGCATTTATCAAGGGGTGTAGTAAGAATTTAGACCCCCACAGGTGTTTTTCAGAAATTAATACGCAGTGAAAATTGCAATTTTTCTACGGACATGCCTATTCACCGCACAATATGTTGTACCCAGCTTGTGCCAATGGAGAATCTTCCCCCATAAATTGTTAAGCAGGTTCTTCCAGGTATGGTAATGCCTTACGTGTGGACGTACACTGCTGTTTGGGCACACTGTAGGGCTAAGAAGGGAAAAAGCGCCATTTGGAGCATGGATTTTGCTTGGTAGCAGTTTTGTTTCAGTATTAATGGTATTTCAGTTCATAATGTGGGGACATATGTAATCTGTTCGGAGTACATCATGGCATAATAGAGGGTATAATAATGGGATAAATAACACTATTATGTATAGATGTGTGGTATGCTGTGAAGCAATCCGTTATGCACAGGCCAGTGTCGCATTGTTGGTTTTCTTTCTTATCCCCCTTTTGTAACTCATTGCACATGTTGGTGACATTATCTCCTTTGTAGTTTGGAAAATTTTGCTGGGAAAGTGGTGCGCTGGTATAATACGGGTACCCTCGCTTCCAGCGGATGTGCGATTTCCCTTCCTAGTTCCTAAATACTATGGCCCTGAAACTGTAATACTATGGCTTGAAACTGTTCCCCTCCGGCCTGCACATCGGGATGGTTTTTCATCACCGCATTACCAGTGCCATAACTTTTTTTTTATTTTTCGTTGGATGGAGTTGTGTGCGGGCTTGTTTTTTGCGAGAGAAGCTGTAGATTTTGTTGGTACCATTTTGGGACGCAACTTTTTGATCACTTATTTCATTTTTTGGAAAAGGAAATTACTAAAAACAAGCAATTCTGAAATCTTTTTTTTATTGGAGTTTTTTTTCGGCATTCACCATGCACCATAAATGACATGTTAACTTTATTCTACGGGTCGATACGATTTAGACAATACCAAAGTTACATAGTCTTTCATGTATTGCAGCTTTTACACAATAAAATCACATTTTTAAAAAAAAATGATTTGTTTTCTGTGTCACCATATTCTAAGACCCATAACTTTTTTTATTTTTGCGTTGACAAAGCTGTCTCAGGGATTTTTTTTGCGGGACTGGTTGTTGTTTTTTTTATTGGTACTATTTTGGAGTAAATGTAACTTTTTGATCACTTTTTATTCCATTTTTTTGGGAAGAAAGGTGACCCAAAGACCGGGATTCTGTCGTTGCTTTTAATTTTTTTTTCTTTATTTTTTAATAGCGTTCACCGTGGGGGATAAATTACATAATTTGTATAGATTGGGTCATTACCATACCAATTATGTGTATTTTTTTTTATTTTTTTAAGTTTTTTTCTAATAAAGTACTCCTTATGGGAGAAAAGGCAGTTTGATGTTTGTTTTTTACTTGAAACTTGTATTTTTTTTTTACAATATTTGTAATTTTTTTTTTTGCCTCTTATTTTATTTGTCCCACCAGTAGACTTGAAGGCCTGAAGCCCCGATCGTAGTGCAGTGTATTAGAGCTGTCACTAGTGCAGTGTGTTAGAGCTGTCACTAGTGCAGTGTGTTAGAGCTGTCACTAGTGCAGTGTGTTAGAGCTGTCACTAGTGCAGTGTATTAGAGCTGTCACTAGTGCAGTGTATTAGAGCTGTCACTAGTGCAGTGTATTAGAGCTGTCACTAGTGCAGTGTATTAGAGCTGTCACTAGTGCAGTGTATTAGAGCTGTCACTAGTGCAGTGTATTAGAGCTGTCACTAGTGCAGTGTATTAGAGCTGTCACTAGTGCAGTGTATTAGAGCTGTCACTAGTGCAGTGTATTAGAGCTGTCACTAGTGCAGTGTATTAGAGCTGTCACTAGTGCAGTGTATTAAAGCTGTCACTAGTGCAGTGTATTAGAGCTGTCAGTTATTCACCGACAGCAAGCCGATGAGGACCCGCTCCGCCGAGTCCTCATCGGCTTCCGTACAAGGCAAACAGAGGCCATTATTTTGCGTCCGGTTGCCATAGCAACCCAGCGATTGTGTCGCTGGGGTGCCGGTCAGGTAAAACCCCTCAGATGCTGTGCTCTCTATTGAGAGCAGCATCTGAGAGGTTAATCGACTGGATCAAAAGAATAGCTCCGGTCCTGGCCATTAAAAGAGGGTGTTAGCTGTAATATACAGCTGACACCCGTCGGTGATGGTGTGGGCTCCACTTCTGAGCCATCACTGCGACGTAATGGTACTGCGGTTTCCTGGAGGCCTTTCCTGACAGCGCCGTATATATACGACGGCTGTCGGGAAGGTTAAAAAAAAAACAAAAAAACACTTTTCCCATTCTTCCTCTAAAGTAATGTAAATAATAAAAAATAAAAAAATTGGTATCGCGGCGCCCATAAGAGTCCAAACTATTACAATATAACATTATTTAACTCACACGGTAAACGCCATAAATAAAAATTAATCTTGGCTCTCTCAAACATTTAGGAGTCATCAAAAAGTTGTATGTACCAAAAAATAGTACCAATGAAAACTACAGCTCGTCGTGCAAAAAAAAATAAGCAGTCGCACTGCTCAATCGATGAAAAAATTAAAAAAAGTTATGGCTCTCAGAATGTGGTGAAACTAAAAATTATTTTTTTTAGCAAACCGTTTTTTCTATGTAAAAGTGGAAAAATATTAAAACTATCCATTTCTTATCACCGTAATCGTATTGAACCGCAAAATAAAGTTAAGCTGTAAAAATGAAATCCAAACAGTCTGAAAATAATGATTTTCTTCAGTTTCCCAGAACATTATACGGTACATTTAAATGGTACCACTAGAAACTACAAATCCTCCAGCAAAAAATAAGCCCTCACACCACTCTATTGATGGAAAAATAAAAAAGTTATAAATCTTGGAAGGAGGGGCAGTGAGAAAACAAAAAAGCAAAAAATGTCTGTCTTGAAAGGGTTAAATGGTGCGCAAGCTTATCCGCCTTCTGGAACACACACTGCACCTTTTGTGTCACAATATTCTGAGATCCATAACCTTTTTTTTTTTTTTTTTTTTTGACACAGCTGTGTGAACTTTTTGTGGGACAATCCTGTAGTTTTCATTGGTATCACTTTGGGGTACATGCAACTTTTTATTCTATTTTTTGGCAAGCAAGGTGACCAAATAACAGCAGTTACGGTATTGGTTTTTTTTCAGTGTTCACCCCGCGCTATAAATGACATTAACTTTTTTCTGCTGGTCAATACAATTACGGTAAGGGTATGTGCACACAATGAGAGGCTTTTACGTCTGAAAAGACAGACTGTTTTCAGGAGAAAACAGCTGCCTCGTTTCAGACGTAATTGCTCCTCCTCGCATTTTGCGAGGCTTCTCTGACAGCCGTAAATTTTGAGCTGTGCTTCATTGAGTTCAATGAAGAACGGCTCAAATGACATCTGAAAGAAGTGTCCTGCACTTCTTTTTACGAGGCTGTATTTTTACGCGTCGTCCTTTGATAGCTGTCGGCAAACCCATTCAAATGAATGGGCAGATGTTTGCCGACGTATTGTAGCCCTATTTTCAGGTGTAAAACAAGGCATAATACGCCTCGTTTACGTCTGAAAATAGGTCGTGTGAACCCAGCCTTATACCATATGTATATGTTTTTGTTGGTTTTTTTATGTTTTACAGTGTTTGCACAATAAAATCACTTCAGAAAAAAATCATATACTTTTATTTTATTTTTATTTTGTGTTGCCGTATTCTAAGAGCCAGAGCGTTTTTATTTATTTTTTCCCCATCAAGAAATCTGTGTGAAGGCTTGTTTTTTGCGGGACAAGTAGTTGTAGGTTTTTATTGGTACAGTTTTGGAACACTTGTGACTTTTTGATCACACTTTATTTAATTTTGTGGGATGGGAGGTAAGCAAAAAATAATTTCTTACAGGTAATTTTGATCTTTTTAACCACCACAATAGCACTACCAGGAGGGCTTGCCCGCCTCCAAAGGGACAGGAAACCGCAGGAAGCAGTTTAAATCCCCCTTACGCCTTACACTTTCCAGTTAATACCTGCAAGACATGATAGTATGTAGGCCATGAATTTTAATTTATTTTTTTAACAAATTTATAGAAAAAGGTGGGAAAAACAGTGCTGTTGTGCAGGTTAAAGGAAAATCAAATTACTGGAAAGTAATAATCATTTTTCCCTCTACACCTGAACGACCGCACCACCACGAGGCTAAACATAGATTTTTCTACGGCTAAAACCTAGATCTTGGTTGGACGTTATCTATAGTGTTTGGACTTGACCACTTCGCGGCCTTACAGATCTGCTCACTTGAGACAGAAGCACTCTCAGCCCAGGAGTTAGAAACCGCTCTGGTTGAATGAGCTTTAAGGAGTAAAAAGGGAGTCTTATCCATGATCTTATACAAGTGGGAAATCAGATATTTGATCGATCCTGAGATAGAAATCTTGCTCGCTTTGTATTCCCTGTTGTTGTCATGGAACTGGATCAATAATTGCTCTTGACATCTGAATGACTTTGTTCTTTCCAGATACGCGATTATATATCTTCTTACATCCAAATTATGAAATTCCACCTCCTTTTCATTTTTAGGGGAGGCACAGAAAGCAGGAAGGGATATATATTGTTGACCGTGAATTTTGGATACTACCTTTGAAAGGAAGGATGGTAAAGGTCTTATAAAAACTCTGTCTTCCAGAATGTTTAAGTTGGAAGAGTAGGAATGTGTTTCACAGACTGTGAGCAGATGTAACTGCTAGAAGGAATGCAATTTTTAAAGTCAGGAACTTTAATGAAGAATCTTGAATTGGTTCAAAGGGATATTTGGTAAGTGCTGCAAGCACCAAGTTTAAATCCCAAGGAGGCACTCTCGAAACAATTGGTGCCACCATACGTGATGTTGCTCTAAAAAGTTTAAAAAAAGCTAGCTTCCGATTCAGAAAGGCACTGAGGGCTGCAACATGGAGACCTGATTGACGAAATTCAAGAATAGTAGGTATCTTTGGGTGAAATAAAGAATATGATGAAGAGGTCTGGTTCAGGAAAGAAAGGAAGGCTCCATACTTTTTGGTAAGTTTTGGAAGTGACCTTCCTGCTTTTTAAGGTGTCTACAGTCCTGGCCAAAAGTTTTGATACTGACACACAAATTTTGGTTTTCACAAAGTTAGCTACTTCAGTGTTTTTAGATTATTATTTTTTTTAGCGTTTTCTATGGTATACTGAATTACAATTATAAGCATTTCATTTTCTAAATCTTTTATTGACAAATACATCAAGTTTATGCTAATACTCACTATTTACGGGGTTGACCCTTCTTTTTCAAGACTGCTGCAATCCGCCCTAGCATGCTGGATTTCAGCTTCTAGTGGTTTTTGAGAATTGACCAGTCGTCTCTCAATGGGATTGAGATCTGGGGAGTTTCCTGGCCATGAACCCAAAATTTCACTTTTGCCTTGTGACATGTTGCTCCATCATGCTGGAAAAAGCATGGTTAATCACTAAGTTGCTTTTAGATCGCTGGGAGAAGTTGCTCTTGCAGGATGTTTAGATACCATTCTTTATTCATGGAAGTGTTCTTAGGCAAAATTGTGAGTGAGCTCACTCCCTTTGATGAAAAGCAACCCCACACATGAATGGTCTCAGGATGCTTTACTGTTGGCATGACACAGGACTCATAACACTCACCTTTTCTTTTCAAGACAGACATTCTTCCAGATGTCCCAAACAGTCTGAACGAGGCTTCATCAGAGAAAATAACTTTACCCCAGTCCTCTGCAGTTCAATCCCTGTATTTCCTGCAGAATGTCAGTCTGCCTTTGATGATTTTCTTGGAGAGAAGTAGCTTCTTTGCTGCCCTTCTTGACACCAGGCCAGCATTCAAAAGCCTTCGCCCTACTGTGCTGGCAGATGCACTCACACCTGCGTGCTGCAGTTAAGCAAGCTCTGCTCTAGTGTTGAACCGATCCTGTTGCTGAATACTCTTTAGGAGACGGTCCTGGCACTTGCCGGACTTTCTTGAGCTCCCTAAAGCCTTTCTGCCAGCAAATTAACCTCTCTCCATTAAGTTTTTGATGATCCGATAAATGGTTGATTTAGGGGCAATCTTACAAGCAAAAATGTCCTTGCTTCTAAAGCCCTTTGATGCAATGCAATGACGACTGCACGCACTTCCTTGGAGGTAACCATGGTTTACCGAAGACAATGAATTTAAGCACCATCCCCTTTTAAATCAACCAGTCTAATCCTACAGCATGACTGTGATAGCCTTGTCCTCGTTAACACTTTTTTTCTCTCGGGCTTGCGAGAAGATCACTGAAATGATGTTAGAAGGTCATTTTGTGGCAGGGCTGAAATGCAGTGCAAATGTGTTGGTTTTTTTTGTGTTTTAATTTTCATAACAAGGATTGACTTTGCAATTAATTGCAACTCATCTGATCACTCTTCATAACAATCTAGAGTTAATGTAAACCGCCACTATAAAAACTGAAGCAGCAAACTTCGTGAAAACGAAAATTTGTCAGTCTCAAAACTCTTGGCGAGGATTGTACAACCTTTTTTAAAAGACCCTTATCAACCATTTCAGTTCAACATCCAGGCTGTAAGATGAAGTCGACTCCCCTCCGGGATCAGGATTGAACCCCGGAATAGTAGATCCCATCTGAGAGGTAGATGCCAAGGGGCTTCCTGGGACATCTTTTTAATTACAATGGAAACCATGACTTCTTGGGCCAATATAAGGCTGTAAGAATGATCTTTGCTCCATTCTTCAATACCTTCTTTAGGACCCTGCTAATGAGGAATTGGAGGGAAGGCGCATATAGGAGTTTCCCCTGCCAAGCCTGAGATAGGAGGATCTACTTTTGTTGGATTCTCTTGATGGGATAGGGAAAATAATTGTATAGCCTTTCTGTTCTTGTTTGCAAACAAGTCGATTTCTGGTTGCTCCCATCTCTCTCTGTCTTTGCAGATTTGCAGAGCACCATTTTTCTGGGAATTAGGTTTATTTGTTTGTTTGTTCAGATAGTCTGCTACCCGGTTCTCTGTTCCTCTTAGATGTATGACTGTCAGAGATGAAATATTCCTTTCTGCCCAGATGAAAATCTGTTCTGATACCTGGCAAAGGCGACAACCTCTTGTTCCCCCTCATTTGTTCAGGTGTACTACGATAGAGATGTTGTCTGAAAATATCTTGACGTACGCCCAGTTGGACATAACGAAAAAAAAACGCCCAGTTGTCCATTTCAAAGCTCATTTGCATAAATATAAAATGGCTCATAACTTGGCCAAAAATGAACGTTTTTTTTAAAAAAAAAACGTTGCTGTTATCTACATTGCAGCGCCGATCACATGCAATAGGAGATAGGGGTTTGAGAATCTGGTGACAGAGCCTCTTTAACATGTCGTCCAAGTATGGGATAATCAGGATCCCCTTCTGATGAAGGTAAGCTGTGACCTCTGCCATGGTTTTGGTGAAGATTCTGGGGGCAGACAAGAAGCCAAATGGCAGGGCCTAAAACTGATGAACACCCCTCCCCCTCAACGTTCCTGCAAACCTCAGGAATCTTTGGGAGTCTGGATGTATTGATACATGTAAATATGTATCCTATTGATGCCATGAAGCAATAGGCTCTTTGATTGTAGAAGCAATTGTTTCCATTTTTACTTTCCCGTACTAAATATGTTCGTTTTAGACTTTTCACGTTGTTTATTACCCTAAACTTTCTGTTTGCTTTGGGAACTAGAAACCGTGGGGAATAATAACCCTGGTTGTGCTAAAAAACCTGGACTGGAACCGAGAGAATATCTATTTCTCTTTACGACTCTTCCTGATCAGAAAAAAGGGTTCGTATTAGAGTGGTTATAACACTTTCTGGAGATAGGGAGCTGAACTCCAGTTGATGGCCCTGAGACATGATGTTCAATATCCATACGCTTGAAGAGATCTTCGACCATGTCTGGGTGAAGGATTTTAATCTAGAGTCGTCCGTCTGTCACCCCCCCCCCCCCCCCCCCACACACACACACAGGCACGCACTTACTCTGGCATAATCATGCATTTCTGGAGGAACCTTCTCTAGAATTGCTTTTCAATATGAACCCCCTGTTCTTTTGCCTCTGATTCTGCCATCTTGGATTGCCCTCTCCTTTATTAGTTTTTTGAGGGTTTTTCCTTTGGTTCCAAAAGGGCTGCCTCTGCTGAAAACATCGGGCATCAAAAGGAACCCCTTTTTATTTGAGGCTTTTTTAAGAATATCCTCTAGACCAGTGATGAATAACCTATCGCCTTCACAGGCTATGGAGCATAATCTAGAATTTGATCCAGCGTCTCCTGCCCAGGAGCGGAGCCAGATAGCTATTCTTTCTGCGTTCGAAAGAGCAGCTGTTCTGGTATTAAGTCTGACAATCAGCCGATGCGTCAGAGATTGTCTATGGCCTTTTTGACGCACTGGCATGGAAGCCAAAATTTGTTTTCTTGGTTTTAATATCATCCTCTAGTTGTTCTATCAAAATCTTTAAGGCTCTCGCAGTACATGTTGCAGAAACGCTAGGTTTAAGGGGAACCTGTCACCAGCATTTTACCTATCAAACTCTAGTCACCCCCCACTGGCCGCTTCTGTCAAAAGTTCATTGCCATTATTCCCTCTCCTAAACTCCTCCGACCGTAAATAACAATCTGCAAACATTTTGCGCCTTTTATGGTAATAATCCCGCAGTCTCGTTCGTTCCTCTTCTTATGCCCGGCCTGAATGTTACAATCGGAACAGGACATCGATGCACAAGCATGGGATTTCGTGTGTGCTGGGGGGAGGCAAGGAGCTTACAATCTAAAGTAACGAGGCGGGGTTAACTCAGAGGCTTAAAGGGGTCTTCCACTTTCTGAAAACTGATGACCTATCCACCAGATAGGTCATCAGTATATGATCGGTGTGTGTCCGACACCCGGAACCCACTCCGATCCGCCATTCCGGTTGCCTCCATGCACCGGATGTTTGGAAGAGCTATGTAGTAGTTGGAAGCAAATGGCTCCGACCACTGCATGGTGGCCGTTCGGCAGAACTGCAGCTTGGCCGGTATTCTTTGACCGGAGCTATCTTCTTCCGGCAACATTGTCACGTACCTGAAGTGGCGGATCGGTGCGGAGTCCGGGTGTCGGACACGCACCTATTATATACCGATGACCTATTCGGTGGATAGGTCATCAGTTGTCAGAACGTGGAAAACTCCTTTAAGGAATGAAGATATGACTTTTTCCAAAGATATTACTCTTATACTTATTATCATACGGATCAGGAACAGAAAAAAAATTTAATACTAAAGGTTCAGAGCCTACTTAGAAGATAATTATAGGTTACATAAAAATTATTTTTCACCCACTTCTACCATGTATTGCTGGTTTAATAGGTGAAATTCTGGTGACTGGTTCCCTTTAAGAGCTACTGTGCTGGCCTCCTGTGTTCACTTAAGTATACCTTCTGCTTTTTTTTTTTTTTATCCATGGGGTCTTTTAATAGTCGTCTTCAAACGGGAGAGAAGTGCGTTTAGAAATGTTTGACAATCGCTGCTCTCAGGTCATGTCACGGGTGAATTACACTACTGATTTTATTAATTGACCACACAAATCCACGCCCACCTACTCTAGATGACCGGATTATGCTAAATAACTCCCATAGGTTTCCAACAACCCAATCGTTCATAACACAGTATGTTACCACCACCTATACTTATCTAGGCAATAGGGGCCTACGTTTCTATATTTCCTCAACACCAGTTAGTCTCAATAACACCGGTTATCTTAACGGAACATAAAATACTATAAATTAACACAGGTAACTTACTTTCTTTTATATTGGGATAATTGGGTCAGGGCTAGTGTTACGACAATGATTGGTGGGGGGCGGTGTTTTTGGAGTGGTTATTTTATGTGTATTTATAAAAAAAAAATTAGCACTTTTAGTTCTATTTTTTTATTACTGTGGCCCCAGTTACAGAGGAAATCAGCCCTCTCATAGTGACGATTGTCACTAATAGGGCTGTGCTGGGTCTAGTTAGACCCAGCAGCGGTCTGCCACTAACGGCACCCGGCGATCATGTGACCAGTCACGTGAACACCGGGACCAATAGAGACAGCGGCGCGGCCGCTGCCTCTATTCCTATACATTGAGAGCTGTTTAAAAGAGATCGGAGAAGACCGAAGCAGCGAAAGCAGTTTCTATCCTCTCCTCAGGGTCCCCGGCAGTCACTGACTGCCGAAGACCCAACATTCAGCTGACATTCAGGTCCCCCTGGACGAAGGATTTTTTCACGGAAACGCGCGTCGGGTGTGACGACAGACAGCAGTGTTATATATCATCGGTAAGTTGCTAATATCAAGCTGCATGTGCTCTCTCAAACAATGATTTGTGTGAGATAGGTGCTAAGTTGCACCATTGGTGGTAACTGTATATTACGACCTGGGACCTTATATAGCTCTTTGAACAGTGAATATTTTCTTCATGCATATGCTACAACATATCTTATCACGTATAGTCTGGCTTCCAATTTCCACACTGTGGTAGTCCTCTTTGATTTTAATATGTGAGTGTTTATTCATGTTTTTGTTATGTACCAATAAAAATTACAATTTTATCAGCAATAGATTGGTTCTGACTCCATTTTTTAGGTGGTGGTTCTAATATATTTAAGGAGTCACCGCTGGTGTTATCAGTAGTCATGGGCATTATTTCACTTTATGCCCTTACCCTATACATAACATATCATTAGAAGAAACTTCATATTATTCAAAAGGGGTATTTAGGTTGTCTCCACATTCGTTGTGTAACTTAATTGTATGTTGTATTGTTGTATGTAGTTAAGGGGTTAAAGCGTATATGCACTTTCAAAAAAATGTTTTGTATGTCAGATATCAGAAATTTTGATCGGTGGGGGACTGGGTGCTGAGACCCCTACTGGGCTAAAACTAAAGAGCAGAAGTGCTAAGCTGAAGGCCCTGCATCTTCGGCTGTGATTGACGCTCCTCGTTAGGCCGAAGACTGACTCGTAGACGTTCTATGTGAGCCAGTGTGCAGCCTGACCAGGCTAAAAGTGCAGTTACTCTTTAGGTCTAAATTTTCTTTATAGTAATATTTTACCTTTTTGTATGTACTTTACAGGTGGATTCCCTGGTGGTATGCCTGGAGGATTTCCTGGTGGTATGCCTGGAGGATTCCCTGGTGGTATGCCTGGAGGATTCCCTGGTGGCATGGCTGGAATGCCAGGCGTGAGTGAAATTCTGTCTGACCCAGAAGTTTTGACTTCTATGCAGGTAGGTGCTATATTTGTCTATGTTCTTGTAAATACTAAGTTTTATAGACCACATCCAAAAGGTTGATCATGTCCTACGAATATACACTGGGGTGAATTTAACACCTGCCACTCTACGCATTTATTATATTATAGTGGAAATCTACGCCAGCAAGGATCTGTGGCACACAGACACCTGAAGATGTGAAAATTTATTAATAGGCATGCATTTCTCAATAGAAATACTGCTTGAGTTAGATGCAACAAATTTATTAAGACTGGCGTATGAAATGTCAGTCTTTATAAATCCCCCAAGCGGTGTTTTAAAATGTGCACTGCTATTTGACTGCAGCCTCAGGGGATGTAAGCAAACCTTATGTAGTATCTGAGGGAGACGCCATGCATGTTTCAAGAAAAGAGGTGGCAGGCTGTATATTTCTTCATCCTATACTGCTACTGTATGTGGGCATCTTGTTCTAGGAGATCCGCTGATTTTTAAAGCTGCAGTTCCACCCACAGTTGGCTTTACACTGAATACATTAAAGGGAACCTGTCACTAGATTTTAGGACACTAAACCACCAGCATGTTACTATACTGCTGGGGTTTAGCGTTGAAGCCGAGCCAATTACTGCTTCACTTCGCATGCACAGGATGCTGTTGGACTCAGGGGTGTAACTAGGAAACACTGGATCCCATAACAAACTTTTGACTGGACCCCCTCTCCTGGGTGCCACACACAGACCCCCCTCGTACATGGTACCCCCGTTAGATTGTGCCATGCAGCCCCTCTGTTGGATTGTGCCATGCAGCCCCCCGTTGGATTGTGCCATGCAGCCCCCCGTTGCAGCCGTCGTCCCCCTGTTAGATTGTGCTATGCAGTCCCCCCCCCCCCCCGTTAGATTGTGCCATGCAGCCGTCGTCCCCCCATTAGATTGTGCCATGCAGCCCCCCCCCCCGTTAGATTGTGCCATGCAGCCCCCCCCTGTTAGATTGTGCCATGCAGCCCGTCCTCCGACGTTAGATTGTGCCATGCAGCCGTCCTCCGACGTTAGATTGTGCCATATGCAGCCGTCCCCCCTGTTAGATTGTGCCATGCAGCCGTCCCCCCGTTAGATTGTGCCATGCAGCCGTCCCCCCGTTAGATTGTGCCATGCAGCCGTGCCCTTTGTACGTGGTGCCACGCAGCGCCTCCCCCTTGCAGACGGCGCCACGCAGTGCCTCCCCCTTGCAGACGGCGCCACGCAGCGCCTCCCCCTTGCTTGTAGCGTTGCTACCACTGTAGCAGCCAAAGTGGCGCCACTGGGCATGGGGGGGAGATAATGTCGTCTCAATGTCCATGCACACTCCTACATCCAACTTTGTAGTTATTAGGTGAGGCTTAAATGTCATTTAAATAGCATTTAATAAACTATGACAGTAAATGGCGTGACTTAATGATCGTAACTTAACCATGCGAATAGTGATGGCTACCTGGCGTCGCCCACCTTTGTCAAGCATCATGCCTTTTGGATCGGCGTTATCTATATTTGAATGTTTTATAAATGCATGTATGGTATTGCCACAATTGTAACAACCTATTGAAAAAAGTTAAGATTTATACTGCATGGCATAAAATAAAAAACAATTCCACGTTCCCTCCAAATTGCCTTTAGGAAAGTTAATCAAATTTTATGTACCCCTAAATCAGGGGTGGGGAGCCTTTTTTCTGCCAAGGGCCATCTGGATATTTATAACATCATTCAAAATGATCAACTTCAAAATTAGCCTCCTATATTTGGTCAAACATTTAATTAACTGGTTCCCGACCGCTGGCTGTGTATGTACGGCCAGCTGTCAGGGTCCTTAAAACCCGCGCCATAAACTATTTACGGCGCGGGTTTTAACTTGTTGCCCGAGCGATCGGTAGCTGAATGTCGGGTCTTTGGCTGCCGGGGACCCTGAGGAAAAGATAGAAGCAGCTTTCGCTGCTTCTGTCTTCTCCGATCTCTTTTACACAGCGCTCAGTGAATGCTGTCTGTAGGAATAAAGGCAGCGGCCGCACCACTGTCTCTATTGGTCCCGGTGATCATGTGACGGGATGCCGTTAGTGGCAGAATGCTGCTGGGTCTTGCTAGACCCAGCACAGCCCTATTAGTGACAATAGTCACTATGAGAGGGCTGATTTCCCCTGTAACTGGGGCTGCTGTGCAGTCCCAGTTACAGTGGAAAAAGATGGTGTAAAAGAAAGAAAAAAATATATAAAGTCCCCCAAAGGTCTTTTCTGACCTTTTTTGAGGGACAAACCATAGTAATAACAAAATAAAAGTAAAGAGCAAATTTTTTTTAATAATAAATACTCCTAAAATACCCACCCAAAAAAAACATTCCCCCCCCCCCCCCAAAATCATTGTCGCAACGCTAGCCTTGAACCAGTTACCCTAATATAGACATGTAATATATTAAAATTTACAGTAGACAATGGCGATCACAAATAAAAGGTCTATTTTAGGGTAAAACTGTTATTACCCAAAAAAATTGCTAAAATAATTTTCAAACTTTAAGCCTAAAAATTCTAAAATGGCAAAAAGGAGGTGTATAAAAATGATTAAAAAAAAGAAACCTGCATTGTCTACGGAAAAAAACATCACAAAAATCACGTCGCTAGCCCAACAAATAAAAAAAATTATAGCCATTTAGCTAACGTGTGCTAAAAATGGCTAAACGGTGTTTAACTCACCCCTGATGTGATGGCTGGAACTGCTTCTCTTTGGTGAGGTGAGTGATGTTCACCGGTATTAATAATGTTACTTCTGCGTCGGTCAGTCTGGTGCGCCCTCTGGCCTCCTTTCCAGGTACTCTGTGCTTAATTGTCCAATTTAAAAAAAGAAAAAAAAGTTGTATTGTATTATCCTCTTCTACGACAGATGTGCATTACAATAATATGGCCCATTAAATGAGCCTGCACTATTCGCGTATCGTCCTGGCTGTTTTATAAAGCGGTCACCTGCCTGCAATGGCCGAGACTATAAACCCGGCCTTTCAACCCCTTGGATGCTGCGGTCAAAAGCAACCACGGCATTTAAGCAGTTAGACAGATGGAGGGGGGCTGTCTGTCCCCCGATCGCCTCGTGCCAAGCAGCTGCCATGGCAGCCGGAGGCCTCCAGGTCTGCCTCCAATTGAGAGAGAACATAAAAGTACTGAAAAAAAAATTCCATCTTTGACAAAAAAACAGTGAACAGAAAATTAAAAATAACTTTAATTGGTATCGCCGTGTCTGTAAAAGTTGAACTATTAAAATATTTATTTAACCCACAGGGTGGACGTTGTAGGAATATTTAGATTCACAATGTCATAACTGCTGTTTTATGGTCACCTTGCTACCCTAAAAAAAATTTACATCTTAAACATATGTCTCACAGGACAAAGTACAGAATCGGTAGGCGTTTCCAGAGTATGGCACTACACCTCCTAAGTCAATGTTGGTACAAAATAGAAACTCCAAAAGATCATATATGCAAACAAAAGGAAAAGGAGTCCTATACTATTAAAAGTAGAAAAAAATCTCAATTTTATTAAATAGCGAATATAAAATATACAAGAGATGCAAACAAGATTAACTGTATAGAGGCTACACATAAACAGTGTTAAAATAACACCACATGATCTCAAAACAAGTCTGCAATCACATGTGTGATACAGATCCAATGGGTATATAATACTACAATGGGGACGGTATCTCTACTGAACAGACACACATAGTTGTACACATTAATTGCATAAGACAAGATGGAAATCTCTCCAAGAAGGAAAGAGGCATAAAGTGAAATCACCTATGAATAACATACTGCAAGGTGAAGAAACATCTATTCAATGTAGGGTCATAAAAGACAGGAACCCCAAGTTAGGGAAAATAAAACCAGGTTGATGATTACACAAAAGTTGTCTTACCCATTGGTGTGGTGACGGTGTGCCAAGAATTCCCACCCCCCCCCCCCCCCCAATTAATAAATAGTGGTCAAAAAGTTATATGTACCCCAAAAACTATAGCTCGCCCCCAAAAAAAAAAAAAAGCCGTCACACTGCTCTATCAACTTAAAAATAAAGTTATGGATTTACGGGTTTTTTTGTCCTGTGTTTTTTTTTAAAAAATGTCATAATCCTATCGCAAAATAAAGTTAACATGTAATTTTTACCGCACGATGCATGCAGTTAAAACCGAAAAAAACAATGGTGGGATTGCGATTTTTATTTTTATTTTTTATTCATCTCAGCCGCATCATTTTTTTCAAATTAGTTACGCAATAAATTATATGGTACATTAAATTATGCCATTAAAAATGCAACTCGTCCCACAAAAATACAAGCGCTAATTTCGGCTATATTGCCGGAAAACTAGAAGTTATGACTCTTGGTTGGTGGGAAAGACGAGTGGAAAAAGAAACACCTTTGAAATAGGTTTTTTGTATTTTTTTTTTTATAAAAATGTCTGTCGGTGTGTTTCTGGTGCAACTTTCTAGATACTTTTTTTATTAAAAATTACTTCTGCTTTTTGAGACACAGTTGCTTTGTATCCTGTATACGGAGCGGCTGAATTTGGCGCTGAAGACTGTATCCGTCAGGTCAGCGGCACTGACTGGTTCAGTGTCAGCGGGTTCTGCATGTGTCTGACACGCAGGGTCGAGTTGTTACCGAAAACATCTTCGTTCATACCTTAGATGTGATCGATAACAGGTGGATCCTGCGTGTTTCTGACACGCAGGATCTACCTGTTATCGATCACATCTAAGTTCAATACTTACAATAGAAGCTGTATCTCAAAAATGGAAACAATTAATTAAAACAAAACAATTACAAAGTTGTTTAACCCCTTCGGGACACAGCCTGTTTTGGCCATGTGGACGCAGACTATTTTTTTCAAATCTGACATGTCTCAATTTATGTGGTAATAACTTGGGAATGCTCTTACCAATCCGAGCGATTCTGAGGTTGTTTTCTCGTGACCTATTGTACTTTGTTAGTGGAAAAATTCAGTATTTATTTGTGGAAAAACACCAAAATTTTGAGAATTTGTAAAAAAAAAATGTGTTTTTTTTTTTAATTTAAAATGTATCTGCTTGTAAAACAGATAGTAATACCACATGAAATAGTTACTAATTAACATTTCCCCTATGTCTACTTTTGTTTTCATAGTTTTTTGAACATCCTTTTATTTTTCCAGGACGTTACGAGGCTTAAAACTTAGAGGCTCTGTCACCAGATTATAAATGCTCTATCTCCTACATAATCTGATCGGCGCTGGAATGTAGATAACGGCAGTGGTTTTTATTTTGAAAAACTATCATTTTTGAGCAAGTTATGAGCAATTTTAGATTTAGTTTCTTAAAGACCAACTGGGTGTGTTTTTACTTTTGACCAACTGGGTGTTGTAAAGAAGTGTATGAGGCTGACCAATCAGTGACCAATCAGCCTCATACACTTCTCATTGTTCCAGCCCAGCATGATCCACAGCACAGTGTGATTGTGCAGTGAAAGAAGCTGGGCTGGAACAATGAGAAGTGTATGAGGCTGATGGGTTACTGACTGGTCAGCCTCATACACTTCTTTACAACACCCACTTGGTCTATAAGAAACTAAATCTAAAATTGTTCATAACTTGCTCAAAAATAATTGTTTTTCAAAATAAAAACCACTGCTGTTCTCTACATTACAGCGCCAATCAGATTATGTAGGAGATAGCGCACTTATAATCTGGTGACAAAGCCTCTTTGAAGAGAACCTTTCACCTCCCCATACATGTGCAGCTGAGTGCAGCATGTAATGGGGAGGGCTGCACAAACCCTGGGGCACTTTACATTTTTTTTTTTTTTATACCTCCCTCCGTTATTTCAATATCGGTGCCGTTATATTTGGCGCCCGATATTTAAATAACCCCCTGAACTGGGGGGGGGGGGGGCGTATACTGGCAATCAGATATGAACAGTGTTACAGCTTTCAAATCAGTCTTCTGCCGAACTGGCGGGGGCGTGTCACTGCTACAGACCGTGTAAGAGCTGTGAAGAGGAGAGCTCTGTGAGAGATCAGTCTTGTGCTTTGCCTGCCGAACTGGCAAGGGGGCGTGTCTCTGCTACGGACAGTGCAAGCGCTCCCCAGCTATTACACTGTCCGTAGCAGTGGCATGCCCCCTTGCCAGTTCGGCAGAAGACTGATCTTGGAAGCTAAAGAGAGAGTGGGAGCGTGCACTCTCGCTCTTGCTGTAACACTGTCCATATCTGATTGGACAGTGTCACAGCCATAGTAACACCCCCTTGCCAGTACACGCCCCGTTGACAGTTCAGGGGGTTATTTAAATATCGGACGCCAAATATAATGGCACTGATATCTAAATATCGGAGGAAGGTAGAAACATTTTTTTTTAATGTTTGTGCACCCCACCCCATTACATGCTGCACTCATCTGCACATGTATGGGGAGGTCAAAGGTTCTCTTTAACCCCTTCGCGCTCAGTGACGTACTATTCCGTCATGGAAACCATCCCGTTAGCGCTCCATGACGGAATAGTACGTCACAGGAGGAACGGCCATTTCGGCCGTCTTCCCGACGCATACAGGAGTTGTGACAGCTGCTGTCTTATACAGCGGTTGCCACAGCTCCTATAGCGGAAACGGACCGCTGTGACCCCGCTGATTAACCCCTTAAAAGCTGCGTTCAATAGCGATCGTGGCTTTTTAGGGGTTAAGCTACCATCGTCTGCCTGCTACACTATAGCGGCTATGGCAACCGGACGCCTAACAATAGCGTCCGGGTATGCCATCTACGGAAGCCTAGTGGGTCCTAACAAAGTCAGGACCCAATATGCTTGCTGTCAGTGAGTAGCTGACCGCTCCAATACACTGCACTATGCATGTAGTGTAGTGTATTAGAATTGCGATCAGGGCCTCCTGCCCTCAAGTCCCCTAGTGGGACAAAGTAATAAAGTTAAAAAAAAGTTGTGTAAAAATAACAAAATAAAACTTTTAACCGTAAAAATCCCCCTTTTTCCCTTATCAGTCCTTTATTATTAATAAAAATATATAAAAAATAAACTATACATAATTGGTATCGCCGCGTCTGTAATTGCCTGAACTACAAAATTATTTTATTTATCCCGCGCGGTGAACGCCATAAAAGAAAATAATAATAAACCATAACAGAATCACAATTGTTTGGTCACTTAATATGTGATAAAGTCGCATGTACCTAAGAATGGTCCTGATCGAAACTACAGTCCGTTACACAAAAAACAGGCCCTCACACGGCTTTCTTGATGGAAAAATAAAAAAGTTATGGCTCTTAGAATATGGTAACAAAAAAGTAAATGATTTTTTACAAAAAGTATTTTATTGTGCAAACGCCATAACACATAAAAAAAATCTATAAACATCTGGTGTCACCGTAATCGTATCGCCCCACAGAATAAAGTGAATATGTAATTTATAGCGCACGGTGAACATTGTAAAAAAAAACAATAGTAGTATTGCTGTTTTTTAGTCACCACGCCACATAAAAATATAATAAAAACTGATCAAAAAGCTGCATGCACCCCATGAAAACTACAATGAATTCCTCAAGGGGTCTAGTTTCCAAAATAGGGTCACTTTTGGGGGGTTTCCACTGTTTTGGCACCACAAGACCTCTTTAAACCGGACATGGAGCCTAATAAAACGAAGGCCTCAAAATCCTCTAGGTGCTCCTTTGCTTCGGAGGCCGCTGCTTCAGTCCATTACCAGACAAGGGCCACATGTGGGATATTTCTCAAAACTGCAGAATCTGGGCAATAAATATTGAGTTTCGTTTCTCTGGTAAAACCTTCTGTTTTACAGAAAACAATTGAATAAAAAGGATTTTCTGAAAAAAAAATAATGTACATTTCACCTCTACTTTGCTCTAAATTGCTGTGAAATACCTAAAGGGTTAATAAACTTTCTATATGCTGTTGTGAATACTTTGAGGGGTCTAGTTTCTAAAATAGGGTGTTTGATAGGGGTTTCTAATATATAGGCCCCTCAAAGCAACTTCAGAACTGAACTGGAACTTAAAAATAAAATAAAATGAGGCAATACTTTGCTTCTTACATTTATACTGATAATGAGCAGTGCCCACCCCGAGATGACCCCAGTTTTAACCGTTAGTCTAATAGGGGTCTCCGTTTATACAGTTTCAGTGCCCGGTTTTCCCAAGCATACACCCCCGAGAAGTTTATTTCTATTGATGAGTCCTTGGTACATTTTAAAGGGAGGCTTCAATTCCGCCAGTACCTGCCGAGTAAGAGGGCAAGGTATGGCGTGAAGATGTATAAGCTGTGCGAGAGTGCATCAGGGTATACGTACAAATTTAGGATATATGAAGGAAAGGACACCAGTATTCAGCCCTCAGAATGCCCCCCCCCTTACTGGGAGGTAATGCAAAAATTGTGTGGGATTTGGTGCACCCACTGCTGGACCAGGGTTACCACCTCTACCTGGATAATTTTTATACCAGCGTCTCACTTCAAGTGCCTCGCTTCCAGAAGTACTGCGGCATGCGGCACTGCTAGAAAAAATTTGAGACCTCCCTAAGACTCTGCTTGGGCAAACACTCAAAGGGGTGAGAGCAGGGCACATTGAGAGATGTCCTTGTTCTGACAACAATACATGCCCACACCAGTACCCATGTACCTGTACGAGGTACCAGTATAGAGACCCCCCAAACCAGACTGCATCCTGGACTACATTAGTTACATGGGAGGGATGGACTTGCCAGATCAAGTCCTGAAGCCCTACAGCGCCATGCAGTGTGGTGTAAGAAGCTGGCCGTGCACATTATACAGATGGCATTGTACAATGCGTACGTGCTACGTTGATGTGCAGGCCAGACAGGAACTTTCCTGGAATTTCAAGAAGTGGTTATCAAGAACCTAATCTTTAGGGACCAAGAAGGGGGGGCACCCAGTACTTCTGGACAGCTTATTCCCCCTCGTCTTTCCCTTCTGAGCCCTGCCGTGTGCCCAGGCAGCGGTTAACAGCCACTTGTAGGGTATTGCCATACCCGGGAGAACCCACATTACAGTTTATGGGGTGTATGTCTCCGGTCAAAATGCGCACTACACCTCTAGATAAATGCCTTAAGGGGTGTCTTTTTTAAAACGGGGTCACTTCTCGGGGGTTTCAACTGTACTGGTACCTCAGGGGCTTCTGCATACATGACTTCGCACCAGAAAATCCCCAGTAGGCCAAATGGTGGTCCTTTCCAGCCCAATTCAAATAAGTTCTGTGAAAAAACTGTGGGGTCTAAATGGTCACTACACCCCTCAAAGAATTAACTTATGGGTGTTGTTTCCAAAATGGGGTCACTTTGGTGAGTTTTTCCATTGCTTTGATACCTCTGGGGCTCTGCAAATGTGACATGGCACCTGAAAACCAAACCAGCAAAATCTGGAGTCCAAAGAACAAATAGTGCTCCTTTCCTTCTGAGCCCTCCCATGGGCCCAAACGGCAGTTTATCACCACAAATGGGGTCTTGCCACACTCAGGACAAATTGGGCAACAAAATGGGGTATTTTATTTCTTGTGAAAATATTTTTTTTTTAGCCAAACCTACATATTATTGGGAAAAGTGTAATTTTTTTTTTTTTTTTTTTTAAATTCACCGCCCAATTCAAATAAGTTCTGTGAAAAGACTATGGGGTCTAAATGCTCACAACACCCATGAATGAATTCCTTGAGGGGTGTAGTTTCCAAAATGGGGTCACTTCTGGTGGATTTCCATTGCTTTGATACCACTGGGGCTCTGCAAATGCGACATGGCACCTGAAAACCAATCCAGCAAAATCTGCACTCCAAAGAACACACAGCGCTCCTTCCCTTCTGAGGCCTCCCATGGGCCCAAACCGCAGTTTATCGCCACAAATGGGGTATTGCTGCACTCAGGAGAAATTGGGCAACAAAATAGGCTATTTTGTTCCCTGTGAAAATAAGATATTTTGATGCAAAATGAGATCTTCTTGGAAAATTATTATTTTTTTTTTAATTTCACAGCCCAATTCAAATACGTGCTGTGTAAAAACTGTGAGGTCAAAGAGGGAACATACATACATATATATATATATACACATACATACATACATACATACATACATACATACATACATACATACATACATACATACATATAGTAGTGTTTCTCTGGTAAAACCTGTTACAGAAAAAAATGTAATACAATTGAAATTCAGCAAGAAAAATGAAATTTGCAAATTTCACCTCCATTGTGCTTTAATTCCTGTGAAATGCCTAAAGGGTTAAATAAACGTTCTAAATGCAGTTTTGAATACTTTGAGGGGTCTAGTTTTTAAAATGGGGTGTTTTATGGGGGTTTCTAATACATATGCCCCTCAAAGCCACTTCAAAACTGAACAGGTACCTTTAAAATAAAGGCTTTTGACATTTTCTTAAAAATATGAGAAATTGTGGTTTATGTTCTAAGCCTTGTAACGTCCAAGAAAAATAAAAGAATGTTCAAAAAACAATGCCAATCTAAAGTAGACATATGGGAAATGTGAACTAGTAACTGTTTTGGGTGGTATAACCCTCTGTTTTACAAGCAGATGCATTTAAATTCAGAAAAATGCTATTTTTGTCAACATTTTCTCAAAATATTGCAATTTTTCACAAACACTGAATATATCAACCAAATCGTTTTTTATTTTAGAGTTTTCCAGTTACAGAAGAAAAAAGCCAAATGAACAGCTCTAAAAACAGACATGTTAGTAGTAATTGCATTACTCATAGGAAAAACAGTGGTATACAGAGACACATTTCCCACATACAGTATTGAAATACATACACATAACATATGATTCGTAAGTAACCAACCCAAAATCAGCACATCGTAGAATCCTAACCATACCCGGGAGAACCCATTTAACATTTTATGAGGTATTTGTCTTCGGTGGCACAAACTAGGCATATTGTGCACTAAAATGGCATATCGTTTGAATAATGCAATTTTCACTTTGCACCATCCGCTGCGCATTAATTTCTATTGAAAAAACACCTGTGGGGTCAAAATGCTCACTACACCCCTTAAAATGCCTTAAGGGGTGTAGTTTCCAAAATAGGGGTCACTACTTGGGGGTTTGTGTTACTATTTGACCTCAGCCCTCCAATTGTGGGTCAACGATGTGAAAAATCACCAAAATAGACCTCAAATGCGCATGGTGCTCTTCACTTCTGAGCCCTGTCATATGTCCAGGCAAATGTTAAATACCTTGAGGGGTGTAGTTTCTAAAATGGAGTCACTTCTTGGGGGCTCACACTGTTCTCTGGTACCTCAGGGGTTTTACAGATGCGACGTGGTGCCCAAAAATCAAGACAACAAAATCTGCATGCCAAATAGTGCTTTTGCCTTTCTGAGCCCAGCCGTGTGTCCAAACAGCAGCTTATGACCCAATATGGTGTATTGCCGTAATCTGGAGAAATTGCTTTTAAAATGTTGGGGTGCTTTTTTCTCGTTTTTGTTTTTTTTCCTTGTAAAAATGTAACATTTCCAAGTTTTATCAGAAAAAAATTAAATTTTCAATTTCACAGCATAATTCCTCTCAATTCAGCCAAAATGTTCACTATACCCCTCGATATTCCTTCAGTGGTGTAGTTTCCAAAATGGGGTCACTTTTGGGCGGTTTGCACTGATTTAGTCAGCAGGGGTTTTTCAAATGCGACATGGCACCCAAAAAACATTCCAATATAATCTGCATGCCAAGTAGCGCTCCTACCTTTCTGAGCCCTGCCGTGTATCCAAACAGCAGTTTATGACCACGTGTTGGATATTGCCGTACTCTGGAGAGATTGGTTTACAAATGTGCTTTTTCTTTTAACCCTTGTAGAAATAAAAATTATCAACATTTTAGTGGAAAAAAATGTTATTTATTTTCACAGCCTAATTCCACTAAATTCCACAAAAACCTGTGGGGTCTAAATGCTCACTGTATCCCTCGATAAATTCCTTGAGGGCTTTAGTTTCCCAAATTAGGTCACTTTTGGGGGGGTTCCACTGTTTTGGTCCCTCAGGGACTTTGCTAACGCAACATGGCGCCCGAAAACCATTCCAGCAAAACTTGAGCTCCGAAAGTCAAATGGTGGTGCTTCCCTGCTGTATGTCCAAAACGTTTATTACCACATGTGGGGTATTGCTGTCATCGGGAGAAATTTAGCTTTTTTTTTTGTTGGGGTGCTTGTCTCCTTTTCTTTTGCCTTGTAAAAATTGAATATTTCCAAGTTTTATCAGAAAAAAAAAAAAATTCAATTTCACAGCATAATACCACTCAATTCAGAAAAAAATAAATGTTCACTATACCCCTCGATAAATTCCTTCAGGGGAGTAGTTACCAAAATGGGGTAACCTTTTGGTTTGGTTTCCACTGATTTAGTCCCACAGCGGCTTTGCAAATGTGGCATGGCGCCGCAAACCATTCTAGCAAAATTTGAGCTCCAAAAGCCAGATGGTGCTCCTTCCCTTCTGAGCTCTGTCGTTGGTCCAAACCGCTTTTTATTACAACGTATGGGGTATTGCCGTAATTGGGAGAAATTGCTTTTCTAATTTTGGGGTGGTTTTTCTCCTTTATCTATTGTGAAAATGGAAAAATCTGAGCTAAAACGACATTTTATTAGAAAAACTTAATTTTCATTTTCACAGCCTATTTCCACTAAATTCAGCAAAAAAAACTGTTGGGTCAAAATACTCACTATACCCCTCGATAAACTCCTTCAGGGGTGTAGTTTACCAAATGGGTCACTTTTGGGTGGTTTCCACTGATTTGGTCCCGCAGAGGCTTTGCAATTGTGACACGGCACCCAAAAACCATTCCAGCAAAACTTGAGCTCTGAAAGCCAAATAACGCCCTTTCCCTTCTGATCTCTGCCGTGGGTCCAAACAGCAGTTTATTACCACATATGGGGTATTGGCGTAATTGGAAGAAATTGCTTTTCAAATTTTGGCGTGGTTTTTCTCCTTTATACCTTGTAAATATTGAAGATTTCTACATTTTTTTGAAGAAAATTTACAGCCTTATTCCTCTAAATTCAACAAAAAAACCTGTGGGGTTAAAATGTTCACTATACCCCTTGATAAATTCCTTGTAGTTTGCCAAATGGTGTCTCTTTGTAGGGGTTTCCACTGTTTTGGCACCACAAGACCTCTTCAAACCGGACATGGTGTCTAAAATATATGCTAATAAAAATGATGCCCCAAAATCCACTAAGTGCTCCTTTGATTCTGAGGTCTGTGTTGGTCTATTAGCACACTAGGGCCACGTGTGGGGTATTTCTAAAAACTGCAGAATCTGGGCAATAAATATGGAGTTGTGTTTCTCTGGTAAAACCTTCGGTGTTACAGAAAAAAATTAATTAACTTTGCTTTAATTCCTGTGAAACACCAAAAGGGTTAAGAAACTTTCTAAATGCTGTTCAGAATACTTTGAGGGGTGACGTTTTTAAAATGGGGTGTTTTATAGGGGTTTCCAATATATATATATATATATATATATATATATATATATATATATATATATATATATATGGTCCTCAAAGCCACTTCAGAACTGAACTGGACCCTGTTAAAATAGCCTTTTTGACATTTTCTTGAAAATGTGAGAAATCGCTTCTAAAGTTCTAAGCCTTGTAACGTCTTGGAAAAATAAAAGTATGTTCAAAAAATCAATGCCGACGTAAAGTAGACATATGGAAAATGTGAACTAGTAACTATTTTGTGTGGTATTACTATCTGTTTTACAAGTATACTATCTGTTTTACAAGTAAATTTTCTCTAAATTTTTGTTTTTTTTCACAAATAAACACAATGTATCGATGAAATTTTACCACTAACTTGATAATGTGTCACGAGAAAACTATCTCCGAATCACTTGAAAAAATAAAAGCATTCCAAAGTTATCACATAAAGTGACACATGTCAGATTTGAATAAAATGGTCTGGCCCATTAGGCGAAAACAGGATGTGTCCTTAAGGGGTTAAAAACTGCACCCCCTGCTCAAAGTTTTCAAAACAGCATTTAGAAAGTTTGTTAACCCGTTCGGTATTTCACTGGAATTAAAGCAAAGTGGTGAAAATTTTATCAATTTCATTTTTTTCTATTTTAATCCCATTTTTTTCTGTAACACTGAAGGTTTTAAACGCAACTCCATATTTATTTCCCAGATTCTGACGTTTTTAGAAATATCCCGCATGTGGCCCTAGTGTGCTAATGGACTGAGACACCAGCCTCAGAAGCAAAGGAGCACCTAGTGGATTTTGGGGCCCCCTTTTTATTAGAATACATTTTAGGCACAATGTTAGGTTTGAAGAGCTCTTGTGGGGCCAAAACAGTGGAAACGCCCCCAAAAAGACACCATTTGGCAAACAACACCCTTCAAGGAATTTATAGAGGGGTATAGTGAGCGTTGTGACGCCACAGGTTTTTTTGCTGAATTTAGTGGAATTTGGCCGTGAAAACTTCTATTGTGTTTTGTTTTGTTTTTTTTTTGTTTTTTTTTATGGCATTCACCGTGGGCTGTTAATTACATAATTAACTTATTCTGCGGGTTAATGCGATTATAGCGATACCATATGTATATAGTTTTTTTTATATATTTTACGGTGATATCTTTTTAAATATACAACATATTAGAGGGGTTCAAACCATATCAGAAAAAGGAGCATATAGCCAAATATATATATAATAAAGTATAACAAGTTTTATTACACATTTTAGATCAACATAATTTTAAAATTGTGATATCACAAGGTAATACAGACTCGAGTAAGTGGTATAGCAGGATAGACTAGTCAAATGCTATTGACAAAACCATTAATAATCCATGATGTGGAATAGTGTCCACTTCTGGAAAGTAGTGTACAGTATATGGTTGACTGTACATAAAGCAACCTTTAGAAACCTCTCTAAGAAAATGCTCCCATCTCTAGTATCTCTGTAAATAACACAAGGGAGATCGCCAGTGCACAGAAGTCATTCCTAGTTTCTGAAACTAGAAATGACTTCTGTGCACTGGCGATCTAAAAAAGTTGTCTAAAATGTGTTCTACTTTTTTATATATATTTGGTTATATGCTTCTTTTTTCTAATAAGGTTTGAATACGCTTGGAGTGGTCTATTGATTTAATATGGGAGGGTGTTTGTCCAAACGTTATCTAGCCCCAAATATAAATGCGATTGGAGTTTGTATATGGATTAGAGGGGTTGTCGAATCCTAAAAAATTGCTGGCCTATCCTCAGGATAGGCCATTGATATCTCATCGGTCAGGGTCAGAATCCTGGCACCCCCGCCGATCAGCTGTTTTGAAGGGGCACTGCTTCCTCTTCATTTCCTTCACTGCTCCCACTGAATTGCTGACACACTTATAACGGCGATTTACAGTATTAAAGCCTTCTCCCATTGAAGTGAATTGGAGAAGGCTGTAATACTGTGAACTGCTGCTACAAGTGTGTCGGCAATTCACAAAGCGAGCAGTAAAGAAAATAAGTGGTAGCAGTGCTTGTATGAGCGCTGTGACCCCTTCAAAACAGCTGATCAGCGGGGGTGCCGGAGTCGAACCCCGACCGATCAGATAGTGATGGCCTATTCTGAGGATAGGCAATAATTATTTTTTGTTAGGCTTGGCAGCCCCTTTAAATAATAGTATAATTGGTCCTAAATTAACTAATTGTGACACTTATTTCTATTTTCCCTCCAGGATCCCGAGGTGATGGCTGCATTCCAAGATGTAGCTCAAAACCCAGCCAACATCTCAAAATATCAGAGCAACCCAAAAGTGATGAATCTGATCAGCAAGTTATCTAGTAAATTTGGAGGCAGTGCATAGCTTACAGAAATCAGGAAAGACAGGATTTTGGGAAGAAACCTATATAAAGTGATCATGAACTATTCCATATTCTGATGACTGTTGTCCTCTAATCTGTTTCTCCTTTTAAAATGACATAAATATTGTACAACAGATAATATCTGTTAAAGCATATATTCCTTTCTTAAATTAATACATTTGAGAGAATACAAATATTGGCTGTTCTTTTTTTTTTTTTCTTCTGTTTCCTTCAGCATCGCTAAACTAATGCAACAACTGGACATTTTCACAAATAAAAATGCAATTCCTCTTAGCAATATCTGATTAGCAAAATAATAAAACTATAAGAATGTAACTATTTTTTGTGTGCTGTGGTAATATAAACCATAACTTTCTCTTGGTATTTTTTACCAAAATCGGTAATAGCAAATGATGCTGCAAAACAATTTCATGGTGTTGATATGCGTGAGGCCTAAGTGTGAAAACCCTCCTCCCGATCAGATGGACAGATTTACACGCATCTTTTAGCACTCCCGTGTGCAAGGAGCATGCCACCTTCACACACTCGCACTTTTTTTTTTTTTTTAAATGTAATTGATGTGTAAAACACAGACCGCACACGGGTGTGCTGTCCGTGGTTTTCACGCACCCATTGACTTCAATGGGTAGCTACAGTGAAGGACATAAGTATTTGATCCCTTGCTGATTTTGTAAGTTTGCCCACTGTCAAAGACATGAACCGTCTAGAATTTTTAGGCTAGGTTCATTTTACCAGTGAGAGATAGATTATATATAAAAAAAAATATACAGAAAATCACAGTCAAAATTATATATATTTATTTGCATTGTGCACAGAGAAATAAGTATTTGATCCCCTTCCAACCATTAAGAGTTCAGCCTCCTCCAGACCAGTTACACGCTCCAAATCAACTTGGTGCCTTCATTAACCCCTTAAGGACGCAGCCTAGTTTGGGCCTTAAGGCTCAGAGCCCATTTTTCAAATCTGACATATTTCACTTTATGTGGTAATAACGTCGGAATGCTTAAACCTATCCAAGCGATTCTGAGAGTGTTTTCTCGTGACACTTTGGGCTTCATGTTCGTGGTAAAATTTGGTCGATATATTCAGTCTTTATTTGTGAAAAATTGCAAAATTTAGAGAAAATTTACAAAAAATAGCATTTTTCAGAATTTAAATGCATCTGCTTGAAAAACAGACGGTTATACCACCCAAAATAGTTACTAGTTCACATTTCCCATATGTCTACTTTAGATTGGCATCGTTTTTTGAACAATATTTTATTTTTCTTGGACGTCACAAGGCTTAGAACATAAACAGCAATTTCTCATATTCTTAAGAAAATTTCAAAAGCCTTTTTTTGAAGGTACCTCTTGAGTTCTGAAGTGGCTTTGAGGGGCCTATGTATTAGAAACCCCCATAAAACACCCCATTTTAAAAACTAGACCCCTCAAAGTATTCAAAACAGCATATAGAAAGTTTTTTAACCCTTCAGGCATTTCATAGGAATTAAAGCAAAGTGGAAATGAAATTTGCAAATTTCATTTTTTCTGCTGAATTTAAATTTTATTCAATTTTTTTTCTGTAACAGAGAAGGTTTTACCAGAGAAATACTACTAAATATGTATTGTCCAGATTCTGCAGTTTTTAGA
This sequence comes from Rhinoderma darwinii, assembly GCF_050947455.1. Lineage (NCBI taxonomy): Eukaryota > Metazoa > Chordata > Amphibia > Anura > Rhinodermatidae > Rhinoderma > Rhinoderma darwinii. The sequence continues at coordinate 71,067,830 of NC_134693.1, read as the reverse complement.
AATGTCCCACATGTGGCCCTACTGCGCTCGTGGACTAAAACACAAGCCCTAGAAGCAAAGAAGCACCTAGTGCATTTTGAGGCCTCTTTTTTATTAGAATATATTTTAGGCAGCATGCCAGGTTTGAAGAGGTGTTGAGGTATCAAAACAATGGAAACCCACCAGAAGTGACCCCATTTTGGAAATTACACCCCTCAAGGAATTAATTTATGGTTTTTGTTATCATTTTGACCGCACAGTTTTTTCACAGCACCTATTTGAATTGGGCTGTGAAATGAAAAAAATGATATTTTTTCCAATAAGATGTCATTTTTGATCAAAATTTCTTATTTTCACGGGGAACAACATACCCCATTTTGTTGCCCAATTTGTCCTTATTGCGGCAATACCCCATTTGTGGTGATAAACTGCCGTTTGGGCCCATGGGAGGGCTCAGAAGGAAAGGACCACCATTTGGCCTACTGGAGCTTTTCTGGTGCTAAGTCATGTATGCAGAAGCCCCTGAGGTACCAGTACAGTTGAAACCCCCGAGAAGTGACCCCATTTTAAAAACTACACCCCTTAAGACATTCATCTAGAGGTGTAGTGAGCATTTTGACCCCACAGGTACTGTGTAAAAGATAATGCGCAGCAGATGGTGCAGTGTGAGATTTGCAATTTTATATATATATATATATATATATATATATATGCCATTTCAGTGTCCAATATAGTGTACCCAGCATGCACCACCGGAGATATACACCCCTTAAATTGTAATGTGGGTTCTCCTGGGTACGGCAATACCCTACATGTGGCTGTTATCAGCTGCCTGGGCATACGGCAGGGCTCAGAAGGGAAAGATGAGGGGGGTAAGCTGTGCGGAGTGCATCAGGGTAAATTAAAAATCAAGGGATGTATGATACATTTTAAAACAATCTTTTATACAGAGCCCTGGTTTTTCGGGACACGTGTCGCGTTGGTATATTGTGTTCTTCCTTATCCCCCTCTTATAGCAGACTCTGCACCTCTTTTGACTCTTTCCCTTTCCACCGGTTTGGGGAACTTCTCCTGGAAAGTGTTGCCCTGGTATGATGCGTGTGGCCTCGCTTCCAGAAGTACTGGGTGCCCCCCCTTCCTGGTCCCTAAAGATTAGATCTTGAAATTCCAGGAAAGTTCCCCTCTGGCCTGCACATCGACGTAGCACATACGCATTGTACAAAGCCATCTGTATGATGTGCCCGGCCAGCTTCTTATACCACACCGCATGGCGCTGTAGGGCTTCAGGACTTGATTTGACAAGTCCACCCCTCCCATGTACCTATTGTAGTCCAGGATGCAGTCTGGTTTGGGGGTGGCCTTTCCTTCATATATCCTAAATCTGTAGGCACAGCTTATACATCTTCACGCCATACCTTGCCCTCTTACCCGGCAGGTACTGGCGGAATTGAACCCTCCCTTTAAAATGCACCAGAGTCATCAATAGAAAAACACTTCTCGGGGGTGTATGCTTGTGAAAACCGGGCACTGAAACGGTCTAATAGGGGTCTCCGTTTATACAAACGGTCAAAACTGGGGTCATCTCGGGGTGGGCACGGCTCATTATCAGTATAATGTGAGAAGCGAAGTATTGCCTCATTTATTTATTTTTTTAGGTTCCAGTTCAGTTCTGAAGTTGCTTTGAGGGGCCCATATATTAGAAACCCCCATCAAACACCCCATTTTAGAAACTAGACCCCTCAAAGTATTCACAACAGCATTTAGAAAGTTTATGAACCCTTTAGGTGTTTCACAAAAATTTAGAGCAAAGTAGAGGTGAAATGTACTTTTTTTTTTTTTGTCAGAAAATACTCTTTATACCATTTTTTTTATAACACAAAAGGATTTATCAGAGAAACGCAACTTAATACGTATTACCCAGATTCTGCAGTTTTGAGAAATATCCCACATGTGGCCCTAGTGCGGTAATGGACTGAAGCACCGGCCTCCGAAGCAAAGGTGCACCTAGTGGATTTTGAGCCCTCTTTTTTATTAGGCACCATGTCCGGTTTGAAGAGGTCTTGTGGTGCCAAAACATTGGGAACCCCCCAAAAGTGACCCCATTTTGGAAACTAGACCCCTTGAGGAATGCATTGTAGTTTTCTTGGGGTGCATGCGGATTTTTCATCAGTTTTTATTCTATTTTTAGGTGGCGTGGTGACTAATAAACAGCAATTCTACTATTGTTTTTTTATTCTATTTTTTTACAGTGTTCACCATGCGCTATAAATGACATATTCACTTTATTCTGCGGGGCGATACAATTACGGCGATACCAGATGTTTATAGTTTTTTTTTATGTCTTATGGCGTTTGCACAATAAAATAAGTTTTGTAAACAATCATTCACTTTTTGTGTTACCTTATTCTAAGAGCCATAACGTTTTTATTTTTCAATCAATAAAGCCGTGCGAGGACTTATTTTTTGCGTAACGAACTGTAGTTTCCATCAGTACCATTTTTAGGTACATGCGACTTTTTGATCTCTTTTTATTCCATTTTTTGGGAGGTGAAGTGACCAAACAATTGTGATTGTGGTACGGTTTATTAATATTTTTTTTTACGGTGTTCACCGTGCGGGATAAATAACAAAATAATTTTGTAGTTCAGGCCGTTACGGACGCGGCGATACCAATTATGTATAGTTTATTTGTTTGTTTATATCTTTTTATTAATAATAAAGACTGATAAGGGAAAAAGTGGGACTTTTACTTTTATTACTTTTAAAACTTTTATTTTCTTATTTTTACACATCTTTTTTTAACTTTTTTTTTACTGTATTACTTTGTCCCACTAGGGGACTTGAGGGCAGGAGGCCCTGATCGCTATTCTAATACACTGCACTACATGCGTAGTGCAGTGTATTAGAACTGTCAGCTACTCACTGACAGCAAGCATAGTGGGTCCTGACGTTGTCAGGACCCACTAGGCTTCCGTCTATGGCATAGCCGGACGCCATTGTTTGGTGTCCGGTTGCCATAGTCACCATCGCCGGCCGCTATCGTGTAGCAGGCCGGCGATGGCGGATTAACCCCTAAGAAGCCGCGATCGCTATTGAACGCGGCTTCTGAGGGGTTAATCGGCGGGGGAGATCCGCGATCGGTCCCGGCACATTGAGCAGTGATAGTCTGCTGTCGGAAACAGCAGCTATCACAGCTCATGAACGCGCCCCGCGCGAACGGCGCCGTGTTTACTCCATGACCTACTATTAGGTCACTGAGCGCGAACGCTACAGTTAGCATGACCTAATAGTAGGTCATGGAGCGTTAAGGGGTTAAAGACAGCTGTCTTACATGGTCACCTGTATAAAAGACTCCTGTCCACAGACTCAATTAATCAGTCTGACTCTAACCTCTACAACATGGGCAAGACCAAAGAGCTTTCTAAGGATGTCAGGGGCAAGATCATAGACCTGCACAAGGCTGGAATGGGCTACAAAACCATAAGTAAGACGCTGGGTGAGAAGGAGACAACTGTTGGTGCAATAGTAAGAAAATTGAAGACATACAAAATGACTGTCAATCGACATCGATCTGGGGCTCCATGCAAAATCTCACCTCGTGGGGTATCCTTGATCCTGAGGAAGGTGAGAGCTCAGCCGAAAACTACATGGGGGGAATTTGTTAATGATCTCAAGGCAACTGGGACCACAGTCACCAAGAAAACCATTGGTAACACATTACGCCGAATCCTGCAGTGCCCGCAAGGTCCCCCTGCTCAAGAAGGCACATGTACAGGCCCGTCTGAAGTTTGCAAATGAACATCTGGATGATTCTGAGAGTGATTGGGAGAAGGTGCTGTGGTCAGATGAGACTAAAATTGAGCTCTTTGGCATTAACTCTACTCGCCGTGTTTGGAGGAAGAGAAATGCTGCCTATGACCCAAAGAACACCGTCCCCACTGTCAAGCATGGAGGTGGAAACATTATGTTTTGGGGGTGTTTCTCTGCTAAGGGCACAGGACTACTTCACCGCATCAATGGGAGAATGAATGGAGCCATGTACCGTCAAATCCTGAGTGACAACCTCCTTCCCTCCACCAGGACATTAAAAATGGCTCGTGGCTGGGTCTTCCAGCACGACAATGACCCGAAACATACAGCCAAGGCAACAAAGGAGTGGCTCAAAAAGAAGCACATTAAGGTTATGGAGTGGCCTAGCCAGTCTCCAGACCTTAATCCCATCGATAACTTATGGAGGGAGCTGAAGATCCGAGTTGCCAAGCGACAGCCTCGAAATCTTAATGATTTACAGATGATCTGCAAAGAGGAGTGGGCCAAAATTCCATCTAACGTGTGCAAACCTCATCATCGACTACAAAAAACGTCTGCTGTGCTTGCCACCAAGTATTAAGTCTTGTTTGCTAAAGGGAACAAATACTTATTTCTCTGTGCACAATGCAAATAAATATATATAATTTTGACAATGTGATTTTCTGTTTTTTTTATTTTATATAATCTATCTCTCACTGGTAAAATTAACCTAGCCTAAAAATTCTAGACTGTTCATGTCTTTGACAGTGGGCGAACTTACAAAATCAGCAAGGGATCAAATACTTATTTCCTTCACTGTAGGTGCGTGAAAACGCACCAATATAGGGCATGCGGTGAGTTTTACGCAACGGACTCTCGCTGCATGAAAACTCACGCATGTGTGAGTAGCCCCATTGAAATCCATGGGGCCATGTGCTGTGCATTGTTTCAACGCTTAGCACACGGACGAGTTTCATGTGAATGGGCCCTAAGACTAATCCACAATTGGTCACCTAGGAGTTCCCTATCCTTTCTGCCAATATCCTAGGTTTTATTCAGATAGAGATTACTGAATGTGCATCATCCTAGCTTCATATCTAATTTAGTTTTTCACCTTATACTCTCCTATACAAATGTTTCAAGAAACTCGAAACCCAACAGGGACTCCCAAGCAACAGCCACTCAAATGTTACTGCTAGCCATAACGTTGCCTGTGGTCCGCTTTCTGTAGTGTCAAGAATGCTTCGGCACTGTGTTAGGACCAATTTAGATGCCAAGCAAAACCATAGTTTAAGTGAATGGTGCAAAACACTAAGGCCCCATGCACACGAATGTAAAAACGCCTGTAATTACGGGCCCATAGACTTCTATTGGCCACGGGTACCTCCCCGTATGCTTACGGGAAGGTGCCCGTGCCGTTGAAAAATATAGAACATGTCCTATTTCAGGCCGTAGTTACGGCACAGGCAGCCCATAGAAGTCTATGGGGCTCCCGTAATTACGGGTGACTACGTGTGTGTGCACCTGTAATTACGGGAGAGTTGCTAGGTGATGTCAGTGAATAGTCACAGTCCAGGGTGCTGAAATAGTTAAACGATCGGCAGTAACTTTCAGCACCAGGGACAGTGGCTACCGATCACAATATAGATAAAGCTGTAGAAAAATAAAGACTGTCATACTTACCCAGAACTCCGTTTCTTCCTCCAGTCCGGCCTCCTGGGATGACGTTACAGCCCATGTGAACGCTGCAGCGGTCACATGGACTGCGCGTCATCCAGGGAGGTCGGACTGGATGTCAAGAGAGGGACGCGTCACCAAGACAACGGCCGGTTAAGTATGAATTTCTTTTACTTTTATTACGGAAAGGGCTGTCCCTTCTCTCTATCCTGCACGGATAGAGAGAAGGGCTGCCGATTACTGCAGTGTAATTTTGCAGCGAAAACGTGCCCGTAAATACGGGTGACACCGGACCCGTATTTACGGGCACGGGTCCGTAAATACTGGTGCAATACGGGTCGAATACGTGTGACCAAGGACCCGTATTTACGGGTGGACAAAAATACGGTCGTGTGCATGGGGCCCTAACTTAAAGGATTTGTGTAGTCTGCCTGCAGCACAGATGATAGCAGAAAACTTATCTCCTTAAGGGTGATCCAGGTAACCCATTCGCACTGAGCATGCAAATGTACCACATACATGCCATTTATACTTGATCTCGCTTCTAGAATACAGTTGGTTGCCCCAGATGTCCTCAAATATCTTCAGCTTGGTTGTTCAAAAAAAACAAATATTCAGGGCGTCCAATTCTGGGCTTACTGTACCTCAACAGATTTCTGGAGTGTCAATAGTTCTCATTTCCTTGACATTCTTTTGACCCTTTTTGTCACTTGCCCTCTCCAGAGGTTCTTTACTCTTCATGAGACAAAAGTTCTAGTTCCTTGGGTCAACCTGTCTCTACTTCCTACGATTTGTAAAACTATGGTGACTTTGTTCACTCCTTGCAACTCAATTAGCTCATTGTCAAATAAACCACGGACTCCAAAAATATGCCCAAACTCCTAGGGGGTCACACCCTATACAACTTTATTTTTTAATACTGATCAGATTGTGACAAAATCATGCATACTCAAAAAAAAAACTCTACATCTAAACACCTAAAATAACTTACAGTATACATAATTTAATGTAAACAGCATGTTAAGCTGATGTGTAGGCCCATCAGTAAAATTGATCATAAATCGTGTTATACCTCATGTACACACATATATGACCGCTTATTCTGAATGGTCACCTGAAAAGTTAGGTATGTTTTATAGCGGATCAGTCAAATCTCCTGACATGTATATTTTAGGAAATACTTGAATTCCCTAATAAAATAATAATTTTGTGTAGTGGTGTTCCTCTGTTATTCAAATTGACAACTGGGTGTTACTATTCCCCTTGTCAAAGTGGTGTACCCCTACAGTCTCCGCACTGTAGGGACACAACCCCAATTAGTAACACCCAGTTGTCAATTTAGTCCTAGATTTCTAGGAGGAATAAAGGATGGGCCCAACGTGAAGTCCTAAGAAAAGATTCTCCCGAATTGTTACTATCTGGAGAACACAATTATTTACTAAAACACATGTCAGGTCCTCTTTAACCCCTTCCCTCTTTAGCCACTTTTGACCTTCCTGACAGAGCCTCATTTTTCAAATCTGACATGTGTCACTTTATGTGGTAATAACTCTGGAATGCTTTCACCTATCCAAGCGATTCTGAGATTGTTTTCTCGTGACACATTGGACTTTATGTTACTGGCAAAATTTGCTCGATATGTTCAGTATTTAATTGTGAAAAACACCAAAAATTAGCGAAAAATTGCAAAAATTAGCATTTTTCTCAATTTAAATGTATCTGCTTGTAAGACAGGCAATTATACCACACAAAATTGTTGCTAATTAACATCACCCATATGTCTACTTTAGATTGGCATCGTTTCTTGAACATCCTTTTATTTTTCTATGACCTCACAAGGCTTAGAACTTTAGCAGCAATTTCTCACATTTTCAAGAAAATTTCAAAAGGCTATTTTTACAGGGGCCAGTTCAGTTGTGAAGTGGTTTTGAGGGCCTTATATATTAGAAACCCCAAAAAAGTCACCCCATTTTAAAAACTTCACCCCTCAAAGTATTCAAAACAGCATTTAGAAAATGTCTTAACCCTTTACACATTTCACAGGAATTAAAGCAAAGTAGAGGTGAAATTTACAAATGTTATATTTTTCTGCAGAAATACATTTTTAATAAAAAAATTTTTATAACACAGAAGGTTTTACCAGAGAAATGCAACTCAATATTTGTTGCCCAGTTTCTGCAGTTTTAGGAAATATCCCACATGTGGTCGTAGCGTGCTACTGGACTGAAGCACCGGCCTCAGAAGCAAAGGAACACCTAGTGGATTTTGGGGCCTTATTTTTGTTAGAATATATTTTAGGCACCATGTCAGGTTTGAAGGGCTCTTGCGGTGCCAAAACAGTCAAAATCCCCCAAAAGTGACCCCATCTGGGAAACTAGACACCTCAAGGAAATTATCTAGGGGTGTAGTGAGCATTTTGACCGCACAGGTTTTTTACAGAAATTATTGGAAGTAGGCCGTGAAAATTAAAATCAACATTTCTTCAAAGAAAATGTAGGTTTAGCAATTTTTTTTCTCATTTCCACAAGGACTAAAGGAGAAAAAGCACCGCAAAATTTGTAAAGCAATTTCTCCCGAGTAAAACAATACCTCACATGTGGTAATAAACGGTTGTTTGGAGACACGGCGTGGCTGAGAAGGGAAAGAGCGCCATTTGGCTTTTGGAGTTCACATTTAGCAGGAATGGTTTGCGGAGGCCATGTCACATTTACAAAGCCCCTGAGGTGACAAAACAGTGGAAACCCCCAACAGTTAGTGACCCCATTTTGGAAACTATACCCCTTGAGGAAATTATCTAGGGGTATAGTGAGCGTTTTGACCCCACAGGTTTTTTGCAGAAATTTTTGCAAGTAGGCTGTGAAAATGAAAATCTACATTTTTTTCAAATAAAATGTAGGTTTAGCTAATTTTTTTTCATTTCCACAAGGACTGAAGGAGAAAAAGCACCGTAAAATTTGTAAAGAAATTTCTCCCGAGTAAAACAATACCCCACATGTGGTAATAAACGGCTGTTTGGACACACGGCGAGGCTGAGAAGGGAAAGAGCGCCATTTGGCTTTTGGAACTCCAATTTAGCAGGAATGGTTTGCGGAGGCCATGTCATATTTACGAAGTCCCTGAGGAGACAAAACAGTGGAAACCCCAAACAAGTGACCCCATTTTGGAAACTACACCCATTGAGGAAATTATCTAGGGGTATAGTGAGCGATTTGACACCACAGTTTTTTTGCAGAAATTATTGAAAGTAGGCCCTGAAAATAATAATCTACATTTTTTCAAAGAAAATGTAGGTTTAGCTAATTTTTTCTCATTTCCAGAAGGACTGAAGGAGAAAAAGCACCACAAAATTTGTAAAGCAATTTCTCCCGAGTAAAACAATACCCCACATGTGGTAATAAACGGCTGTTTGGACACACGGCAGGGCTTAGAAGGGAAAGAGCACTATTTGACTTTTTGAGATCACATTTAGCAGGAATGATTTGCGGAGGCCAGGTCACATTTGCAAAGCCCCTGAGGGGACAAAACAATGAAAACGCCCAAAAAGGGACTCCATTTAGGAAACTACACCTCTTGAGGAATGCATCTAGGGGTGTAGTGAGCATTTTGACCCCACAGATGTTTCATAGAATTTATTAGAATTAGGCAGTGAAAATAAAAACAGTCCTTTTTCTTCAATAAGACGTAGCTTTAGCGCAAATGTTTTCATTTTCTCAACAAATAAAGGAAAAAAAGAACCCAACATTTGTAAAGCTATTTCTCCCGAGTACGGCAATACCCCATATGTGGTCATAAACTGCTGTTTGGGCAAACCGCAGGGCTCAGATGGGAAGGACCGCCATTTGGAGTGCAGATGTTGCTGGATTGGTTTCTGGGCACCTGTGGGCCCAAAACAGTGGAAACCCCCCAGAAGTGTCCCCATTTTGGAAACTACACCCCTCAATGCATTTACCAAGGGGTGTAGTAAGCATTTTAACCCTGCAGGTGTTTTGCAGAAATTAGTGTGCGCTCAATTTTGCAGAGTGAAAATGGGATTTTTTTCCATAGATATGCCAATATGTGGTGCCCGGCTTGTGCCACCATAACAAGACAGCTCTCTAATTATTATGCGGTGTTTCCCGGTTTTAGAAACACCCTACATGTGGCCCTAATCTTTTGTCTGGACATATGACAGGGCTCAGAAGTGAAGAGTACCATGCGGAGTGGAGGCCTAATTTGGCGATTTACAAAGTATTGGTTCACAACTGCAGAGGCTCAGATGTGAAATAATAAAAAGAAACCCCTGATAAGTGACCCCCACTATGGAACTGCACCCCTCAAGGCATTAATTAAGGGGTGTAGTGAGCATTTTCACCCCACAGGTCTTTTCCATAAATGAATCCGCTGCGGATGGTGCAAATTAAAAATTTATATTTTTCCCTAGATATGCCATTCAGTGGCAAATATGTCATGCCCAGCTTATGACGCTGGAGACACACACCCCAAAAATTGTTAAAAGGGTTCTCCCGGGTATGACGATGCCATATATGTTGAAGGAAACTGCTGTTTGGGGACGCTGTAGGGTTCAGGGCCGAGGGAGCACCATTTGGCTTTTGGAGAGCGGATTTTGCTTGGTACTATATTTGTTTGATTATTGCTGGTGTTTTATAATGTGGGGGTACATGTAAGCGGGGCGGAGTATATAAGGGGCATAGTCAGGTGGTATAAAAAAATAAAAATAATCCATAGATGTGTGTTACGCTGTGAAGCAATCCTTTCCGCACAGGCCGGTGTCGCACTGATATATGGCGTCCTTTATTATCCCCCTTTTGATCCACACTCCGCGCCTTTGTAGTTTGGGGAATTTTGCTGGGAAAGTATTATCCTGGTATAATACAGGCACCGTCGCTTCCAGCGGATATGTTTGGGCTCTCCCCTTCCTGGTTCCCTAATTTTAGGTCCTTGATAAATCGCCTCTTCAAACAGAAGAAATGTTCCCCTCGGGCACAACTGCATATTTTTTTATTTCCTGACTTATTGGAGCCATAACTAATTTTATTGTTCATAGACGTAGTGGTATGAGGGCTGGTTTGTTGCGGGACGAGCTGTAGTTATTATTGGTACCATTTTGGGGTACATGCAACTTTTTGATCACCTTTTATCCTATTTTTTGGGATGCCAGGTAAACAAAAAAACGCAATTCTGGCACAGCTTTTTTCGTTTTTTTTATACAGCGTTCACCATGCGTTATAAACTACATGTTAACTTTATTCTGCGGGTCAGTACGATTCCGGCGATACCTAATTTATAGCACTTTTTTATGTTTTACAACTTTTTGCACAATAAAATTACTTTTGTAAAAAGAATGTATTTTTTCTGTCGCCAAGTTGTGAGAACCATAACTTTTTAATTTTTTTGTCGACGGAGGTGTATGAGGGCTTGTTTTTTGCGGGACGAGCTATAGTTTTTATAGGTACCATTTTTGGATACGTGCGACTTCTTGATCACTTTTTATTGTAATATTTGTAGGGCAAAGTGACCAAAAAACAGAAACTCTGGTAAAGTTTTTTACGGGTTTTTTTTACGCTGTTCACCGCGTGCAATAAATAATATAATATTTTGATACCTCCGGTCGTGGCGATACCAAATACATATGGTTTATTATTATTTTTCAATAATAAAGGACTTGATAAGAGTAAAAGGGGGATTGTGTGTTATTTGATTACTTGAAACTTTTATTGTTTTCAAACTTTTATTTTTTGCACTTTTTTTTACACTTTTTTATACTTTTTTTACACTTTTTCTCAAGTCCCACTAGGGGACTTGAAGGTCCAACGGTCAGATTTTTTTTTTTCTAATACATTGCACTACCTATGTAGTGCAATGTATTAGATCTGTCAGTCATTCACTGACAGCAAGCCGTTTAGGCTTCGCCTCCCGGCGGGGCCTAAATCGGCTTCCGTAATGGCAGAGCAGGAGACCATTGTGTCTCCTGTTGCCATAACAGCAGTCGCCAGTCCCGATTGCCTATCAGGGCTGGCGATCTGCTTGTAACCGCTACGATGCAGCAATCGCTTTCGATTGCTGCATCGAAGGGGTTAATGGCAGGGATCGGAGCTAGCTCCGGTTCCTGCCGTTACAGGTGGATGTCAGCTGTACAGTACAGCTGACCTCCACCGCTGATGACGCCGGATCAGCTCCTGACCCGGCGCCATCTTGCCGGCAGCTACGGAAGCCGATCAGGCTCCGCCGCCGGGCGGATCTTGACCGGCTTCGGTGCTAGGCAGACCGGGAGGCCAGTATTAGGCCTCCGGTTGCCATTGCAGCCACCGGAACCCCGGCAATTTTATTGCTGGGGCTCCGATGAGCTGCAAACACCTTAAGTGCAGCGATCGCGTTTGAGCGCTGCACTTAAGGGGTTAATGGCGGGGATCGAAGCTAATTTCGGTCCCCGCCGTTACAGTCGGATGTCAGCTGTAAGATACAGCTGAGATCCGACGATGATGGCACCGACTCAGCTTCTGAGCCGGTGCCAAACGTTTGACGTACATGTACGGCATTTTGCGGGAAGTCAATGCTTTCCATGACGTACATGTACGTCAAATGTCGGGAAGGGGTTAAGGCAGAAGCGTTCTGTTGATCACTATTCAATGACCGATCTACACCTCACATTCCTTTAAAGATGTGATTTTGGGCAAAGTAGACAATTGGTTTCAAGAAGGCTCTTCCTAAATGGGAGACTGACACCATCTTCGCAGAGATGATCATTCATGAAAGTTTCTAAACTGAATGTGTTGTGTTTAATTTGTAATTAAGATTTTGTGTATTCACCAGTCGTGACCACATCACAGTTTTTACCCATACACATCTCACACCATCAAGCTATGTAATTTGGACAGTTAAAGGGAACCTGTCACCAGCATTTCACCTATTGAGCTCTACTCACCCTTTGTGGGCTGTTGCTGTTAAAAGTTCATTGCCGTTATCTCCTCTCATAAACTCCTCCCCTGACCGTAAATAACGGTCTGCAAACATTTTGCGCTTTTTATGGTAATAATCCGGCAGTCTCGTTCGTTCCTCTTATTACGCCCTTCCACTGCCGAAAACGGTCCCGTCCTGAATGTCAAAATCTCGTCTGAGCACGCGTGTGCCCGTCATGTATCGTCTTCCCTGCTTCATCCGGGCCTCAAATATAGTTACTGGGCATGTGCCGCTATGGTGTCCCGTTGTGCGCACGCACCAGAACAGGTCATCGATGCGCAAGCGTGGGACTTCTTGTGTGCTGGGGGGGGGAGGTGAGGAGCTGTCAATCAAAAGTAAGGGGGCGGGATAAACTCGGAAAGGCTTGAGGAATGAAGATATGCTCCTTATCATACGGATCGGGAACACTAAAAAATTGAATACTAAAGCTGCAAAGCCTACTTAGAAGATAATTATAGCTTACATAAAAATGATTTTTCACACGCTTCCACCAGATATTGCAAGTTTAATAGGTGAAATGCTGGTGACAGGTTCCCTTTAAAGGGAATATGTCACATTGAAAATGTAGTCCAATCTGTGGGCAGTATCCTATAGTTTTAGGAGTTCAGTGGGCTGTCCTACTCAGTGATTGACCGCTATCTCAGTATGCACACTCTTACAGGAAAGGCTGTCAATCACTGTGTAGAACCGCCCACCGGACTCCTAAACCCAGAATGAGTATAGATTAAATTAATAAATTATAGGTTATTCTGAATCTTTTCCCACAATACTATATATAATCTACTTGGCTTCTCCTGCTATATAACATGCAGATTGAGGTGCATTTTCATCGTGACTGGTTCCCTTTAACATGCTGTTTGTAAAACTCACTGCAATTTAGCGATTGGATTAAAACATATGTACTACTTTGAAGCCATTGCTTTTATTGTATGTAAAAGAAAAATTATGCCTTGCTAAATCTTGATATGAATATCCTACCGTTACCAAACAAATGTAGGTTCGCAAAAAGTAGTGAACAGATAAAAGGGAATATGGCTGCAGTATCAGGCTACATAGGATGTATAGTCTAACTGAGAAACACACTAAACAGACAAAAGTATTGGGACAAACCTCTTATTCATTGAGTTAAGGTATTTAATAAATCAAGGGGGGGCGTGGCCGGATGCCGAAGAGAGCGGATGCTTAAAGAGGCTCTGTCACCAGATTTTGCAACCCCTATCTGCTATTGCAGCAGATAGGCGCTGCAATGTAGATTACAGTAACGTTTTTATTTTTAAAAAACGAGCATTTTTGGCCAAGTTATGACCATTTTCGTAGTTATGCAAATGAGGCTTGCAAAAGTCCAAGTGGGTGTGTTTAAAAGTAAAAGTCCAAGTGGGCGTGTATTATGTGCGTACATCGGGGCGTTTTTAATACTTTCACTAGCTGGGCGTTCTGATGAGAAGTATCATCCACTTCTCTACACAACGCCCAGCTTCTGGCAGTGCAGACACAGCCGTGTTCTCGAGAGATCACGCTGTGACGTCACTCACAGGTCCTGCATCGTGTCAGACGAGCGAGGACACCGGCACCAGAGGCTTCAGTTGATTCTGCAGCAGCATCGGCGTTAGCAGGTTAAGTCGATGTAGCTACTTACCTGCAAACGCTGATGCTGCTGCAGAATCAACTGTAGCCTCTGGTGCCGGTGTCCTCGCTCGTCTGACAGGATGCAGGACCTGTGAGTGACGTCACAGCGTGATCTCTCGAGAACACGCTGTGTCTGCACTGCCAGAAGCTGGGCGTTCTGAAGAGAAGTGGATGATACTTCTCTTCAGAGCGCCCAGCTAGTGAAAGTATTAAAAACGCCCCGATGTACGCACATAATACACGCCCACTTGGACTTTTACTTTTAAACACACCCACTTGGACTTTTGCAAGCCTCATTTGCATAACTACAAAAATGGTCATAACTTGGCCAAAAATGCTCGTTTTTTAAAAATAAAAACGTTACTGTAATCTACATTGCAGCGCGTATCTGCTGCAATAGCAGATAGGGGCTGCAAAATCTGGTGACAGAGCCTCTTTAAACCGTGCTCTCTGCAAAGCCGCCTATTCAAACTGGCAAACAGCAGGTTCCTGCACCTCAAACCGGGCAGAAAACCACCCAATCCAACCCAGGAAAGCACTAAGGAGAAATGATGCCTAGGGGAAGAGTGAGGCTGGGTTCACACGACCTATTTTCAGGCGTAAACGAGGCGTATTATGCCACGTTTTAGGCCTGAAAATAGGGCTACAATACGTCGGCAAACATCTGCCCATTCATTTGAACGGGTTTTCCGACGTATTCTGCAGACGACCTGTAATTTACACGTCGTCGTTTGACAGCTGTCAAACGACGACGCGTAAATTGACTGCCTCGGCAAAGAAGTGCAGGGCACTTCTTTGCCACGTAATTTGAGCCGTTCTTCATTGAACTCAATGAAGAGCAGCTCAGGATATACGAGCGTCACAGACGCCTCGTATATTACGAGGAGGAGCATTTACGGCTGAAACGAGGCAGCTGTTTTCTTCTGAAAACAGGGTGTCATTTCAGCCGTAAATGACAGCTAGCGTGTGAACATACCCTTAAGAAAACCGAGCCGGCAAAACTTCTCTTTTATCCTCCGGCAGGAAGCACTCAGATGGCGCCGGCTCCTCATTTCAACACGCTGCCTTTGGTGTACCACCCTCTATGCCTGACTTTTCCCCAGGAAAGATGGCTGATTCACTCCACCAGAAAATAAGCTTCACCAAATCAAGCAGCCTCATTCCTTGTCCCCTGCCCTGACAAACTGAATGCAGGTCAGTCTCTTCTCCTATCTCTTTGCCAAGGGCAAACTATAGCTCAGACAGTACGGCACTTAATGAGCCTGCTAATACAGAATCCACCATAGCAGAACTTCGAGAATCTATCGACAAAGACACCTTAAAGGATATAGGAGACAGAACCTCTGACCTTGAGACAAAAATGGATGAATTTGCAACAGCTCGTAATAGTCTGGTAGACGTGCAAAATAAACTAGATGGAGATTTGATTGCAGTGAAGCTCAAACTGGAAGACTTAGAAGATTCCGGTCATGCCAGACTAACACAAAATTTTGTGATGTTACTGAAAATAACGTGCCAGCACAACTTAGCCAAAAAAATCGTCCTCCATTAGTGCCAAGAGAAGTATTCGCTAGGATTCATTTTTACCACTTGAATCACGACATGGAGGGCATGGCAGAAAATGAGATCTATTAGGTCTCTTCACCCTAACTACTCATGGCTTCTTACCCTGACGTACAACCCGGCCTTCCAGTCTGGCACATCACATGCTAATTTTTTTCAGTGGCAAAGGGGAGGAATTGGGAACATTGGTCATCTTATAGATGCACATAATAAGGCTATTCTTACTCTCGATGATCTCCGAGGCAAATTCCCTCAGCTAAATATCACACTTTTTGCGTACCTGCAAGCCCGGAGTTTCATTACTCAAATACTTCCACATCTGACTCCCCTGGAGTGGAACCCAGCCTTTCGCTTACTATTGGCTCGCTCCCACATAGGTAAGGGACACACTTCTAGACCTTACAAATTTATACATTGCCCCCTAGATTATCAGGAGTCTCGGGTCGCCATAACTAACTGGTTGTCCGATATTCCACAATTAACGATACAGATGATGCTCTCTGCCCTTGAGTACTGCATTAGATGTCTCCCCTCCAGCCGGTACACTGAAATGATTCCCCAGATCTACCATAAACAATCCGTGGATTTGAAATAAAAATATTCCACGACGACAAGTGTTTTAGATGTCAGGAGGATTCGACAGACATTTATCATTGTCTTTGGGACTGTCCAGTAATCTAATCTTTTTGGAAGAAGATACATACCTTTATTACCACCCATCTGGTCAACTATGTCCCGTTTAATTAAAATCTAGGCCATTTTTGGGCACATTGAGGTGGACACAACTCCATGAACACCAGTCTGTAGATTATTTTACATACATGGACACATCCCACACCACCTCCATTTAAATTGTATTTGGAAAAACTCTCCTTTTTGATAAAAATGGATTGGGTGGAGGCTTCAACCAAGAAGGAAACTCATGTACATAGTTTTTTTTGAAAATTGGGAACGTTTTATTGCCATAATACCAAAGGACACACAACAAATCATTAAAAAGTGTAGCTAAAGGTTTAACAAACTTCAGACATGTCATAGTGACATGGCAGAAGTTTTGATTGGTGGGGGTCCGAGCACTGGGACCCCGACCATTAATTAACCCTTTCAGGACTGATCCTTTTTTGCTTTTTCATTTTTCACTCCCCGCCCTCCAAGAGCCATAACTTTTTAATTTTTCCGCTAGTAGAGTGGTGTGAGGGCTTATTTTTTTGCGGGAGGAATTGTCATTTCTATTGACATCATTTAAAGTACCATATCATATACTGGGAAACTGAACAAAAATTATTTGCGGCTTGAAATTGGAAAAAAATGTGATTCCTCCATTATTTTTGGGGTTTTGTTTTTACGTCTTTCACCGTGCGGTAAAAACGACAACTTAGTTTTATTCTGCATCTCAATACAATTACGGTGATACCAAATTTATATAGTTTTTATTATATTTTACTACTTTTACAAAGAAAAGACTATTTGTTAAAAAAAAAATTGTTTGTATCATCACATTCTGAGAGGCATAACTTTTTTATTTTTTGGTAGATTGAGCGCTGTGAGGGCTTATTTTTGGCGGGACGAGCTGTAGCTTTTATTGGTACCATTTTATGGTACATGCAACTTCTTGATCACTTTTCATAAAATTTTTATTAGATCTAAGGTGACCAAAAAACAGAGATTTTGGCGTTTTAAATTCTTTATTTCTTACGGCTTTTACCGTGCGCAATAAATTAAATATTACTTTATTCTGCAAGTCAGTACGATTACGGCGATACCATATGTATATAGTTTTTTTTATGTTGTGCAGCGTTTGCACAATAAAATCACTTTTCTATAAAAGAATTAATTTTTTGTGTCACTATATTCTGAGAGCCGTAACTTTTTTATTTTTTAGTCAAAAAAGCTGTGGGAGGTCTTGTTTTTTGCGTGACGGGTGTTAGTTCTTAATGGTACTATTTTGATCACTTTTTATTCTATATCTTGGGAGCGGTGGTGACCAAAAAATATTGATGCTGGCATAGTTTTCATTTATTTTGTCTGCGGTGTTCACCGTGCGGGAAAAATAATATTATCGTTTTATATTTTCGGTTGTTACGAACGCGGTGATACCAAATATGTGTACTTTTTTTTAAAGTTTTCATTTTTTTCCTATAATAAAACTTATCATAGCAAAAAAAACCTTATTTTTACACTTTTATAAAACATTTTTATTAACTTTTTACACTTTCTTTTTTTACCTGCAGCTCTGCTCGAAGCTAGAATACATTACACTACCTACATAGTATAACGTATTCCAACTGTCAGTGTGACGTCACAGTCACTCTGACAGCAAGCCTATGAGGACCAGCCAGAGGCTGGTCCTCATAGGCTTTCATCCATGGCAGACCCGGGGGCCGTTGTCTGGCCTCCAGTTGCCATTTCAACTCCCACGATTGCATGGGGGCTGCTGATGTGCTACAAACCCCCTAAATGTGCCGATCGCTGCATTTAAGGGGTTAATTGCCAAAATCAGCGTCGATGAGCCGCTGATCGGCAACACTGTAGTGTCAGCTGTCGGGGACAGCTGGCCTCCCGATGCACACTTTCGCCGACAGTGTGCATCGGGAACTACAGTGACTTCCTGTCACTCTGACAGGAAGCTATCAGGACCAGCCGGAGGTTGGTCCTGATAGGCTTCTGTCCATGGTAGACACGGAGGCCATTGTTTGGCCTCCGTTTACCATGCTAAGAATCGGCAAACCCCGCGATTTCAGAGCGGGGTTTGTCGATATGCTAGAAACCCCTAAAATGCGGCGATCGCAACCGATCCCCGCATTTAAGGGGTTAATTGCCTAAATCAGCAGTAAAGGACCGCTGGCCGGCAAGAGTGGAGTATCAGCTGTCGGCGACAGCTGACCTCCCGGTTCCCGGTGCTGACCGTGTGCATCTGGACAGACTCAGTAACTATACGTCCTCGTGTGGGAAGTAACCACCCGCGACGACGTATAGTTACTGACTCGTGCGGGTAGGGGTTAAAGGGGTTTTCCAGCTTCTGACAACTGATGACCTGTCATCAGTACATGATCTGCGGGGGTCCGACAGCCGGCCTTGTGCCTCCGTGTGGCGGACGTACAAGCCTAAAGCAGTTTGCTCCGGCCACGGAATAGCGGCCGAGCTGCAGCTCTGCTCCTATACAAGTGAATAGGAGCAGACCTGCAGTTCTGTAGCACGGCCGCTATGCTATGTACGGAGGCAACTGCTTCCGGGCTCCATCTATAGCATTGTGCCACAACATCCGATGCCCGCAGGCCACCGGAGCGGCTTATCTGTGCAGGGTCCGGGTGTTGGACCTGCACTGATGACATACTGATGACCTATCCGGTGGATAGGTCATCAGTTGGACAACCCCTTTAAAGGGAGTCTGTCACCAGATGTCCGTATTGAACTACCATCACGCTATTATAGGTTAGGCTAACCTAATTCTGATGTGTATTGTGTCTTTCCACAGAGTGCCTCCTTTGAAGAAAAAAAACTTTTATTATATTTATGCAAATGAGCATTTTGGAGCAACGAAGGCATCACCGTTGCTCCAAAACGCTCTCTCGTCATTCCCCGGTTCAAGCCTGCTCCCTTTGATAGACAGGGGCCAGGCAGCGTACTATGCGAGTTCACACGCGCGTCCCTATGTCCTAATCGGCGCATGCGCAGTGTAATCTTTATGCTCATCGTTCTAATCGGCACTTCTGCGCATGCGGCGATTAGGATGTAGGGACGCATGCGCGTTCATTACACTATGGGCCAGGTGTGAACACGCCTAGTACGCTGCCTGGCCCGTCAATTATAGGAAGCAGGGAGGGAGCAGGGTTGAACTGGTGAATGACGAGAGAACATTTTGGAGCAACGGTGACACCCATGTTGCTCCAAAATGCTCATTTGCATAAATGTAATAAAAGCTTTTTCTCCTCAAAGGAGGAACTCTGTGGAAAAAGGTAATACACGTCAGAATCAGGTTAGCCCAATCTATAATACCCTGTTGGAAGTTCAATACGGACATCTGATGACGGACTCCCCTTAATGAATACATGCTTTATGGCCGCACGATTTTGCAGGAAAGGGCTGTTTTAACTGCGGTCATTAAGATGCAATTTGACAGACGCAGAACATGGTGCCAGCGTGACGGTTGGCCGCATAACGGCCAGGTGAGTTCTCCTCCGTGTGGTCTTACCCTAAAATCAAAGTATACCAGTAGGCCTCAAGCACACATCCGTGGACCTCTACACAGCCGCAAATCACGGACCGCACACGGAAGCCATCCGTGTGGCCTTACCCTAAATGCTGCTACCATCTTATTATGTAGTCATTGAGAGTATTTTGTGCCTTGCTTACCCCATTATTCGAATACATTTTTATCTATTATAAACTTGCCGCACGGTATGGTCCCACGTACTTTTAATGGACCAATGAATAGAATGTCTGAGACTGATCCGCAAAAATGGACAGGAATATGACCTGTTCTATAATTTGTGGAACGGACACACGATCCGCAAAAAAAAGAAAAACGGATGTGTGCATGGCCCCATAGATATGAATGGGTCAGGGTGCTATCCGTAAAAAAAAAAAAACGTAAAGCACAATGAAGAATATCAATGGTGCTTGAGGCTTTAGGCTCAGTTCTCACGTCGTTGACAAAATGCATTTTTTGCTTCTAACCGTGGAAAAAAATGTGCCATTTTGCCTCGCTTTTTGCAAAATCGCTACAAAATGGCGCAGTTCGCAGCTAAAAACAAGTTATGACTACGACGCGTGAGCCCAGCCTTAGGGTGCTATTAGGCTAGGTTCTCATGTCGCGTTTGGCCAAGCTGCAGCAAACGCATGCTGTGGTTTACTACTAATTCGGGTGGTTTCTCGGCAAAGACAGGTGAAGCAGTTTTTGTGTGTTTCACCTGTACTTGCCGTGAAACTGCAGCAGTCATCGGCAAATCACGTGGCTGAAATCCACTAATTGTAACAGCAAGAAGGTTATGCGCACACTACTGATTTCCGCTGATAGGCTGAGTTCACATGTGGGAAAAATGCGATTGCGGCAAAAAAAAACAACACATTTTGACCGCGAACTGTGAACCCAGCCTGATAAAAACAATAGTGTCTTTCATTTTCCACGCGTGCAATGCATAAAAAACAACGGCAAAACCGTACTGCGAATTGTCGCGGTTTTGTGATGTGCTTCTGATGTTGCATTCGGGTTTCATCGCGGCTATAGACGTCTTGTCCCAAGAACTTTGAAAAGATGGCTGCCACGGGGTTTCGACAGTTAGAACGTGCTAGATATGGCCGCGAAACAAGCTCACCTCCGATTGGCTGACTACTGATTACATGCATCTAAAGCGTTGTGTGATTGGACTGTGACTGGACTACTTATAGACGCTGTTGACGCGCGTCCGGTCCTTTTCACTCCACGTTATTCGGGTGCACCTCCATACGGCGTTGTTACCAGTGAGTGTTGGGTTATCTATAAAGCACGATTAATTATACGGAGGCCATTGATGAAGCGATGGCCTAATGTCACGGTGTGTGGTGTAGGCCGCGGTTCGTTGCTTCCGTGCACGTTTCAAATTGACACGTAATGATCGCTGTTTAGAATCTGTGGAAGAAAGGCGTCGTTCTCCGTAAAGCCTGTCATCTCGTGATTTTTCTTCCCCTAGGTTCCCCATCGTAGCTTTCACGGGGTGTTTCACAATGTCCGGAGGTATTGATGTCCTGCAGATGAAAGAGGAAGATGTCCTCAAGTTTCTGGCAGCAGGAACCCACCTGGGTGGCACGAACCTCGATTTCCAAATGGAGCAATACATCTATAAAAGAAAAAGTGACGGTTAGTGTTTTCCGTGTATGGTGGAATTTATTATGCTGGTTTTGTTAACGTCTATATACGTTTTATAACTGATACTAAATGAGGTTTATATTGATTAGTGTGAGGCGACCGTTTTAATGGCACGTTTTTGTTTTTTTTGCAGCTCCGTTGCTTTTCCGAGACCGGAGCCAACTGCTTCCGGCATTACGTCCGGTGCCGGAGGAAGCAGTAGCAGCTATAGACGGTCTGGGTGTCAGGCCCCCACTGATTGTATACTGATCACCTATCCAACGGATAGGTGATCAGTTGAACAGTAGTGGACACCCCCTTTAATATCCATCTTTTTTGTTTTTGGCTCCCTAGGGGACTTGAACTAGCAAAGGCTTAAAGGGAATGTGTTGCCAGAAAAACATGTTTTTTTTTTTTAAAAATTAAACATTTAGTGTGTGGGTGATTAAACATTGTTCAAATTTTTTTTATTTTTTTCGCGAGTCAGGAAATATTATAAATTATTTCTAATTTATAATACTACCCATTTTTGGTCACTAGATGGAGCTAGTTCCCAAAATTGCAGCATTGCAACATTGGGTTAAAAGCCCTCGCTCTAGTGAGCTCTCAGCATCCCCCCCTCCTTTATTCTGGCTAGTGCCGGGATAAACGAGGGGTTTGAAAGGTTTAACCTCCTACACTGTGTCGCCATTTTTTGAGGTAACCCACAGTGTAGTAGGTTTACATACAGTAGTAAACACACACAAACACGAACATACATTGAAATCTCTTACCTGCTCCTGCCGGCCCGTCCGCTCCGTTTGCTGCTGCTGTTCCATGTGCACCAGTCCGGAAGCCGCGACCGGAAGTAGTAATATTACTGTCCGGCCGCGACTTCCGGTCCACAGGAAAATGGCGCCGGACGGCGCCAATTTCGAATAGGACTGTGTGGGAGCGGCGCATGCGCAGTTCCCACACAGACGCCGTACACGGCAGTCAATGGGACGGGAGCCGTTCGCAGTCCCTATGGGACTGTGGCTGCCGTATTCCATGTCTGTGTGTGTCGTTAATCGACACACACAGAAATGGAACAAAAAATGGCAGCCCCCATAGGGAAGAAAAAGTGTAAAAATAAGAAACAGTAAAACACAAACACACAAATGAATATAAACGTTTTTATTAAAGCACTAACATCTTTAACATATAAAAAAATTATTTGTGATGACACTGTTCCTTTAAAGGGAATGTGTCGCTAGAACATTATTTTTTTTTTTTTAGTTAAACCGTTATTATATATATATATATTATATATATATATATATATATATATATAATTAGACATTGTGCTAATTTTTTCACAAGTCAGGAAATATTATAAATTAGATTCTAATTTATAACATTTCCCTGTGCTGGTCACTAGAGGGTGCAATTCCCAAAATTGCAGCATTGGCATGTGGTAAAGCAACCTCATTGCTTTATGCTGCAAAATTGGAGAAGACACACTCGCTCTAGCGTCCTCAAACAATCCCCCTCCTTTATCCTGACTAGTGCCAAGAGGGAGGGGATTGAATGTTCAAACCTCCTACACTGTGTGCTGCCATTTGAGTGAACACAGTGTAGTAGGCTTACATACAGTGGTAATCACACAGTAAAACCCGTACATACACAGATATAACTTACCTGCTCCTGCCGCCGTCGGTCCGTCCGCTCCTAGTCCTTGCTTCTAATCACATGTCCGGAAGTAGTCATCTTACTGTCCGGCCGCGGCTTCCGGTCCACAAGAAAATGGCGCCGGATGTCGCTCGGCCGAAGACCTTCCATTTGGATTGTGTGGGAGCGGCGCATGCGCCGTTCCCACACAGACGGCGTACACCATAGTGGATGGAATGGGTCCCGTTCACGTTCTCTATGGGGATGTATGTGCCGTATTCCATGTCTGTATGTGTCGTTAATCGACACATACAGAGATGGAAAAAAAATGACAGCCCCCATAGACTAAGTTAGAAAAAAAAAAAGTAAAACACAAACACACAAATAAATAACATTTCTTTTAATAAAACACTAAAAGCAAATTAATATAAGTTTGTTTTTTTTCGCGACACCCTTCCTTTAATAGAAGCAGAAGGATGGCAGACCTGTAGGCCTTTATTAGGCCTCCAGGTGGCCATGACAACCATCGGTTGTCTTCCCCACCCCCCCACTAACAGCCTAGATACTGCAGTCAACTGCTGTATCGAAGTGATCAAACGGGCTGGATTGAAATGATCTACCTGTGCATTGACGTGTCATATGGCACACAGTCTAGTTGGGGTACCCCAGGCCAGCTAGAGCGGGTGTTGCGTTGCTTAACTGTGTGACAGCTGTTAAGGGAAAGTATGGAGTGGGCTCACGGGCTGAATAACTAATACAGCCGACACCTCACTGCAACGGGCAAAATCAGAGATCACTGATTATGCCTGTTTATCTCCTTAACCCCTTAAGGACGCAGCCTAGTTTGGGCCTTAAGGCTCAGAGCCCATTTTTCAAATCTGACATATTTCACTTTATGTGGTAATAACGTCGGAATGCTTAAACCTATCCAAGCGATTCTGAGATTGTTTTCTCGTGACACTTTGGGCTTCATGTTCGTGGTAAAATTTGGTCGATATATTCAGTCTTTATTTGTGAAAAATTGCAAAATTTAGAGAAAATTTACAAAAAATAGCATTTTTCAGAATTTAAATGCATCTGCTTGAAAAACAGACGGTTATACCACCCAAAATAGTTACTAGTTCACATTTCCCATATGTCTACTTTAGATTGGCATCGTTTTTTGAACATTATTTTATTTTTCTTGGACGTTACAAGGTTTAGAACATAAACAGCAATTTCTCATATTCTTAAGAAAATTTCAAAAGCCTTTTTTTGAAGGTGCCAGTTCAGTTCTGAAGTGGATTTGAGGGGCCTATGTATTAGAAACCCCCATAAAACACCCCATTTTAAAAACTAGACCCCTCAAAGTATTCAAAACAGCATATAGAAAGTTTTTTAACCCTTCAGGCATTTCACAGGAATTAAAGCAAAGTGGAAATGAAATTTGCAAATTTCATTTTTTCTGCTGAATTTCAATTTTATTCAATTTTTTTTTAGTAACAGAGAAGGTTTTACCAGAGAAACACTACTAAATATGTATTGTCCAGATTCTGCAGTTTTTAGAAATGTCCCACATGTGGCCCTACTGCGCTCGTGGACTAAAACACAAGCCCTAGAAGCAAAGAAGCACCTAGTGCATTTTGAGGCCTCTTTTTTATTAGAATATATTTTAGGCAGCATGCCAGGTTTGAAGAGGCGTTGAGGTATCAAAACAATGGAAACCCACCAGAAGTGACCCCATTTTGGAAATTACACCCCTCAAGGAATTCATTTATGGTTTTTGTTATCATTTTGACCGCACAGTTTTTTCACAGCACCTATTTGAATTGGGCTGTGAAATGAAAAAAATGATATTTTTTCCAATAAAATGTCATTTTTGATCAAATTTTCTTATTTTCACAGGGAACAACATACCCCATTTTGTTGCCCAATTTGTCCTTAGTGCGGCAATACCCCATTTGTGGTGATAAACTGCCGTTTGGGCCCATGGGAGGTTTCAGACGGAAAGGAGCGCTATGTTTTTGTTGGAGTCCAGATTTTGCTGGATTGGTTTTCGGGTGCCATGTTGCATTTGCAGAGCCCCAGAGGTATCAAAGCAATGTAAACCCACCAGAAGTGACCCCATTTTGGAAACTACACC
Source organism: Rhinoderma darwinii (assembly GCF_050947455.1). Taxonomy (NCBI): domain Eukaryota; kingdom Metazoa; phylum Chordata; class Amphibia; order Anura; family Rhinodermatidae; genus Rhinoderma; species Rhinoderma darwinii. Next base: position 71,042,664 of record NC_134693.1, on the reverse strand, counting down.
CCTCAAGGAATTCATTTATGGTTTTTGTTATCATTTTGACCGCACAGTTTTTTCACAGCACCTATTTGAATTGGGCTGTGAAATGAAAAAAATGATATTTTTTCCAATAAAATGTCATTTTTGATCAAATTTTCTTATTTTCACAGGGAACAACATACCCCATTTTGTTGCCCAATTTGTCCTTAGTGCGGCAATACCCCATTTGTGGTGATAAACTGCCCTTTGGGCCCATGGGAGGGCTCAGAAGGAAAGGACCACCATTTGGCCTACTGGAGCTTTTCTGGTGCTAAGTCATGTGTGCAGAAGCCCCTGAGGTACCAGTACAGTTGAAACCCCCGAGAAGTGACCCCATTTTAAAAACTACACCCCTTAAGACATTCATCTAGAGGTGTAGTGAGCATTTTGACCCCACAGGTACTGTGTAAAAGATAATGCGCAGCAGATGGTGCAGTGTGAGATTTGCAATTTTATATATGTATATGCCATTTCAGTGTCCAATATAGTGTGCCCAGCATGCGCCACCGGAGATATACACCCCTTAAATTGTAATGTGGGTTCTCCTGGGTACGACAATACCCTACATGTGGCTGTTATCAGCTGCCTGGGCATACGGCAGGGCTCAGAAGGGAAAGATGAGGGGGGTAAGCTGTGCGGAGTGCATCAGGGTAAATTAAAAATCAAGGGATGTATGATACATTTTAAAACAATCTTTTATACAGAGCCCTGGTTTTTCGGGACACGTGTCACATTGGTATATTGTGTTCTTCCTTATCCCCCTCTTATAGCAGACTCTGCACCTCTTTTGACTCTTTCCCTTTCCACCGGTTTGGGGACCTTCTCCTGGAAAGTGTTGCCCTGGTACGATGCGTGTGGCCTCGCTTCCAGAAGTACTGGGTGCCCCCCCTTCCTGGTCCCTAAAGATTAGATCTTGAAATTCCAGGAAAGTTCCCCTCTGGCCTGCACATCGACGTAGCACATACGCATTGTACAAAGCCATCTGTATGATGTGCCCGGCCAGCTTCTTATACCACACCGCATGGCGCTGTAGGGCTTCAGGACTTGATTTGACAAGTCCATCCCTCCCATGTACCTATTGTAGTCCAGGATGCAGTCTGGTTTGGGGGTGGCCTTTCCTTCATATATCCTAAACCTGTAGGTATACCCTGATGCACTCTCGCACAGCTTATACATCTTCACGCCATACCTTGCCCTCTTACCTGGCAGGTACTGGCGGAATTGAACCCTCCCTTTAAAATGTACCAGGGACTCATCAATAGAAAAACACTTCTCGGGGGTGTATGCTTGGGAAAACCGGGCACTGGAACGGTCTAATAGGGGTCTCCGTTTATACAAACGGTCAAAACTGGGGTCATCTCGGGGTGGGCACGGCTCATTATCAGTATAATGTAAGAAGCGAAGTATTGCCTCATTTATTTATTTTTTTAGGTTCCAGTTCATTTCTGAAGTTGCTTTGAGGGGCCCATATATTAGAAACCCCTATCAAACACCCCATTTTAGAAACTAGACCCCTCAAAGTATTCACAACAGCATTTAGAAAGTTTATGAACCCTTTAGGTGTTTCACAGAAATTTAGAGCAAAGTAGAGGTGAAATTTACTCTTTTTATACCATTTTTTTTATAACACAAAAGGATTTATCAGAGAAACGCAACTCAATACTTATTGCCCAGATTCTGCAGTTTAGAGAAATATCCCACATGTGGCCCTCGGGCGGTAATGGACTGAAGCACCGGCCTCCGAAGCAAAGGAGCACCTAGCGGATTTTGAGCCCTCTTTTTTATTAGGCACCATGTCCGGTTTGAAGAGGTCTTGTGGTGCCAAAACATTGGAAACCCCCCAAAAGTGACCCCAATTTGGAAACTAGACCCCTTGAGGAATCCATTGTAGTTTTCTTGGGGTGCATGCGGCTTTTTGATCAGTTTTTATTCCATTTTTAGGTGGCGTGGTGACTAATAAACAGCAATTCTACTATTGTTTTTGTATACTTTTTTTTTTACAGCGTTCACCGTGCGCTATAAATGACATATTCACTTTATTCTGCGGGGCGATACGATCACGGCGATACCAGATGTTTATAGTTTTTTTTTATGTCTTATGGCGTTTGCACAATAAAATACGTTTTGTAAACAATCATTCACTTTTTGTGTTACCTTAGGCCTCATTCACACGGCAGGGTTTCCCGGCCGGGTGCCGGCCGTTCATAAATCGGCCTGCACCCGGCTGCATTAGGAATAATAGACTCCTAATGGGGCTATTCACACGGCCGATTTTTTGACGGCCGGGAAAACCGCCCGTCAAAAAATAGGACATGCTCTATTTTCGCCCGGGTACCCGGCCGCCCGGCTCCCATAGAAGTCTATGGGGCCGGGTAATACCCGGCCATCACCGGGATGTGTCCCGAGTGACGGCCGGGTTTTCCGGCTCTTGCGCTCTATCTCCTCCTCCTCACAGCGCAGAGTGCATGTGAGGAGGAGGAGTTGATGCCATTCTGACGAATGGCATCGCTGTACACGGTGTGGCAGGGCCGGGGTGTACAGCAGGTGGAAGGGAGCGCTGCGCTGGCTCCCTTCTCCTGCTTGTTAAAAGCGCCCTGGCCCGGCGACACCTTTGATGGCACCGCTAGCAGCTGCAGCAGCTGCTGCGGCTGCTACTACTGTAGCGACGCCACTATAGCAGAGCGGGGAGGTATCTCCCTGCTCTGCTATGTGCTAGCCGCACTTAGCTCCTTGAAGGAGCGGAATCCCCGTGTGTTCGGGGATTCCGCTCCTGGACAGAGCGCTTGATGTCTCTGTCCATATCTGGGCAGTGACATCAGGGGAAACTCCAGAAGCGGAATCCCCGAACACATGGGGATTCCCCTTCAAGAGTTGCCGATGATGTCACTGTCCGGATCTGCCCGGCCCGGCACGGATGCATAACTTTATGCAAACCGGCCGGGCAGAATGGCCGATTTTACCGGCCGGCACTCGGGCTCGGACGCGACCCGGTCGTGTGAATCCCGCCTTATTCTAAGAGCCAGAACGTTTTTATTTTTCAATCAATAAAGCCGTGCGAGGACTTATTTTTTGCGTAACGAACTGTAGTTTCGATCAGGACGATTTTTAGGTACATGCGACTTTTTGATCTCTTTTTATTCCATTTTTTGGGAGGTGAAGTGACCAAAGAATTGTGATTGTGGTTCGGTTTATTATTATTTTATTTTACGGCGTTCACCGTGTGGGATAAATAATGAAATAATTTTGTAGTTCAGGCCGTTACGGACGCGGCGATAGCAATTATGTATAGTTTATTTGTTTGTGTATATATTTTTATTAATAATAAAGGACTGATAAGGGAAAAAGTGGGACTTTTACTTTTATTACTTTTAAAACTTTTATTTTCTTATTTTTACACATCTTTTTTTAACTTTTTTTTTACTTTATTACTTTGTCCCACTAGGGGACATGAGGGCAGGAGGCCCTGATCGCTATTCTAATACACTGCACTACATGCGTAGTGCAGTGTATTAGAACTGTCAGCTACTCACTGACAGCAAGCATAGTGGGTCCTGACGTTGTCAGGACCCACTAGGCTTCCGTCTATGGCATAGCCGGACGCCATTGTTTGGTGTCCGGTTGCCATAGTCACCATCGCCGGCCGCTATCGCGTAGCAGGCCGGCGATGGCAGCTTAACCCCTAAAAAGCCGCGATCTCTATAGAACGCGGCTTTTAAGGGGTTAATCAGCGGGGACACAGCGATCGGTCCCCGCTGTAGGAGCTGTGACAGCTGCTGAACAAGACAGCAGCGTCACAGCTCCTGTATGTGTCGGGAGGACGGCCGAAACGGCCGTTACTCCCGAGACGTACTATTACGGCATGGAGCGCGAACGATACAGCTGCCATGGCGTAATAGTACGTCAAGGAGCGGGAAGGGGTTAAATGCTATGGTCAATCGTGAACGTGGCATTTAAAGCGGCCCCCTCAGACGTACCTTCGACCCCCACCCCCGCGCAGGCCTACAAAGGAGACTGTTAGTATAGCGTACATCGCTTGCATGATATACTGCAATACTAAACGATCGCTGGTTCAAGTCCCTTAGGGGGACTAACCAAAAAATTCAACGGTTAAATATTTTTTTTATACTATTTTTTTTTTTGTATTGGAACATTAACTCCTTATGGACAAAGCCTATTTTGGACTTAAGGACCAAACGTTCTTTTGCGTTTATTCCTCCCCGTATTCAGTCATCTTTATTTTATTTTTTTTGTACTGCATTCTCCCGGCGGGTTAATTAATGAGTTAACTTTATTACTTGGGTTGTTATGATTGTGGCGATGCCATATGTTTTTGTTTGCACTTCTAGTAAATCCAATTTTTATGGAGAATTATTTTCATATTTACTGTAGTTTCTTTTTTTTTTTAACAAACTTTGTTTAGCGGTTTCTTTTTTTGGCCTCTGCTCCATTCAAATTCCTTTTGAATTTGTGGCTGGGGGTGACTAACTGGCGATTGGTGGGGGTACCAGCAATTGGACCCACACTTACCAGCATTTTTTCACCTATCCACTGGCTAGGTGAAAAATGCTAGGAGGCTGGAATATCCCTTTTAAAATGCTAACTTGGGGTTGCCACTAAAGCAGGAAAGCGGCAGCAGCACAATTGCGCATGAAGAAGGCTCCTGTTAGCTGAAACGTTGCATGTTCACGTAGTAAATATACCCGCGGTGACTTTTTTAAAATGTGATGTGTGCTGTTACACTGGATTGACAAACAGAGCAAAACCGTCCCAGATGTAATGTACATTACACTCTATACTATTGTGGAGGGTTCTGCACCTCAACTATCGTCTCTATTAACACCTTCAGGACTGAGCCTGTTTTGGCCTCAAGGACGAAACTATTTTTTCAAATCTGACGTGTCACTTTATGTGGTAATAACTTGAATGCTTTTACCTATCCAAGCGATTCAGAGATTATTTTTTCGTGACATTGTACTTCAATCTTTTTTTTTTTTTTACTAACTTAGTCGATAAATTCAATATTTTATGTGAAACATTTGCAAAAAATTGTATTTTTCTAAATTGAAATGTATCTGCTTGTAAGACAGATAATACCACACAATATATTTACTATTTCATATATCCCATATGTCTTTGTTTGCATTGTTTTTTGAATATTCTTTTATTTTTCTAGGAAGTTACAAGGCTAAGGCCCCATGCACACGATCGGGAGAATTGCGGCCCCATTCATTTCAATGGGCCCATGCACATGACCATGGTTTCCACGGTCTGTGCATGGCCCAGGAGGCTCATAGAAAATAATGCACGCGGCCATGTGCCTGGCCTGCGATTTGCAGGTGACACGCCTGCCGAACTGAAAATCACAGCCGTGCACATGGCTATGGTCATGTGCATGAGGCCTTAGGCCCTGTTCACACTGAGTATTTTGACAAGCTTTTTGGTCAGGAAACCGCTCCGCAAAACAAAAAAACTGGCCAAAAATGCCTTATCTTCGTGCGTCTACGCCTCTGACCTCCCATTGACATCAATGGGAGGCAGAGAAATCGTATTTTGCTGAAGTTTTTTGCCTGTAGCACTCAATGGGCGCGAGCGAAAATCGCAGCAAACGCCGTGCAGGAAGGACAAAATCTGCCTTAAAATCCCTAATGGAATTTTGAGGCAGAATTTTACTCCTGCAAAAAACTCTGTGAACGAGGCCTTAGAGCTTTAGCTGCAATTTCTCATATTTTCAAGAAAATGTGAAAAGGCTATTTTTTCAGGGACCAGTTCAATTCCGAAGTGGCTTTGAGGGCCTTATATATTAGAACGCCCCCATAAATCTCCCCATTTTGAAAACTGCACCCCTTCAAGTATCCAAAACTGCATTCAGGAAGCATTTTACCCCTTTAGGTGTTTCTCAGGAATTAAAGCAGAGGTGGTTAACTGTCAAAGTCCAGACGTAACTGCACGTCCAGGAGCGTGAAGTTACTGCACACCTTGATGTGCGTTAACAGCAAGGTGCGCTAAGGGGTTAAGCAAAGTTGGTCATTAACTGTAAAGGTGGGAAGTTCTTATATTCTTAGTACATACAATAGTATTGAATTTAAGGTACATGTTTTTTTGGTGTTTTTTTCAGGCATTTATATTATAAACCTGAAGCGCACATGGGAGAAACTGCTGCTTGCTGCACGGGCCATTGTTGCAATTGAGAACCCCGCCGACGTGTGTGTAATCTCTTCCAGGAACACTGGCCAGGTAATGTCAATCCAAATAATAAAAAAAAAATGAATATATATAATCAGTAATTTTATGTAAATAAATTTGTTTCGGTTGTGCAAGGGTTCCGTTGTTTTGTCTGAATCAATAGTGTAGTAGACTACGGTATTCATTCCGTGAAAACGACAGAACACTTACACAACTGATCAAACAAGCCATTGGCACCGGATCCGTCACCACTGAACATCAGAATAGAGCCTGACCGGATATGTGAACGAAGCCTAACCTTACTCCTTCCTGTACGACTACTTTGAATGGGTAGACTTCCCACATCTGCTAGTCAGAGGTTTTCAACAAGAATCAGATGTTTGGCACCTCGTTTGGGTCTTTTTTTTTTTTTTTTTGGAAGTGGCTATATCTCACCATACAAACCGAAAATTACCTTTGTGGGTATTATAGACTAAGAACACTGGACAGAACACGTACTTTTTTTTTTGGCTAGGAAAACTATAACTATGAGTTGGCTGGTGGATGCCCCCCCCCCCCCCCCATCAGTACCTGCATGGAAAACTGGTTAATATGGTCATTGGCTATGAGCAGTTAGTGTATCAACACTGTGGCTGCCCTGATAAATTTCACAAGGTCTGGGGTCAATGGTTACCTACATCTGATGTCCCTGGTGAGGATTCCCTCCATGTACTTACACCTTGATTTCTCTATGTTGGTGACCCGAATGTATAATCTCTTATGTAGAATAGAATGTGACAGGCATTGTGCTCTGTTTAATTGTTTAATTCTCTAGATTTCTCATCCGATGTAACTTTCTTACGTACGTCCATGATTGGATAATGTGCCTGTGTACTTTACAAGTCATTAACTTTACTACCGCTTATGTACCTGATGTCATTACTCTAAGGCCTTATTCACACGAACGTGTTAAACGTCCGTGGGACGGCCGTTGAACCAGCGGCCATCCCACGGACCTATGTAATTCAATGGGGCCGTTCACACAGCTGTTTCAACGGACCGTGGGAAAATAGGACATGTCCTATCTTATCACGCATCCCTCCATAGACTCATCTATGGGGGATGCGAGACATCGCGTCCTGCCGTTTTTCACGTCCATTATGCGCAACGCTTGAGTAAATAAGGCCTTATTCTGATGTCTTATCTAATTGCTATGAGTACTTTGTTCGCAACATGTTAAATCAAGTTTTTTAAGAAAGGGATGCAGTAAATTTATATGCTGTGGTACATTCTATATTGAAATGTATCTTCCATAAATATGGAGCTTAAACAAAATAAAACTTTTCTGATGTGTCCTTTTTTTGATTGTTTGTATTGAACCGCTCAATACCAAGCTCAAAGTGAATGGCATTGATTCAATGCGGTTATAGCACAATGTTTGCAGTAATGTTTTTTTTGGGGGAAGAAGCTTCTTTGGTTAACGGGATAAGGCAGCATGTTTTTGCCATTTGAGCACTGGGACCCCCCCCCCCCCCTGAAGGGGTGCTTTAATGGCTAGAGTAGAGGCGCTACCAAGAGCAGGTTTTGCATTGTAGGATTAGTCCAGCCCTGATTTAGATTGTTACTGGACCACTATTATTAAACTTATTTATTAAGGATATAGAGGATGGGATTAATAGCACTATTTCTATTTTTGCAGATGACACCAAGCTATGTAATATAGTTCAGTCTATAGAAAATATTCGTAAATTGCAAGCTGATTTGGACACAGAGTGTTTGGGCATCCACTTGGCAAATGAAGTTTAATGTAGATAAATGTAAAGTTATCATCTGGGTACGAACAACCTGCATGCATCATATGTCCTAGGGTGAGCAACACTGGGGGATTCACTTGTTGAGAAGGATCTGGGTGTACTTGTAAATCATAAACTCAATAACAGCATGCAATGTCAATCAGCTGCTTCAAAGGCCAGCAGGATATTGTCGTGTATTAAGAGGCATGGACTCGCGGGAAAGGGATGTAATATTACCACTTTACAAAGCATTAGTGAGGTCTCATCTAGAATATGCAGTTCAGTTCTGGGCTCCAGTTCATAGAAAGGATGCCCTGGAGTTGGAAAAAATACAAAGAAGAGCAACGAAGCTAATAAGGGGCATGGAGAATCAAAGTTATGAGGAATGATTAAAAGAACTAAACCTATTTAGCCTTAAAAAAAGACGACTAAGGGGGGACATGATTAACTTATATACATATATTAATGGCACATACAGAAAATATGGTGAAATCCTGTTCCATGTAAAACCCCCTCAAAAAACAAGGGGGCACTCCCTCCGTCTGGAGAAAAAAAGGTTCAACCTGCAGAGGCGACAAGCCTTCTTTACTGCGAGAACTGTGAATCTGGCATAGCCTACCGCAGGAGCTGGTCCTATGTCAATGTGTAGAAATTTTCATCCCTTTTTTCCTATCCCTTGGTTGAACTTGATGGACATGTGTCTTTTTTTTTTTTTTTTTTTGTATTTTTTTTGTATTTATTTTTTTTTTCAACAGTACTAACTAACTGCAAACTGCCTGCTCTGAGTTCTTTGAGTTTGGAACTCTCCCTGTGCCCAATATTCTTTGATGTGTATGTATTTTTTTTTTTTGCAGAGAGCAGTGTTGAAATTCGCATCTTCATGCGGAGCCACACCAATTGCTGGACGCTTCACTCCTGGTACTTTCACCAACCAGATTCAGGCTGCTTTCCGTGAGCCACGTCTACTTGTTGTAACTGACCCACGAGCTGATCATCAACCTCTTACAGAGGCGTCATATGTCAATATTCCCACCATTGCTCTCTGCAATACAGATTCTCCTCTGCGCTACGTGGATATTGCAATTCCCTGTAATAATAAGGTAACAAATGGTTGCAGTCAAACTGGTTTGCATATATATCGAACACTTGGTTTAAATCTCTAAAAATACTGTGCCCTGAGCTTTCACAATAGGCTGACATTTCCTGTCTCCTAGAGATCACTATTCAGCAATCTTATCACAGGCAGGAGTACATTGAAGTGTAAGGCCTCACACGCACGCACGCTGTGGAAAAAAAATCTGGCAAAAGTATGATTTGCAAATGCTGTGGCTTTTTTGTTTGGAAAAAACAAATAGAAATTCTGCTGCGAATATGCAACATGTGCAGGGGCCCTTAGGCTTTTACACCTAGTTATTGCCCTACTTTCAGAGTATGCATTGGGTGAGCCTCCTGATAAGGACTTCGTTCACATCTGCGTCAGGGCTCCTTTCCGTCGGAACGGAGCCCTGACTGACACAAACTGAAACAGCAGGTTTCAGTTTCCATCACCATCGATTTAAATGGTGACTGAGCCGATGCCAATGGTTTCAGTTTTTCTCCACTGTGGAAGGGTTCCGTTGTTTTGACCAGATAAATACCGTAGTCTACTACATAGTTGACCCCATTTTGGAAACTACACCCCTTGAGAAATTCATCTTGGGGTGTAGTGAGCATTTGGACCCGACATGCGTTCTAAATTACAAATTAACTTTATTTTGCGGGTCAGTCCGATTCCGGCGATACCTAATTTATAAACTTATGTTTAACAACTTTTTGCACAATAAAACTACACTTGGGAAAAAAATATTTTGTTGCCATGTTGTAAGCCATAACTTTTTTTTTCTTTTTTTTTCGTCGACTGCGCTGTATGAGGGCTTGTTTTTTTAGGCACCGTTTTTGGATACATGCAACTTTGATCACCTTTTATTCCAATTTTTGTAGGAAAAAGTGACAAAGTTTTTGTTTATTTCTTACGACAACAACGTGGAATGATTCACATAATTGTGTATTTCAGGCCGTTACGGACGCGACGATACTAAATATGTATGGTTTATTTTATTTTTTCAATAATAAGGGATAAAGGGCGATAGTGTTTTATTACTTCTAAAAAATAAAGTTTGAACCTTTTTTTTTTTTTCACTTTTTTTTTTACCCACTTCTTTAGCCCCACTAGGGGACTTGAAGGTCCAACAGTCTTTGTTTGTTTTTATTTTTTGGAATTCACTGACAGCAGGACGATTAGGCTTTCCCTCCAGACAGGGCCTAATCGACTTCCGTAAGGGCCGATCAGGAGGCCATTGTTAGGCCTCCTGTTGCCATAGCATAAGTCGGTAGCCATGCAATTGTAATGTCCCTGCCATTTCCCCAGGGTGTCAGCTGTAACATGCAGCTGACACCCAAGGATGGTGGCACCAACTCCGCTTCTCAGCCAGTTTCCACCATTTGTCGTATGGATGCGGCAAAATGTGGGCAGCACTGGCTTTCCATGATGTATCCTTACGACAAATGTCAGGAAGGGGTTAAAATCATATCCTTTAACTTTTTGTTTGGGTGAATAGAAAAAAAACAAAACATATTACTTGTATTCTGTTCAATTACGGTTATACCAAATAATGTATAGTGTTTTTTTTCAATGTTTTACTACATTTGTACAGCTGTGGCAGCCCAGTGGGGTTTGGGGTGTTAGGCCCACAACCATGTTTCCCAGGCTACCGATGGGTGACAGAGGGAGCCCTCTCCCTCCGTAAACCACTTGGATGCTGCAGTTGCTATTGACCGCAGCATCTGAGGTGTTAAACGTCACACCTGAGCACCCATGTAGGACTAAGGCTTGCCATATATTATAGATGGCTGTCAGCCGCCAGCTATTCCTCCTGGCTCCCCCATACGCATGCACGCTCTTGGATGTGTTTTCAGGGAGAAAGGAGCTGCCAGTCTCCTGGCTGCAGCTGATCTGACAGTTGGGACACTGCCATACACATTAGATGGCAGGTCGGTTACTGTTTGTGTGCAATTTGGAAACTACTACTTACAAGGCCAGAGCTGTGCGATGAGGCCATACATTGGCCAATGAACTCTTGTGTAGGATATGTGCTACATAAATCTTGCTGGGTTTTATTTATTTATATTTTATTTTTTTTCCGTGTAGACTCCAGAAGAAGCTCTAAGGCTGGACTGACACTAGCGTGTTCGGTCCGTGATATACGATCCGTATGTCTGTTGCATTTCCCGGACGGAACACACTGCATTGAGCCGTGCTCCTAGTTGTCATGGTTATCTGACGCTAGGAGTCCCTGCCTTTCTGCGGGTAAACTGTCCCATACTGTAATCATGTTTTCAGTACGGGACAGTAGTTCCACGGAGAGGCAGGGACTCCTAGCATCATAGATAACTGACACTAGGAGCCCGGCTCCCTGCAGTGTGTTTTGTCCGGGAAATGCGGCCGACATACGGACCCTATATCACGGCCCGAACACTGGAGTCCTGTAGAAATTCTTGCCATCTCTTGTACTTGCATGTGTTAATCTTCTAAATTAATGTATAGCTTTGCAAAATATCAGTTCTTTAACCCCTTCCCGACATTTGCCGTACATGTACGTCATGGAAAGTACTGACTTCCCGCATCTTGCCGTACATGTACGCCAAATGTTTGGGACCGGCTCAGAAGCTGAGCCGGTCCCATCATCACCGGATCTCAGCTGTATCTTACAGCTGACATCCGACTGTAACGGCGGGGACCGAAATTAGCTTCGATCCCCGCCATTAACCCCTTAAGTGCAGCGCTCAAACGCGATCGCTGCACTTAAGGTGTTTGCAGCTCATCGGAATCCCAGTAATGAAATTGCCGGGGTTCCGGTGGCTGCAATGGCAACCGGAGGACTAATACTGGCCTCCCGGTCTGCCTAGCACCGAAGCCGGTCAAGATCCGCCCGGCGGCGGAGCCTGATCGGCTTCCGTAGCTGTCGGCAAGATGGCGCCGGGTCAGGAGCTGATCCGGCGTCATCAGCGGTGGAAGTCAGCTGTACTGTACAGCTGACATCCACCTGTAACGGCAGGAACCGGAGCTAGCTCCGATCCCTGCCATTAACCCCTTCGATGCAGCAATCGAAAGCGATTGCTGCATCGTAGCGGTTACTAGCAGATCGCCAGCCCTGACAGGCAATCGGGACTGGCGACTGCTGTTATGGCAACAGGAGACACAATGGTCTCCTGCTCTGCCATTACGGAAGCCGATTTAGGCCCCGCCGGGAGGCGAAGCCTAATCGGCTTGCTGTCAGTGAATGACTGACAGATCTAATACATTGCACTACATAGGTAGTGCAATGTATTAGAAAAAAAAAAATCTGACCGTTGGAACTTCAAGTCCCCTAGTGGGACTTGAGAAAAAGTGTAAAAAAAGTATAAAAAAGTGTAAAAAAAAGTGCACAAAATAAAAGTTTGAAAACAGTAAAAGTTTCAAGTAATCAAATAAAACACAATCCCCCTTTTACTCTTATCAAGTCCTTTATTATTGAAAAATAATAATAAACCATATGTATTTGGTATCGCCACGACCGTAACGACCGGAGGTATCAAAATATTATATTATTTATTGCACGCGGTGAACAGCGTAAAAAAAAACCGTAAAAAACGTTACCAGAGTTTCTGTTTTTTGGTCACTTTGCCCTACAAATATTAGAATAAAAAGTGATCAAAAAGTCGCACGTATCCAAAAATGGTACCTATAAAAACTATAGCTCGTCCCGCAAAAAACAAGCCCTCATACACCTCCGTCGACAAAAAAATTAAAAAGTTATGGTTCTCACAACTTGGCGACAGAAAAAATACATTCTTTTTACAAAAGTAATTTTATTGTGCAAAAAAGTTGTAAAACATGAAAAAGTTCTATAAATGAGGTATCGCCGGAATCGTGCTGACCCGCAGAATAAAGTTAACATGTAATTTATAACGCATGGTGAACGCTGTATAAAAAAAACCCGAAAAAAGCTGTGCCAGAATTGCGTTTTTTTGTTTACCTGGCATCCCAAAAAATAGGATAAAAGGTGATCAAAAAGTCGCATGTACCCCAAAATGGTACCAATAATAACTACAGCTCATCCCGCAACAAACCAGCCCTCATACAACTACGTCTATGAAAAATAAAATTAGTTATGGCTCCAATAAGTCAGGAAATAAAAAAATATGCAGTTGTGCCCGAGGGGAACATTTCTTCTGTTTGAAGAGGCGATTTTTCAAGGACCTAAAATTAGGGAACCAGGAAAGGGAGGGCCCAAACATATCCGCTGGAAGCGACGGTGCCCGTATTATACCAGGACAACACTTCCCAGCAAAATTCCCCAAACTACAAAGGCGCGGAGTGTGGACCAAAAGGGGGATAAGAAATGACACCATTTATCAGTGCGACACCGGCCTGTGCAGAAAGGATTGCTTCACAGCGTAACACACATCTATGGATTATTTTATTGTTTTTTTTTACCCCGTTATTATACCACCTGACTATGCCCCTTATATACTCCGCCCGGCTTACATATGCCCTACATTATAAACGGAAACACCAGTAAGACTCCAAACAAAACTACTACCAAGCAAAATCCACGCTCCAAAAGCCAAATGGCATTTCCTCCCATCTGAACCCTACAGCGTGCCCAAACAGCAGTTTCCTTCCACATATATGGCATCGTCATACCCGGGAGAACCCTTTTAGCAATTTTTGGGGTGTGTGTCTCCAGTGGCATATGCTGGGCACGACATATTTGCCACTGAATGGCATATCTAGGGAAAAATATAAATTTTTAATTTGCACCATCCACAGCGCATTCATTTATGGAAAAGATCTGTGGGGTGAAAATGCTCACTACACCCCTTAATAAATGCCTTGAGGGGTGCAGTTTCCATAGTGGGGTCACTTCCCAGGGGTTTATTTTTATTATTTCACATCTGAGCCTCTGCAGTTGTGAACCAATACTTTGTAAATCGCCAAATTAGGCCTCAATTTTACATGGTACGCTTTCACTCCTGAGCCTGGTCGACTGTCCAGGCAAGAGATTAGGGCCACATGTAGGGTGTTTCTAAAACCAGGAAACCCAGCATAATAATTAGAGAGCTGTCTCGTTATGGTGGCACAAGCTGGGCACCACATATTGTCCACATATCTGTGGAAAAAATCCCATTTTCACTCTGCAACATCGAGTTCACACTAATTTCTACAAAACACCTGCAGGGTTAACATGCTCACTACACCCCTAGGTAAAAGCATTGAGGGGTGTAGTTTCCAAAATGGGGTCACTTCTGGGGGGTTTCCACTGTTTTGGGCCCACAGGCGCCCAGAAACCAATCCAGAAACATCTGCACTCCAAATGGCGGTCCTTCCCTTCTGAGCCCTGCCGTGTGCCCAAACAGCAGTTTATGACCACATATGGGGTATTGCCGTACTCGGTAGAAATTGCTTTACAAATGTTGGGTTCTTTTTTTTCCTTTATTTGTTGCGAAAATGAAAAAATTTGCGCTAAAGCTACGTCTTATTGAAGAAAAAGGATTGTTTTTATTTTCACTGCCCAATTCTAATAAATTCTATGAAACATCTGTGGGGTCAAAATGCTCACTACGCCCCTAGATGAATTCCTCAAGAGGTGTAGTTTCCTAAATGGTGTCACTTTTTGGGCGTTTTCATTGTTTTTTCCCCTCAGGGGCTTTGCAAATGTGACATGGCCGCCGCAAACCATTCCTGCTCAATGTGATCTCCAAAAGCCAAATAGCGCTCTTTCCCTTCTAAGCCAAGCCGTGTCTCCAAACAGCCGTTTATTACCACACGTGGGGTATTGTTTTACTCGGGAGAAATTGCTTTACAAATTTTGTGGTGCTTTTTCTCCTTCAGTCCTTGTGGAAATGAGTAAAAATAAGCTAAACCTACATTTTCTTTGAAAAAATGTTGATTTTTATTTTCAGGGCCTACTTCCAATAATTTCTGCAAAAAACATGTGGGGTCAAAAAGCTCACTATACCCCTAGATAATTTCCTCAATGGGTGTAGTCTCCAAAATGGGGTCACTTGTGGGGGGGTTTCCACTGTTTTGTCTCCTCAGGGACTTCGTAAATGTGACATGGCCTCCGTAAACCATTCCTGCTAAACTTGAGCTCCAAAAGCCAAATAGCGCTCTTTCCCTTCTCAGCCCTGCCGTGTCTCCAAACAACCGTTTATTACCACATGTGGGGCATTGTTTTACTCGGGAGAGATTGGTTTACAAATTTTACGGTGCTTTTTCTCCTTCAGTCCTTGTGGAAATGAGAAAAAATTAGCTAAACCTACATTTTCTTTGAAAAAATTTAGATTGTCATTTTCAGGGCCTATTTCCAATAATTTATGCAAAAAACCTGTTGGGTCAAAACGCTCACTATACCCCTAGATAATTTCCTCAATGGGCGTAGTTTCCGAAATGGGGTCACTTGTGGGGGGTTTCCACTGTTTTGTCCCCTCAGGGGCTTTGTAAATGTGACATGGCCTCCACAAACCATTCCTGCTAAACTTGAGCTCCAAAAGCCAAATAGCGCTCTTTCCCTTCTCAGCCTCGCCGTGTCTCCAAACAACCGGTTATTACCACATGTGGGGTATTGTTTTACTCGGGAGAGATTGGTTTACAAATTTTACGGTGCTTTTTCTCCTTTAGTCTTTGTGAAAATGAGAAAAAAAATCGCTAAACCTACATTTTCTTTGAAGAAATGTTGATTTTAATTTTCACGGCCTACTTCTAATAATTTCTGTAAAAAAACTGTGCGGTCAAAATGCTCACTGTACCCCTAGATAATTTCCTTGAGGTGTGTAGTTTCCCAGATGGGGTCACTTTTGGGGGATTTTTACTGTTTTGTCACTGCAAGAGCCCTTCAAACCTGACATGGTGCCTAAAATTTATTCTAACAAAAATAAGGCCCCAAAATCCACCAGGTGCTCCTTTGCTTCTGAGGCCGGTGCTTCAGTCCAGTAGCACGCTACGGCCACATGTGGGATATTTCCTAAAACTGCAGAAACTGGGCAACAAATATTGAGTTGCATTTCTCTGGTAAAACCTTCTGTGTTATAAAAAAAATTGTACTAAAAATTTATTTCTGCAAAAAAATATGAAATTTGTAAAATTCACCTCTACATTGCTTTAATTCCTGTGACATGTGTAAAGGGTTAAGACATTTTCTAAATGCTGTTTTGAATACTTTGAGGGGTGAAGTTTTTAAAATGGGGTGACTTTTTGGGGGTTTCTAATATATAAGGCCCTCAAAGCCACTTCACAACTGAACTGGCCCCTGTAAAAATGGCCTTTTGAAATTTTCTTGAAAATGTGAGAAATTGCTGCTAAAGTTCTAAGCCTTGTGAGGTCATAGAAAAATAAAAGGATGTTCAAAAAACGATGCCAATCTAAAGTAGACATATGGGTGATGTTAATTAGCAACAATTTTGTGTGGTATAACTGCCTGTCTTACAAGCAGATACATTTAAATTGAGAAAAATGCTAATTTTTGCAATTTTTCGCTAAATTTTGGTGTTTTTCACAATTAAATGCTGAACATATCGAGCAAATTTTGCCAGTAACATAAAGTCCAATGTGTCACGAGAAAACAATCTCAGAATCGCTTGGATAGGTGAAAGCATTCCGGAGTTATTACCACATAAAGTGACAGATGTCAGATTTGAAAAATGAGGCTCGGTCAGGAAGGTCAAAAGTGGCTAAAGAGGGAAGGGGTTAAATTTCAAGCATTTACATAACCTTGGGTTTATTTTTATTTTTTTAAAGTAAAAATCAACGTGGGAGGAGAGTAATACCAATCAAGTATTGGGGGATGTGGACCTCTGGGTCTAACGCAGATTAATAAACTAACCCTTCAACCCCTATGACTACTACCGCAGTACAATGACCTGACCCTTAAACAGCGTATCGCCATTCATCCGTACCCACATCTATTATCTTTGTTTATACCTGAAAGTAGGTACCGACCCATTGGATCATCTCCCCCCCCCCCCCCCCCCCCCCGCACTTAAAATTGTATCAATCAGACAATCTGCTTAACTGGGGACAACCTCTATGCCAATATTAAGTAGGTCTAGTTCTAGCAAGCGGATAATAGTTATATCTGCATTGGTTTCCAGACCATAAAACAAAAAAACTAACATTGTATAACCCTACGAGAATTCCACCAACCGTGCAATAAGTCGCTTTCTTCTCCACAACCCTTCCAAAAAACACATTGCCCCACCTTGAATTTCCCCACGTTTTTTCTACGGTATGTATTGTTTACCATGGACTTTTCTGCCATACCTCTATTGGAAATGTCTGCTTTAAGTCTAGCTCCCATTTCCTTATACAGCAGCTTCTCCTTGCAGCCCCCATTAAGAACGTCCCGCCTTTTAAGCTGCTCTTTGCTAAGCGATCCAACCTAGGAAAAGCACTCTTCGGTTTAGTCAGTAAATATAAAGTTGTAGAAAAAAATCCAAGACCACTTTTTTAATTTGTAAGTAGCACAATAAATCTCTTTATTATATAGCGAGCTCCCGCCAGGGGGATAGTTGGCCATCATTAATATATTATATGGTTTACTCTTGGGTAAAGGGAGGCCCAGCCTACATGTAAAGACATTCCTACAGGGACCAGTCACCCCCCCCCCCCCGCCCACAACAATCCCTTTTCTAATTCTATCCATGATGTAAGATTCCCATTCCACCAGTATAAGAGAATTCCCAAAGTGGCAGAATGATACGTTATTGAAACTGGGATTCTAAAGCCTCCATTTACAAGTGAAAATACATTCTCTTCTTGATTAACTGAGCATTTACCAAATTTATGTACCCCAATAACTCTGCAACCGCTTAGTATATTTATCCAAGGGATGGAACGGAAGACGGCATATCGTGTATAATATTTTGGGGCAATCCTTGCAATCGAAGACCATTTCCCTTTTTCAGATTTGCACAAGTCTTCCCTAATTGACACGAACAGTTTTTTTTTGTAGTCGGTTCTACCATTTCATTCATATCTGGGACAAGGTCAACCCCAAATTGTGATGTTTACCTATTTTACATAGTGGGTTGATAACTTAACCCCTTAATGACCGGGCCTGAAAAGACCTTAATGACCAGCTAAATTTTTCTGTTTTTGCCTCTCTGCGTTTCAGCAGCCATAACTTTTTTATTTTTTCACTGACATGGCTGTATGAGGCCTTGTTGTATGCGAGAGAAATAGTATTTTATTTTTCCCACAGTTTGGGGGTAAAAAAAAATTTTTTACGGCGTGAATATAGGAAAAAGCGATTCTCGGATTCGTTTTTTTTGTTTATTTTTTATCCCGTTCACGTTTCACGCTAAATAACCCATTAGATTAATTCTTCATGTTATTACGGTCGTGTAGATACCTAATATGCGTAGGTTTTTTGTTTTTATTTAGTGTAGGGGCAATAAAATGTATTTAATGCAAAATAATGACTCTTTTTGGCACTTTTTTTATTTATTTGTTTTGTTACTCTTTTTTTTTTTTTTTAATCCCATCAAGGGATAACTTTATTTGTAACTTTATTTTTTACTTGCAATGTATTAGCATACTTCTGTATGCTAATACATTACACTGTGTCACTATGACACAGGCTGCTGATCGGGCAGCACATAGTGTGCCAGAACAGCAGGCACATGGAACAAACAGCCCTGGGGTCCTTTGTAGGTCCCCAAGGCTGACTGCAGAGGGATTCCCCATTGTTTGATCGCATCACTGGAATACCGGTGATGCGATCAAAGAGGGGAATTCCCTTTGATCATGCCGCGGTCACGGACCGCGGTAATCAAAGGGTTACACAGCTGGGGTCTGAATGTTTGCCGACCCCAGCTTTGTTCAGGAGGCTGCTCTAAGATCAGGAGCTGTTAGTAACAGCTCCTGCTTAGAGGATGAGCGCTCATCAGCCTGATCTGCAGCGACGCCGAAAGACGTCTCTGTAGATTAAGCACCCGCACCGCCTGACGTCAAAAGACAGTGGGCGGTCGGGAAGGTGTTAATGGAGAAAAATTGGCACTTTTGTTTAACTTTTATAGGGAGATTTTAGAAAACTGGTGAACTAGTATCGCTGCATCCATTTCAGTCTGAACTATTATAATATAACGTTAGTTAACATGCGAAATAAAACCAAAAGAAACGCCAATTTGACTGTCACCTTGGCTACCCAAAAAATGGAATAAGTGATGAAAAAGTCGCATCTACTCCAAAATGGTACCACTAAAAATTATAGCCCGACCCACAAGAAATGTGGTTATGGCTCTCAGAATGTGGCGACACCAAACTATTTTTTAACAAATATAAAGTAAACATGTAGTTTTCACTCCACAATGAACACCGTAAAAATGGCGCAAGCAGTGATTTTTGGCCATTTCACCCCTCAAATTGGCCAAATTTTTTTTTTCTGTTTCCCACTACTTTATATGGTACGCTAAAATGGTGCCATGAAAAACTACAACTGGTCCTGCAAAAAAAAAAGCTCTTGTTTTCATAGGGTATCTATATCTTTCTTTAAAAAATTTGGTAACTTGTGCTAACTTTTTTCTTTAGGGAGCCCATTCAGTTGGCCTCATGTGGTGGATGTTGGCCCGTGAAGTTCTTCGTATGAGAGGTACAATATCTCGTGAGCATCCATGGGAGGTCATGCCGGATCTTTATTTCTACCGTGATCCAGAAGAGGTCTGTACTTGAAACAAAGCCTTTTTTTTTTTTTTTTTTTTTTTTTTTAAACGAACTTATTTCTGTTGCTCATTAAATCTGCAATAAAAAGTGAAGCTCTTAACACAATGTGGTATGCGCTGGGAAGGTTAATTTAGAATTTTTTTCTTATTCCTATGCCAGAAGTATGGCACCATTGGCTTGTGTAGTAAAAAAAAAACACATATAAATGTTTTCTTCAGTCACATGCACTTGGAGACATTACTAAAATATGCGCCTAACTTAGTGTAGGAAAGAGGAAAAAAAAAAGTTAGACAGAAAGAAATTAAGTTACCGGAAAAATCAACAACCATTTTAAGATGTTTTGCTAAAAAGATAAGTCAGTGTTCACATCAGAAACGGAACGTTTGAACTGAACCCAAACACTGAACAGAAACTATCGCTTCCGTTTGCATTACCATTGATTTCAATGGTTATGGTTCCGTTGCAGTTGGTTTCTGTTCCTTAAAGTTTCTATTATTTTTTTTTGGTGGAAACGATAGCTTCGTCCACTACATTATTTTCGTGAAAAGACAAACTTTACGGTACGGAAACTTACATTACCATTGAAATCGATGATAATGCAAACGCATGCTATAGCTTCTGTCAGCTTTCAGTTTATCGGTTCCTCCGTCGGAAAGGTTTAATGGAAAACAAACGCTGATGTGGACGTGCCCTAACTGGCCTGATTCAACAGCACAGGTTTTCTCTCTACTTGCTTGTGTGGATGACCCCAGACTGCATTCCTCAATGTTTTCGGTTTTTTTTTAAATTGTTGCTGCTGAAAAGATTCTTAATGCAATTTGGTCTAAACTAGCATTAACTAAAATGTAATTGGACAAATCTATTTTACGAATGCCCTGATGTCCTATCTTTATTCATTTTTCAGATTGAGAAAGAGGAGCAAGCTGCTGCGGAGAAGGCGACCACAAAGGAAGAATACCAGGGTGAATGGACTGCACCTGTTGCAGAATTTACTACAACTGAAGTTGCTGACTGGTCAGAGGGGGTGCAGGTTCCTTCAGTGCCCATTCAACAGTTTGCTGGTATGTAATTCTGTTTTTGTTTTGTGAAATGGCCCAAAAATTCTGGATGGCTTTTAATCTTCTTTTTAATTTCAGATCGCCCTGAACTTGCAACTGCTCCCAAAGCTCCAGGTAGGATACTTTAGGCAGTAAATTGTTGTATATAATTTCTGGAAAGCAACTAGTTTAAAGTTAGACTAAATTTAGATCTTTATGGCCACATGCACAAGATGCGTATTACAAAAGGTTTTTTCCTGTGGCAAATGCTGTGTAATACAGAACTAGCAAAGTAAATGAGATCCCAAGTAGTCTCATCTATGGACAGTGCTGTCAGGGGCTTCCCGAGGCTCCGCGCTCAATATAGCGCTGTATGCGGGGAGTACTCGGCCAGAAACCATTTTTACCGGCTGTCAGGATTGCCTGTGGTCAATAGAATGCTGTACTGGGAGGCACAGGCCGAACAGGGAGAAAGATCAGCACCTATTACTTACTTTCAGCTTCCACCGGCCCTTAGACACCAAATCCAAGAATGAAAACATTTCCTCCTACTACCAGACTTCATACAAATATTGCACCTAGAGCTTTGATCCTGGTACGTTCTCATTTGAAAGCTCTAAGCCTTATAATGTAGTCGCGGCAAGTTTTTAGAGTTGTGATTTATTATACATTCTTGACAGTGAAAGGGTTAAACAAATTTCTTACTAATAAGCATAATGCAATATTATATATGAATAGATTTGCTTAAGAAGTGAAGGACATGTCCTGTGTATATGTATGGATTGAATATGGCAACATGTAGAATTGCTGACATCTTAATTCTTATTTGTAGCAGAAGACTGGAGTACACAGCCCGCTAGCACCGATGACTGGTCTGCTGCCCCAACTGCTCAAGCTTCCGAGTGGGTCGGAACAACCACTGAATGGTCTTAAACGTGACATCTGATTGTTTATTTCAGTGCTTATTATGGCCCCATAATAAACTTGTTTTCAAATTAGAAGCAACTGATTCATTATTCACAAAAGATGCTGCAGGAATGTGGTCTTGGCGACATAGGACGAGACCACTCATCCTGAGCGCCGCTTGCTTGCCGCATTACGACGAGCATTCTCATCCTGTGACTGTCGACGTGATCAGGAGCAGGGCAACGGCTGTAATACACAGCCGCAGGCCCCACTCAAACGGCGGAGATAAGAGAAACCTCTTCTCCGTAGGTAACCCCTTGAATGCTGCGATCAAAGCTGACTGCGGAATGAGAAAGAGATCCCCCCCCCCCCCATTAATCTCGTCACAGGAAATCCCTGTTATCCGAACGAGGGACATGTCATATATGCACAGACAGCCCAGGGTCCATTGAAGGACCCCAGGGCTGTCTAACTAAATTTCCCATTAGGGCTTACTTAGTACACAGATAGGTATGCCCTAACAACTGCCTGTGGAAAGGCTAATGTACTGGCATATTGATATATGCCAGTACAATAAAGTTAAAAAATCAAAATGAAAAATCCTCCTATGAGATTAAAAAATGTAAAACTAATAATGTTAAACTAAAAAAAAAACCTGTAATAAAAAAAATACACATGCACATTTTTTACAATTCATAAACTTTACAAAATATAATTTTCAAAACCTGAAATATACACATTTGGCATCGCCACAACATGAACAACAATTGTATAATGTTGTTTATGATCGGTGTATGGTGTAAAAAAATTAAGACTGCAGCAGAATTATTTTTATTTTGGCAAAATAAAAATGTGTAAATTAAACAATGTAAATGTACCCAAAAATGGCACCTTCATAAAGTACAACTCTTCCTGCAAAAAAATAAGTTATGAGCGCCGGGCGGCAGAGGGATATATAATAAAATAAATGTTTTGCCCTCCAGGCCAAAATTCTGTCCTTAAGGGGTATTTATTCCCAATATGTAATTGTATTCATTAATATATGAAACTTTGCAAATATTCTCTTTTTGAAAATGCACAATTACAGATTCCCCACAGCCCCTGTTTCTACTGGAGATGTCCTCCCAGTAGTTTTTAGGTTGTGATCGAGCATTCTCAGTTTGTCCACCTATTCTTTAATTTCAATAGATTTTTATTTAAGTTTTCCAAACAACAAAATAACATGAATGTAAAGATCTCTAAACATTTCGAGATCTGACAAAGTTACATGTAAACACAAACATGGAAGTAAACAATGCCTCGAAGTATAGAAAACCCCTAAAGAGATCAATCATGCTACTTCACTTGAAATATTTAGAATGTACCCATCTTTCCCATGACACCCAAGTACGATGATGAGCATGTGAGAGTAATGACGTTTCATGATGACATTGCATATTCACCCGCCTAATAACTTCAGAAATACAGGGAGAAACTGGGGACTTCCAGGAATGAGCTATAGTCAATCTAGTAGCAATTAGAATATGGTGTGTAATCAATCTGTTGGCAGGAGAAATCTCATCAAGCGAAATGTCTAGAATTGCCAGAGGAGGATTGATATTAACCTGTGAATCTGATAACTCTGAAATCAGATTAAATGGATCTCCACAGAGAAGCAATAATAGTGCAAGACCACCACATATGTAATAAAGACCCCGTGAGTCCACACCCCTTCCAACACGATCTGGAGGACCCCTGAAAAATGTGCATCAGTCTAGAAGGAGTAAGGTACCATCTGAGATGGATTTTCTTCATTAATTCCATATGGTTCACACACTTAGACAGTTTGGATGACCATGTAGAGCAGGGGTCTCAAGCGCGCCGCATGCGGCCCCTGGGGCTGTCATCTACGGCCCGCGGGACACAGAGCCGCTAGTATCGGCTCTGCTCCGAGACTCTGGAATTCCCTGACATTGCTGTCCACATATGAATAGCGATGTCTGGGGCTTCCCCAGAGCCGGAGTCCTGGGCAGAGCGCTAGTACAGGCTCTGCTCCGGGTCTCTGTGGAATTCCCTGACATCGCTGCCCATATATTGACAGTGTGTTAGGGTCTTGCCCAGAGCGGAGCAGAGCGCTGGTGTCTGCTCTGCTCCTGGAATTCCCCAACATCGCTGTCCATATATGAACAGCGATGTCTGAGGCTTCCCCAGAGCCGGAGTCCCGGGCAGAGCGCTAGTACAGGCTCTGCTCCGGGACTCTGGAATTCCCTGACATCGCTGCCCATATGTGGACAGTGTCAGGGTCTTCCCCAGAGCGGAGTCCCGGGCAGAGCGCTAGTATCGGCTCTGATCCGGGACGCTGCGGAATTCCCTGACATATCTGCCCATATATGGACAGTGTGTCAGGGTCTTCCCCAGAGCGGAGTCCCGGGCAGAGCGCTATTATCCGCTCTGCTCCGGGACTCTGGGGAAACCTCTGACATCGCTGTCCATACATCGACAATGTCAGGGGCTTCCCCAGAGCAGGAGTCCCAGTGATGTCAGGAGCACAGCTGGAGTCCCAGGAAGAGCCTACTAGCGCTCTGCCAGGGACTCCAGCTCTGGTGTTGCCCCGGACATCTCTGTCCATATATGGACAGTGATGTCAGGAGCAAAGCTGGAATCCCAGGCAGAGTGCCAGAAGCAGCTCTGCTCCAGGACTCCAGCTCTGGGCAAGCCCCTGACAGCACTGTGGCCGCCTGTACAGAGGGCACTGTGGCCGCCTGTACAGAGGGCACTGTGGCCGCCTGTACAGAGGGCACTGTGGCCGCCTGTACAGAGGGCACTGTGGCCGCCTGTACAGAGGGCACTGTGGCCGCCTGTACAGAGGGGCTGCCCAATCTTGACGTGTGCTAACTGAGCCGCCGGACTGTTGAAATAAGCATGTGGAGAAATATCTCAAATTTTAAACCTAGCGCTATTATAGTAATATGTTATAGTAGTTCAAATAACTAATTGATTAACAATAATTTTGGTGGAATTTGATTCATTGGCACAAGAATCCGGTTTTCTTTACAGATATACCTTTTCCAAACCTGCAGAGTGCGACATCGACCGCAAAGGCATAGGTGGAGTTTTAGCACCTAGATACGTAGCTACCATAAAATGCTTCGTTAACACTGTAGGAAACATTGCGTCTTCTAATTGAGACCATAAAGTCTGTTCAGGGGAACTCCAGCTTGATCGTATCTGGTCCATAATGGCCGCTACGTTATATGCTTTTAGGTTTGGAACCCCCAATCCTCCATCTTTCCCCCTCTGAAACAAAAGATGTTTAGCCAGCCTCGCTCTTTATTTCAAATGAAATTCATAAGTACACTGTAATCGTGATAACGAGGACGATATTAAATAAGGTATTGTCCTACAATAATATAGGTATTTAGGTAGAAGTAAAATTTTTACTAAATTAATCCTGGCAAACCAAGACAATTGAAACTTATCCAATCTATTACAATCCTTCGTTAATTGGGAGAGGAGTGCTGTGTAATTTGTGTTCATAACCATGGATGGATGAGGAGTCAATATTATACCCAGATATGGTAGACCTTTATCTGCTCAAGTAAAATTAAAGCTAGAAAGGAGCGATTTCATTATTGGAGGAATATTAATGGGCATTAGCAGGGATTTTGATACGTTCAGTTTATAAAATGACATCTCGGAATAACAGGCAATAATCCTAGTTATTTCAGAGAAGGAAGACATAGGAGACTGACACAGAAGAACTTGTCCACCTATTCTTTGTATGGGATCACAGTCTTTCCTGTGGAGGGAAATTGCACATGTGCGGTTTCCTCATCTTTGCCCATGCTCACCCTTGCTAAAGAAAACTCTGTACTACTTTAAGCAGAAGGCATGTCAAATCGTACTGATGGCTCCCCTGCTCTGTAACGCGAGTGTCTCTATGCCTACAGCCCAGGAGCAAGAGAGCCATCGGTACAAGCATTATAGCTCCTAATTGCAGCAAACTGACTGTCCACTCATACAGACTGAGCCCTCTGTAGCCATAAAGACGACACGTGTATCATAGCAGGGGAGCTGTTACAATATGAAATTCCTTCTGCTGCAGGTATTGCAGCGCTCTACTACAAATATAGAGAATTGCAAAGTCCCAACACATGTTTAAGACAATTGACTTCAAAGGAGGAAAAGATGCTTATGTGGAGGCATGTGGTGCACAAACTGCAAGCAGAAGCAGCGGCCCTGGTATAATCATGGCTGCAATGCCTGCATATAGTGTCTTCCCATCTATAGAAAGTGTGATAGATGTATAGACATCCAAACAACGCTATCAGGGAAGTTATTGTATTTTTTCTTCGGTTTTAAAAAATTGACGACTGGGAGGTTTTTGCAGCACAATGGAAAATTGTTTACCAGCATTAATGTGGTTTTACAAACCGGACCACCCATTCTGCTTCATGGAGACTGTGTTTAGCTCCCCTTTCTCCAGTGTGTACAAAGGAAGAATATAGTAGATCAATAGCTCGTTCGTTTAATTGGGGGACACAGACTGTGATATGATGTTGCCACTAGGAGGCCTGACAATAAGGGTATATCCTGTAGGAGGCTCTACTTCTGCTTACAGACACTGGGCTATTTAGTCTGTATTAGCAGAAGTGTCTGGTAGAGACTCTGCTTAGTGCCTGTAGGAGGCAAAGATTTTTTTGCTTTCACTTTTTTTTTTTCTCCCATCAAGCAAGAAGATATGCCCTGTGTCCCTCGCCTTCGTACCTGCACGATGTCATACTCATTTTGCAAATTCTTGTGTGGTTCTGCAAGCTGCTCCCTATAACGTGCCTTAAATTGACTTAAGTCTCCCCGCTGTGCCTGACCGTATGTGGGATCAACTGATGCGGGGTCACGTGGTTAGACATCAGCCTACTGACTGTACGTGTAATTGACGTCCTATTGCCTGGCTGAGCTTGTAGATGTCAGCAGTAGCCCAGGTAATGGACACAGCTTTTTTTCCAGAGTATCCGGTGTCTGTTCCCCAATCAGCCAAGCTCACCACCCATGCAGGTTAGCAAGATTGCAGGGTGAGCAGACTAGCTTGGCACGCACGCAGATTAGCTTCGCATGCATGCACGCAGGCAGGTCCAGCCTTTTTTTATTGGCCTAATTCCCATACATTCTGCAAAAGACATGTGGGGACTAAATGCTCACTAGACCCCCTAGATAGATTCCTTAAAGGAACAGTGTCACCACAAAAAAAAATTCATGTCAGTTTAATGTTAGTGTTTTATTAAAAACGTTTTTATTTATTTGTGTGTTACTTTTTTCTATTTTTTTCACTTTTTCTTCCCTATGGGGGCTGCCATTTTTTTTTCCATTTCTGTATGTGTCGATTAATGACACATACAGACATGGAATACGGCAGCCACAGTCCCATAGGGACTGCAAACGGGGCCCGTCCCATCCACTTCTGTGTACGCCGTCTGTGTGGGAACTGCGCATGCGCCGCTCCCACACAGTCCAATTTGAAATGCGCGCCGTCCGGCGCCATTTTCCTGTGGACCGGAAGTCACGGCCGGACAGTAAGATTACTACTTCCGGTCGCGGCTTCCGGACTTGTGCACTTGGACCAGCGGCAGCAGACTGAGCGGACGGGCCGGAGGGAGCCACGGCGGCAGGAGCAGGTAAGAGATTTCTATGTATGTTTGTGTGTGTTTACTACTGTATGTAAACCTACTACACTGTGTGTTAGCTCAAAAAATGGCGACACAGTGTAGGAGGTTAGACCGTTCAATCCCCTCGTTTATCCCGGCACTAGCCAGGATAAAGGAGGGGGGGATTCTCAGAGCTCACTAGAGCGAGTGCTTTTTTCCCAATTTTGCAGCAAAAAGCAATGTGGTTGCTTTACCACATGCAATGCTGCAATTTTGGGAATAGCTCCATCTAGTGACCAGCGATGGGAAATATTATAAATTAGAATCTAATTTATAATATTTCCTGATTCGTGAAAAAAATAAAAAAAATTTGAACAATGTTTAATCACCTACACACTAAATGTTTAATTAAAAAAAAAACAACATGTTTTGCTGGCAACACATTCCCTTTAAGGGATGTAGTCTCCCAAGTGGAGTCACTTTTGGTCCCTAAGGGTTTTTTTCAAATGATGCATTGCACACAATGGCGCTCCTTCCCTTCTGAGTCCTGCGGTTTCCAAACACAAGTTTATGACCACATATAGGTATTTCCATACTTGGGAAAAATTGCTTTACGAACATTGGGGTTCATTTTCTCCTTTTAATCCTTTGTTGAACTAAAAAAAAAAGTCTGTTTTATTTAAAAAATGTTAGATTTTTCTTTCAGGGCTCAATTTAAATGAATTCAGCAAAAACCATCTGGGGTCAAAATGTTCACTCTACACCTAGATAATTTTTTTTAGTGTTGTAGTTTCCTAAATGTAGTCAGTTTTTTTTGTTTTTTTTTTCACTGTTTCGGTCCCTCCATGGCTCTGTAAATGCGACATGGCACCCAAAAACCAATCCACCAAAATATGAGCTCAAAGTCAAATTGTACTCCTTCCTTTCGAAGCCTTAAACATATGGGGTATTACCGTACTGTGAAGAAACTTCTTTACAAAGGTTGGGGTGCCATTTTTCTTTTATTCCTTTTGAAAATGAAAAAAATCTGAACTGAAACATTTTATTAGAAAAAAAAATGTGATTTTCACTGAGTGACTAATTCCAACGAATTTAGCCAAACAAATCTGGTGAAAATGCTTACTATACTCCTGGATAAATTCCTTGATGAATGTAATTTTACGAAATGGGTCACTATTTGGGGGGTTTACACTGTTTTAGCGCCAGAAAACCTCTTCAAACCTGACATTGTGCCTAAAATATATTCTGATAAAAAGCAGGCCCCAAAATCCACTAGGTGGTTCTTTATTTTTTGAGTGTATGAGTCAAGTAGCATACATGTGGGATATTTCTAAAAGCTGCAGAATGTGGTCACTAAGTATTGAGGTGTTTCTTTTGTAAAAACCTTCTGTGTTTCAGAAAAATATGGATTAAAAATGAATTTCTGCAAATAAAAATTAGTAAATTTTTAGCTTTGCTTTAATTGCTGTGAAACTTCTAAAGGATTAAACTTTTTAAATGCGGTTTGAAATACTTTTGGGGTGCAGTTTTTAAAATGGGGTGACTTATGGAGTTTCTAATTAATAGGGCCCTTAAAGGGAATGTGTCGCTAGAATTTTTTTTTTTTATTAGTTAAACAGTTAGTATATAAATGATTACACATTGTTCTAATTTTTTAACAAGTCAGAAAATATTATAAATTAGATTCTAATTTATAACCCTTCCATGTGCTGGTCACTAGAGGGAGCAATTCCCAAAATTGCAGCATTGGTATGTGGTAAAGCAACCTCATTGCTTTATGCTGCAAAATTGCCAAAGACACACTCGCTCTAGTGTCCTCAAACAATCCCCCCTCCTTTATCCTGGCTAGTGCCAGGAGAAAGGAGGGGGTTGAATGTTCAAACATCCTACACTGTGTACTGCCATTTTTTGAGCGAATGCACAGTGTAGGAGGATTAGATAGTGGTAATCACACAGCATAACACGAACATACACCCACATCACATACACAAACATAACTTACCTGCTCCTTCCGCCTCCGCTCTTAGTCTGAACATATGGCCGGAAGCCGCGACCGAAAGTAGTCTGCTTCCGGTCCACATGAAAATGGCGCCGGATGTCGCTCTGCCGAAGACCTTCCTTTTGGTCTGTGTGGGAGCGGCGCATGCGCCGTTCCCCCACAGACGGCGTACGCTATAGTGAATGGAACGGCTCCCGTTCGCATTCTCTATGGGGATGTATGTGCCGTATTCCATCTCTGTATGTGTCGTTAATCGACACATACAGAGATGAAAAAAATAAATTAAGGACCGTGATGTCTAGGGCTTCCCCAGAACCAGGGTCCTTGGCCGCGTGCGAGTATAGTCTGCTGTGGGGAAGCCCCTGGAAGGTGCTTCCCTAGAGCAGAGCGCCAGTAGCGCTTTGCCCTGGACTTCGGCAGTGGGGTTGCCCCCAACATCACTGCATATATGGACAGTGATGTCTGGAACAGAGCTGGAGTCCCAGGAAGAGCGCATCGAGCCCCAATGGAGATAGCTGCTGGGGGTTTGTGTGGCATTATCTACAGGAGGGCACTGTGGCATTATCTAAAAAGGGGCTGCCCAATCTTGACATTCGTGCGTCTGCCAACTGAGCCGCCGGACTGCATTTAGCGACAAACTGTAAAACTGGATTGTTAAAATAAGAACGTGGGGAAAACGTGCACATTTCCGTAAACCTAGTGGTATTCTAGTAATGTAGTATTGTTATAGTGGTTCAAATAACAGATTTAGGCCTCATTTACACGAGCGTAATATACGCGCGTGCTTTTGACGCGTGTCGTACGCACCTATATTACTCTATGGGGCAGTGCAGACAATGCGTGAATTTTGCGCAGCACGAGTGCGTTGCGTAAAACTCACGACATGTTCTATAATCGTGCGTTTTTCGCGCATCACGCACCCATTGAAGTGAATGGGTGCGTGAAAACCACGCATGCCGCACGGAAGCACTTCCGTGCGAACTGCGTGATTCGCGCAAGAGCTGTCAAACTGAATGTAAACAGAAAAGCACCACGTGCTTTTCTGTTTACAAACATCCGAACGGAGTGTCTTAGAGATGAGCGAACCGAACTTCACCGGGTTCGGCCGAACTCGTTTTGACCGAACCCGGCAGGAGACAGTCACTGTCCAGGGTGCTAAAAGAGTTAAACTGGTTCAGCAACCTGGACAGTGACTTCCGATCCCAATATACGTGAACGTGTCAAAAAAAAAAAAAAGTTCTGACTTACCGATAACTCCCGGCTTCTTCCTCCAGTCTGACCTCCCGGGATGACAATTCAGTCCAAGTGACAGCTGCAGCCAATCACAAGCCAAGCACAGGCTGCAGCGGTCACATGGACTGCCACGTCATCCAGGGAGGTGGGGCCAGATGTCAAGAGAGGCGCGTCACCAAGGCAACGGCCGGGAAGTTCTCGGTAAGTACGAACCTCTTTTTTTTTTAAACAGGTTACTCGATATGGTGATCGGAATTCACTGTCGAGGGTGCTGAAAGAGTTACTACCGAACAGTTAACTCTTTCAGCACCCTGGACAGTGACTGACGTCGACTAGCCTCATCTCTATGATGGCGGCTGCGCGAAAATCACGCAGCCGCGCATCATACACTGATGACACACGGAGCTGTCAAGTGCCTTTTGCGCACGTCAAACGCTACGTTTTTTGGCGTGCACAAAACGCACACGCTCGTGTAAATGAGGCCTTGGTAATCATAATTTTGTATTGTGTCAAATTTGAAAGTAATGCGGCCACTCAACTTCACATTTTTTACCTATATGTGGCCTACTTACCTGGCTCAGTTTGAGACCCCTGGGTTAAAATGTCATTGTGGCATTGAAATTCAAAGTAGGTGGTGGATCTGGGATGTTGAACTATGTAGACAACCAATTAAGGGAGTGGAAACTTGAGATTGCTTAAAAGACTGAGGCGGATGCCAATTTTTAACAAATTGTCGGTGTTGTAATAGCGGTAAACCTACTCATCCATTGGGTCTCCGAGGCAAACCAGATCCTCAAAGGGAAGCAGGGATTTTGGCCATGGGAGCAATCCACTCTAGGGGCTTTATCCCAGATCACCGAGGATATTTTCTCTTAATAGCTGTCGGGGCAAAAAACTTCTGTAGAGTTTTAATGTAAAAGTGCTCGGGGAAGACTAGCATCTAGGAGCTGGACATCCCCCCCCCCCCCCCTAGACTCCTTTGTGTAATCCAGATTCATACTGACTAGATTACTGGATGTAATTTAGTAATTTAGTACTGGCAGCTGGAAATAAAGTTTTTCTGCTAGCTCCTAATCTAGAGTCATAGATTCAAGTAAGCTACCCATCCTCTTGAACGTAACTTTTTTAGAGCAACTATTTTCTGAAGCTGGACAGTCCTGCGCAGGTACTTAAAGGGAAAGTGTCATTAATTTTTTTTATTCTATTGCTTTTAATAAAATATAAACAAATTTTATTTATTAGGGTATGTGCACACGGTAGCAGGCTTTTACGTCTGAAAAGACAGACTGTTTTCAGGAGAAAACAGCTGCCTCGTTTCAGACGTAAATGCTCCTCCTCGCATTTTGCGAGGCTTCTCTGACAGCCGTAAATTTTGAGCTGTGCTTCATTGAGTTCAATGAAGAACGGCTCAAATTACGTCTGAAAGAATTGTCCTGCACTTCTTTTGACGCGGCTGTATTTTTACGCGTCGTCGTTTGACAGCTGTCAAACGACGACGCGTAAATGACAGGTCGTCTGCACAGTACGTCGGCAAACCCATTCAAATGAATGGGCAGATGTTTGCCGACGTATTGTAGCCCTATTTTCAGACGTAAAACGAGGCATAATACGCTTCGTTTACGTCTGAAAATAGGTCGTGTGAACCCAGCCTTAGTGTTGTGACTTTAAACTTTTTACTGTGCTCTTACTTCTCTATGTGGGCTGCCATTTTTTTTTTCATCTCTGTATCTCTGTATTTTTTTTTTCATCTCGATTAACAACACATGGAACACATGGAATACGGCACATACAACCCCATAGAGAATGCGAACGGGAGCCGTTCCATTCTCAGAAGCGTACGCCATCTTTGTGGGAACGGCGCATGCGCCGTTCCCACACTGACCAAAATGAAGCTCGTGTAGAGCGAAATCCGCAAGGGGCGGGGGCAGGAGCAGGTAATTTATGTTCGTGTATGTGATGTGTGTATTATGTTTGTGATACTGTCTGCTGAGCCCTGTATCTAATCCTACACTGTGCAGTCGCTCAATATGGCGGCACAAAGTGTAGGAGGTTTGAAGACCTTCAAACCCCTCCTTCTCCTGGCACTAGCCAGAAGAAGGGTGGGGGGATTGTGTGAGGACACAATTTGCAGCATAAATCAATGGTTACATTACCACAGTGACCATGCTGCAATTTTGGGAACTGCTCCCTCTAGTGACCAGCACATGGAAATGTTATAAATTAGAATATAATTTATAATATTTCCTGACTTGTGAAAAAATTAAAACAATGTGTAATCACTCAAATACTAATTGTTTAACTGAAAAAAATTAAATTAAATTTCTAGCGACACATTCCCTTTAATTGAGATAAACTGCTGTAGAGTTCTAAAATATTTTTTGAATTCAGTCTTAACAGTGCTTGACAAGCCTAACAAAATAATATAAGAGGGGGCAAAGACTTCTTAAAAATTTTAAGTAGAGTGTGTGGTCTTTTTAAGAAACTTGCCTCAAAATCTTGACCACTCTGAAACATACCAAAAATACAGAGGAACTGCAGAAGTATGAGTAAAGAAAAAGACACATCTCACCAAATGCCAGTAAATATCCCCAACTTCCAATAGTGTTATACCAGACTGGAGGTTGTGGTGGAATCAGAAGGGTTGGTGCATCCTGCTGCTCCGTCCTCTACAGGCTTCCACAGTTTTGGTTGATGGACTGTTTGTCTTACCCCCACTGATAATTTATATCGCACCCGGCCCACCACAATGGCAGCCACAGTTCACTCCCCTGAGCTCAGCAGGGGTGTGGAGAGGCAGGGGTTAATGGGGTTGAATCTTGTCAGTGTTATTGCTGCTACTTTTGTACAGCAGATGGACGTGTGGCTTGAAGAGAAGATACTGTGTGCTCAAATATGCGTTATCAGCTCACATAATTCTGTATGAAATCTGGCCTTTCAGTGACCAGAGAAAAACAAACACACACACACCCCCCTCTCTGGTTTCCGTTCGTGTCTGCGCAGGGTCCCGTTCTGACAGAAAGCTCAGATGGAACGTCAGAACGGGACCCCAACGCAGATGTGAACAGAGCCTTAGACTGGCATTTATATTGGGTATGTCAACCGATACTCGCCCTCCAGTTTCAACTCAGGCAATCGATAGATAGGATATATTTGAGAGAAATGATGACACAAGAGTCCATGCTTTGTATGCTCAAAATCCTTCTCGGACGTTTATTCAAACCATTACAATAATATCTTTAGAAGTAGGAGCAGCTTGATTCCAGCCAATAGTTTACAATATGACGTTAATTTGGATTTCATTCAGCCAATAGCATATAATGACAATATGTTTTGTCCTGAACCAATCATAGGCTCAGGAGGTGTTTCAAATGTAAACCATAAGTTCCCAAAATATACCACATCATAGATGCTAGGAGTCTGACTACCACCTCCCTTATAGTAAATGAAACTATTCTCCAAGGTTAAGAGTTAGACTGACCCTCCCCTATAATAAACAATTTCATTCTCCAGAACCTTCCCAAGGATGACAGCACCTTATCACACAAAAATAGGTAAATATTCATCTGTATTCACCATACAAGAGAGAGACTAAATATAAATATTCAACTCAGGAACAAATAACATAGAATTGTTTCAGACATTGCCCACAGATATATTAGCTTCAATGCTATTATGACTTATTAGTCTCAAAATGGCTCCTTCAGACCACAAGATGGATTTCAACGATCCAAAATGGACGACAACCATACAAGACGGAGTCGACGCAAAATGTCATCTTTTAACTCCTTAACCCCTTAAGGATGCAGCCTAGTTTGGGCCTTAAAGGGAATGTGTTGCCAGCAAAACATGTTTTGTTTTTTTTAGTTAAACAATTAGTGTATAGGTGATTAAACATTGTTCTAATTTTAATTTTTTTTCACGAGTCAGGAAATATTATTTAATTGGATTCAATTGGATTCTAATTTATAATATTTCCCATTGCTGGTCACTAGATGGAGCCATTCCCAAAATTGCAGCATTGCATGTGGTAAAGCAACCACATTGCTTTATGCTGCAAAATTGGGTAAAAAGCCCTCGCTCTAGTGAGCTCTCAGCATCCCCCCCACCTTTATCCTGGCTAGTGCCGGGAGAAACGAGGGGTTTGAACGGTCTAACCTCCTACACTGTGTGTCGCCATTTTTTGAGCTAACACAGTGTAGAAGTTTTACATACACTAGTAAAACACACTGAAACACAAACATACATAGAAATCCCTTACCTGCTCCAGTCGCCGCCGCTCCCTCCGGTCCATCCGCTCCGTCTGCTGCCGCTGTTCCATGTGCACAAGTCTGGAAGCCGCGACCGGAAGTAGTAATCTTACTGTCCGGCCGCGACTTCCGGTCCACAGGAAAATGGCGCCGGACGGCGCGCATTTCAAATTGAACTGTGTGGGAGCGGCGCATGCGCCGTTCCCACACAGCGGCGTACATGTTAGTGGATGGAACGGGCCACGTTCGCAGTCCCTATGGGACTGGAGCTGCCGTATTCCATGTCTGTATGTGTCGTTAATCGACACATACAGAAATGGAAAAAAAAATGGCAGCCCCCATAGGGAAGAAAAAGTGTAAAAATAAGAAAAAGTAACACACAAATACACAAATGAATCCAAACGTTTTTAATAAAGCACGAACATCTTTAACATATTAAAAAAAAAATTGTGGTGACACTGTTCCTTTAAGGCTCAGAGCCCATTTTTTAAATCTGACATATTTCACTTTATGTGGCAACTTCGGAATGCTTAAACCTATCCAAGCGATTCTGAGTGTTTTCTCGTGACACTTTGGGCTTCATGTTTGTGGTAAAATTTGGTAGATATATTCCGTGTTTATTGGTGAAAAATTGCAAAATGTAGAGAAAATGTAGAAAAAATAGCATTTTTCAGAATTTAAATGCATCTGCTTGTAAAACAGATGGTTATACCACCCAAAATAGTTACTAGTTCACATTTCCCATATGTCTACTTTAGATTGGCATCGTTTTTTGAACATTATTTTATTTTTCTTGGACGTTACAAGGCTTAGAATATAAACAGCAATTTCTCTTTTTTTTAAGAAAATTTCAAGTCCAGATTTTGCTGGATTGGTTTTCGGGTGCCATGTCGCATTTGCAGAGCCCCAGAGGTATCAAAGCAATGGAAACCCACCAGAAGTGACCCCATTTTGGAGACTACACCCCTCAAGGAATTCATTTATGGGTGTCGTGACCATTTTGACCCCACAGTTTTTTCACAGAATTTATTTGAATTGGGCTGGGAATTAAAACAAAATAATTTTTTTCCAATAATATGTAGTTTTGGCTGAAAATTTCTTATTTTCACAAGAAATAAAATACCCTATTCTGTTGCCCAATTTGTCCTGAGTGCGGCAGTACCCCATTTGTGGTGATAAACTGCCGTTTGGGCCCATGGGAGGGCTCAGAAGGAAAGGACCACCATTTGGCCTACTGGGGATTTTTGGGTGCAAAGTCATGTATGCAGAAGCCTCTGAGGTACCAGTACAATTGAAACCCCCAAGAAGTGACCCCGTTTTAAAAACTACACCCTTGAGGCATTCATCTAGAATGCCCCATAAACTGTAATGTGGGTTCTTACGGGTACGTCAATACCCTACATGTGGCTGTTATCAGCTGCCTAGGCACGCAGCAGAGAAATAAAAGGAAAAAACACGGCGCCACATAGTGTAAGTAAGCCCGGAAGTAGCAGTCAGTATACGACAATTGAATGCTTACCGCAGATAAATCGCGTTGAACATGTAGATAGAAGTGAGTGCTGCAGCCGAAATCCCAACCGGTCAGGCCTATTGGCCACCGCAATGAGGCAATATGCAATTTGAGAAAAACGGGAAAAAGTACAGCGCTGCTTCACGAATTATGGTACAAATACTGTAGAATGATGAAGTTTATTGAACAATTAAGGCTATGCGTTTCAATGCCGCACCGGCATCTTCCTCAGGCCATATGAGACCGTAATGTGGGTTCTCACGGGTACGTCAATACCCTACATGTGGCTGTTATCAGCTGCCTAGGCACGCAGCAGGGCTCAGAAGGGAAAAATGAGGGGGATAAGCTGTGCGGAGTGCATCAGGGTAAGTAAAACTGGGGTAGATTAAAAATCAAGGGATGTATGATACATTTTGAAGCACTCTTTCATACGGAGCCTTAGTTTTTCGGGACACGTGTCACATTGATATATTGTGTCCTCCTTGATCTGACAAGGCCACCCCTCACATGTACCTATTGTAGTCCAGGATGCAGTCTGGTTTGAGGGTCTCTGTACTGGTACCTCGTACTGGTACATGGGTACTGGTGTGGGCATCTCTCTTGTCCTTGTATTTGACATACAATATGTTGCTGCTAGATTGTGCCCTGCACTCACCCCTTCTGAGTGTTTACCCAAGCAGTGTCTTAGGGAGGCCTCTCAGATTTTTTTCTAGGAGTGCCGCATGCCGCAGGACTGGAAACGAGGCAGTTGAAGAGTGAGAAGCTGGTATAAAAATTATCCAGGTAGAGGTGGTAACCCTTGTCCAGCAATGGGTGCCCCAAATCCCATACAATTTTTGCATTAACTCCCAGTAAGGGGGGGCATTCTGGGGCCTGAATACTGGTGTCCTTCCCTTCATATATCCTAAATTTGTAGGTATAGCCTGATGCACTGTCGCCCAGCTTATACATCTTCACGCCATACCTTGCCCTCTTACCCGGCAGGTACTCGCGGAATTGAACCCTCCCTTTAAAATTTACTAAGGACTCATCAATAGAAATACACTTCTCGGGGGTGAATGCTTGGGAAAACCGGGCACTGAAACGGTCTAATAGGGGTCTCCATTTATACAAACGGTCAAAACTGGGGTCATCTCGGGGTGGGCACGGCTCATTATCAGTATAATGTAAGAAGCGAAGTATTGCCTAATTTTTTATTTTTTTTTAGGTTCCAGTTCAGTTCTGAAGTTGCTTTGAGGGGCCTATATATTAGACACCCCCATCAAACACCCCATTTTAGTAACTAGACCCCTCAAAGTATTCACAACAGCATTTAGAAAGTTTATGAACCCTTTAGGCGTATCACAGGAATTTAGAGCAAAGTAGAGGTGAAATGTAAAAAATTTTTTGTCCGAAAATCCTGTTTATACCATTTTTTTTTATAACACAAAAGGTTTTACCAGAGAAACGCAACTTAATATTTATTGCCCAGATTCTGCAGTCTTGAGAAATATCCCACATGTGGCCCTAGTGCGGTAATGGACTGAAGCACCGGCCTCCGAAGCAAAGGAGGACCTAATGGATTTTGAGGCCTCCTTTTCATTAGGTACCATGTCCGGTTTGAAGAGGTCTTGTGGTGCCAAAACAGTGGAAACCCCCCAAAAGTGACCCTATTTTGGAAACTAGACACCTTGAGGAATTGAATTCATTGTAGTTTTCATGGGGTGCATGCAACTTTTTGATCAGTTTTTATTCTATTTTTATGTGGCGCGGTGACTAAAAAAACAGCAATTCTACTATTGTTTTTTTATTCTATTTTTTTTTACAGCGTGCACTGTGCGCTATAAATGACATTCACTTTATTCTGCGGGGCGATACAATTACGGCGATACCAGAGGTTTATAGTTTTTTTATGTCTTATGGCGTTTGCACAATAAAATAGTTTTGTAAAAAATCAATTACTTTTTGTGTTACCATATTCTAAGAGCCAGAACTTTTTTATTTTTCCATCAATAAAGCCTAAATTTTTAGGTACATGCGACTTTTTGATCTCCTTTTATTCAATTTTTTGGGAGGTGAAGTGACCAAACAATTGTGATTCTGGTACGGTTTATTATTATTTTCTTTTACGGCGTTCACCGCGCGGGATAAATAACAAAATAATTTTGTAGTTCAGGCCGTTACGGACGTGGCGATACCAATTATGTATAGTTTGTTTGTTTATATATTTTTATTAATAATAAAAGGACTGATAAGGGAAAAGGGGGATTTAGACTTTTATTTTCTTATTTTCACATATCTTTTTTTAACTTTTTTTTACTTTATTACTTTGTCCCACTTGGGGACTTGAGGGCAGGAGGCCCTGATCGCTAATCTAATACACTGCACTACATGCGTAGTGCAGTGTATTAGAGCTGTCAGCTACTCACTGACAGCAAGCATAGTTTTGTCAGGACCCACTAGGCTTCAGTCGATGGCATAGCCGGACGCCATTATTTGGTGTCCGGTTGCCATAGTCACCATCGCCAGCCGCTATCGTATAGCAGGCTGGCGATTGTAGCTTAACCCCTAAAAAGCTGTGATCGCTATTGAACACAGCTTTTCAGGGGTTAATCAGCGGGGACACAGCGATCGGTCCCCGCTGTAGGAGCTGCTGTATGTGTCGGGAGGAGGGCTGAAATGGCCGTTACTCCCGCGACGTACTATTCCAACGCTGAGCGCGAACGTATTGGTTAGCTGAGCGAAGGGGTTAACGCCGGACGGATATATCAGTCCTCTGCAGCTGCTAGATCGCGCAGGAGGACGGATATATCCGTCCTGTGATGGCGCGGGTACTGCCACTGTACCCACGCGATCAGCGGCAGGAGCACGGCTGTTATACACAGCCTGGCTCCTGCTGCAACTGCCGGAATCGAAGCGCGCTCCGATTCCGGCAGTTTAACCCATTAAATGCCGCTGTCAATAGTGACAGCGGCATCTAATGTGTTTGACAGAGGGAGGGAGCTCCCTCTGTCACCCGATCGGTGCCCCCGCAAACAAAATCGCGGGTCGCCATCGGGTTTCCATGACAGCCGGGGGCCTAACAAAGACCCCCAGGTCTGTCTTCAGCAAATGCCTGTTAGGCGATGCCGGAGGCATGACCTAACAGGTTGCCTGTCAGTTTTACACTGACAGGCAATAATGCTTTGGTATACTGAGTATACCAAAGCATTATATTTGCGATCAACAGATCGCATAGTGAAGTCCCCTGGTGGGACTTAAAAAAAAATGTCAATCAGTTAAAGTTTGTGAAAAGAAAAAAAAAAAAAATTGTTAAAATCAAATAAAAAAAAAGTGGTTTTATTTAGTAAGTGTCAAAACAAATAACACATACACATATATGGTATCCCCGCGATCGTAACAACTTGACCAATAAAATGAACACATTAATTAAACCGCTGGATGAACGGCGTCCAAAAAAAAAAAGCCGCAAAAAAGAACGGCAAAATTCTCTCTTTTCTCTCATTCCCCCCATAAAAAATAAAATAAAAGGTAAATCTATAAGTCCTATGTACCCCAAAATAGTACTAATGAAAACTACACATTGGCACGCAAAAATCAAGCCCACATACGGCCACATCGACGGAAAAATAAAAAAATTACAGCTTTTGGAATGCGGCGATGCAAAAACAAGTAATTTTTTTCTAAAAGGGTTTTTATTGTGCAAACGTAGGAAAACATAAAACCTTTACATATTTGGTATCCCCGTAATTGTGCCGACGCATAGAATAAAGTTAACATGTTATTTACGCTGCATAGTATAACATGAAAATTAATGCTGGAATAGCTGCTTATTTTCAATTCTCTCCTAAAATAAAGTTAATAAAAGTTAATCAATATATTATAAGCATCTAAAAAGGGTACAATTACAAAATACAACTCGTCCCGCAAAAAACAAGCCCTTATACGGCTATGTCGACAGAATAAAAAAAAAGTTACGACTCTTGGAATGCGACCGTGAAAAAACAAAAAGTAATCCTTGGTCATTAACGTGCAAAATGGCCCGGTCATTAAGGGGTTAAGCATATTCTAATCACTTTCACATTTCCCACCTTTTGTTTATTTGAGGACATATTGCATCCGAGCCAGATACTTAAAAGGGGGCTTATCTACCCCCCCCCCCTCGCGGACTTGTACACACTTAATCAAAAGATCTAGGATGGTTGGGGGGTACGTTTTTTTAGCCTTTGCTGCGAAGCATTGCAAACGTTTTTCCTGAAGTATTTCTTTCTTTTCTTAGCTTTATCTATGTCATACTTGACCTGCATAATGCAAAAAAACACAAACTATATAATGGTAACAGGCTGGGTCAACTACTTGGGCCGCTATCAAACATCACACACATGATCTGTAACATTGTCAAATCGGTCGGCCACTTTCTCTATATTATGAGAATTCTTTACTGCTAAACCTACGAATGTTAGCAATAATTCAAACTTCTCCTGCCACGGTACTTGTATTGGTCATAATTGTGTTGCACGGTCACTTACTGTCCTAATAGGACTTTTACCCCTGCAGATATAACAGGTCGTGGGCAGCATCTTCTCAAACTTAAAGACACCCAGGTAACATAACCTCAGGGCTCTCATTGCTGCCATGTACTTCTTATGAGTGACAACAACCAGTGACCTTCACCTCATAATAAAACACCTCAAGTTGTTATTCACAATACCGTGGCATATTTACATACATTATAAACCACAAACAATAGGGCCTCAACTAATAAAATAATACAATCGCCAATCTCATGCTATCACCCCTGAGGTTTGGGTCCCATCAGTTCATTGACAAGTCATGTACATCATCATCATCCTCTTCTGTACACACTTGGATGCTGCTAACAGGTTCACCCAGGTCTTTGGCTTTTGCTTTACTTTGACAATTGCTGATGTCAGCAGGACTTGGTTTGGTCCTTCTCATCGGTCAGACACGGTCTCTGGTTAGTATACAGCACCTTATTCTGTGAGCCTGGGGGGAGTTCCCTCATAGGCAGATTAGTGGAGTTTTATTATGACTGCCACAAAACCCTCTGAATCTAAATACTCTTCCTCCGGCAAGTTGGTGGTCTACACAGCTGCTTAGAAATGTGACACTGCCGTCAGTTCATGACAAGCACGTTGTATTGGCTCAGGCTGCGCTTGCCGCATCTCAGTGATTGAGTTAATCATATTAAAATAATTTAGTTCATGTTTATTGGCACTTGCTGGTACCCAACCTTTATCAATTGTTGTTATCAGATGAATATTTATTTGAACATCTGCAGACTCTATAAAAGTTGTTCTAAGTACATACAATAGCAATGAGAGATCTTTCAATTAAATCAAACACCTTTATATAAGAAAAAAGTCTCTGTCCCGCTGGACAGGGCACCTAGAAAATGTGTAGCTACTGGGTACATTTTATTTTGCACTTGGTGTTACTCTTTTTAATAGGATTTATACCTTGATCTGAGCTGATCACCTGTAACAGCCTCTACCCACAAAAATATTCACAGATATCATATACTACGTGAAAAATGTCTCAAACCAATTTTTTTCTTACTTGGACTTGTATTACCTGGGAAGGTCTCTTCGTGGGAGACGGGTATGATAAAGTTGGCTCCGCCCTGCCAGGACTGTTCTGTATGCAAATCAAACAGCTCTAACAGAATTTAGCAGCAACAGCTGTAAAACCTGGGACATACCAATTAGATCTTACCAAATTGATCCCTGCAGTCTTGGAGGCATATGTGAGGCCACATACCGTCAATGCAAGTGCCATCAAGGGAGCCTTGGGAGCTACCGGTTTACCTTCCTTTATCTATCCACATTCCATTAGAATCTGGTTTTCACGCCTTCTGCTCCCAGTTGGACACTTCCTGTGGAGAACAATCTTTTTGCCACATAATCGTTAATTGATCTTAATCAGATAATTCAATTGAAGGAAAGCATTAATAAGTGACATCTTTACATTAAACATTCACATTGGAGCAGTAACTAAAAGGGGTTTTACACAGGACGATTATCGGGCAGACGAGCGTTAATATAACGCTCGCTGCCCATAATTGCCCTATGTAAACGGGGAAACGATCAGATGAACGAGCAAGCGCTTGATCTGCTGGTCGTATAGTTTAAAAAAAGTAAGATTATTGTTGTCGGCAGCACATCTCCCTGTGTATACATAATGTATGGGGACGAGCGATCGGAGTAACGACCGCTCATCCCCATCCATAGATCCGTGTGACAGGAGCAAGCGAGCGCCGATCAACGATGTCTTGTTGGTCAGTGCTCGCTGTGTCAACCGATGTAAAAGGGCCTTGAAACTGATACATACAAACTAATTCTTCTTTGTTGGAATCTACTTCCACTGAGAAGTTTATCATTTACACAATCATAACACTGACGCATGCCTCCAATAGTCCAATGTTAAGGCATGCTGATCCAGAACTTTACATAAAACTTAACCTCAGTATTTAATATTCCCACAAAACTTCTTCAGTACCATTATTAACCCCTTCCCGCTATTGGGCGTAACTGTACGCCCGGAAACCAAGTGAGTTCCCGCAGACGGGCGTACAGTTACGCCCTGCAGATAAAGCGAGCACAGGAGCTGTGCGCGCTTTATCTTCAGCGGCTGTCGGCTGTTATACACAGCTGACATGCCGCTGCAATGGCTGCGATGGCTGTTACCTTCGCAGCCATTTAACCCCTTCAATGCAGCTGTCAATGACGTCTGCCGCATTGAAGTGGTTGACAGAGGGAGGGAGCTCCCTCTGTAACCCAAGGGCCCCCCCGCGATCGATCGCGGGTGGTGATTGTTGCTATGGCAACCAGGAAGCAGTTACTAGGCTTCCTGGTTGCCCAGGTACGGTAGCCTATTAGGTCCTG
The DNA here is from genome assembly GCF_050947455.1 of Rhinoderma darwinii. Lineage (NCBI taxonomy): Eukaryota > Metazoa > Chordata > Amphibia > Anura > Rhinodermatidae > Rhinoderma > Rhinoderma darwinii. Next base: position 70,999,517 of record NC_134693.1, on the reverse strand, counting down.
CCCGAGGCAGGACCTAATACGCTAACTGTCAAATGAAGAATGACAGTTACGATGCACTGCACTACATAAGTAGTGCAGTGCATCGTAGCGGGGATCAGAAGACTAGATCTTCAAGTCCCCAGGTCAGTGTAAAAGAAAAAGTAAAAAATGTAAAAAAAATGTGAAAGAAAAATAAATAAATAAAAGTTAATAAATAAATAATAAAAACAACACTTGCCCTGTTTCCCTGATCAACTCCTTTATTATTAGAAAAAAAAAGAAAATGTGAAAAAAAAACTATACATAATAGGTATCGCCGCGTTCGGAACAGCCTGATCTATAAAAAAATACATTATTTTTACCGCACGGTGAACACCATAAAAAATTAATAAAAAACAATGACAGCATTTTATTTTTTTGGTCATCTTGTTTAAAAAAGAATGTAATAAAAAGTGATCAAAAAGTTGCAAGTAACGCAAAATAGTACCAATAGAGACTACAGTTAGTCACGCATAAAACAAGCCGTCCTGCAGCGATATAAACTAAAAAATAAAAAAGTTATGGCTGTCAGAAAATGGCGACACTAAAACATGATTTTTTTTTTTAGAAAAGAGTATTTTTATTGTGGGAACGTAGTGAAACGTAAAAAAAAGATATTAATTTGGTGTCGCTGTAATCGTATCGCCCCGCAGAATAAAGTTAACATGTTGTTTATACTGCACGGTGAACACTGTTAAAAAAAAAGAAAAAACGTGCTGGAATGGCTGTTTTTTGGTTTCCTCATCTCCCAAAAATGGAATAAATAGTGATTTAAAAAAATAAATCCCATGTACCCCAAAATGGAACCAATAAAAATTACAGCTCGTTCCACAAAAAACGCGCCCTCACACAGCTCCGTCAACGGAAAAATAACACGTTATGACTCTCAAAACGCAATGATGCAAAATGATTCTAAATGACGGCCCAGACTCATTTTTAGGTCCAGTAGAATTTCACTAAATACAGTACATCATTTGCTGGACCCTGTAGATGCAGCGGTGATGAGGAAACTTTAGGGCCTTGTGCGGCTTATAGGGCTAGTGAAGAAGTCAAATATAAGGCAACACTGGAGCGCAGATATTTTGTATAATACCCAATAAACCCGGCCTGTGCATAAAGGATTGGTTCAAAGCGCAACACACCAATCCATGGATTATTCATTCTCCCCATTATTACATCATCCTTATGACCGGTTGCACTCCGCCCAGCTTACATATACCTTGATGTACTCCGCCCAGCTTACATATGCCCCGATGCACTCCGCCCAGTTTACATATGCCCCGATGCACTCCGCCCAGTTTACATATGCCCCGATGCACTCCGCCCAGCTTACATATGCCCCGATGCACTCCGCACAGCTTACATATACCCGGATGCACTCCGCACAGCTTACATGTACACTGATGTACTCCGCACAGCTTACATATATCCTGGTGTACTCCTCATAGCTTACATATAGCCTGATGTACCCGCACATATTACATATAGAAAACCAAATTGTACACATGCAGCAAACGTATACACTCCACATCAGAAGAGATTCTATAAATATATATCTTGGTAAATACCGGTAACAGTCAAAATGACATAAATAACAAAGATTATAGAGTAGGAAGAACATACATGTAAACCCAACATGACCTGGTACTCTGACCATGAATGTATACTAAGAAGCCTAAAGAGAAAGAGGTCAAGTACACTCAAGATAATGTGTAATAGAAAAAACTTTCTTTATTAACAGATAGAAAGACAAACAGATAAAAATGAGTCATACAGTGTGAAAGGGCGTCAGCCCACACGGAATACATGAAAAGGTACTGATGATAATAATAAATAACAAGGACCCAGGGTTAAATGTTAATTCAGTGAACAGCTCAATACATGTAGCATGTGTGTAAGGGATTAGATCAAGTGATTCTAATGTCTGTAGCACCATTAACTGGTATTGGTAATTATAACCAGTAAATATAGGTTAGTGTCATGTAGCAGTATAGCTGAGACTGATTTAAGAGCAGTACAACCCAGATCTGAATAACAAAATAGCCATGTGCATTGAGTAAATGAGAAATGGCACGTACCCGGATTCATGTAGCCGCATGGGGGAGACGCCAAGCCCGACGCGCGTTTCGGCAGATGCCTTCGTCCGGGGGTGGCGTCTTCCCTGCGGGACCCTACCTTACATATGAGCATAATTGGAGAAGATTGGTGTCCGTATGGGTGATATGGGAGGTTTTCCGGCGACAGGCCGGGGGTAGCAAGATGGCTACTGCCCCACTTCCGGTGACCGCGTCATCGAGGCGGACGTGCGCGGACGCTGTCTGACAGCGCCGCCCACGTCCAGCCAGGATTGGAGACCCGGCCGAAAGTGAGTGAGCCACTCCCCCACCCCTAGCTAGCGCACACCTCTCTCACCCTGTACCACTGGACAAGAAGCAGGCTTGTGAGACAGCTAAAGATAACGGAGGTAGATATATGTAGATGTAGATAAGGGACTCTGGAGACGATAAATGTTAGCTTAATACCAAGAATATGGCACATATGAATATAACCTGTGAAGAAAAGAGAAAACAGGAAAGGAGAAAAGGGGAGAGACGGAAGAAACAGAGAAAATAAAAAAGAGCCAGAAAAACGCAAGTGTGTGTGAATGTTGACAGGAGGACGGTCCATGTAAACACTTGGATGATACACTGATATGTAAATAAGGGACCGAAAGACTAAACAAAAAACTGAAAACTGAATAAATAAATAATTAATTGAATAATATGTGAAGGAAGTGACAGAATGTGTGTAAATAAAGAAAATAAAGAAACATACCATTTCATTGTATGTATGTATGTGATTAATATGCAACTGTATAAAATACTATATGTGAAGATTCTATATATATATAAATAGATAATCAGTAATGTTCATAATTATCAATACATCAATAAAAAATATATATATAAATGTATCCATATACTGTTGTGTGGAAGAAAAGTCATAATGTGTATGAATAAATAAAGACGCATAAAAAGGCATAAAGAATATATGTGTTAAGTGTGCCAAAATGTAAATAATATGCAACCATATATTTAAAGAGAAGAAAGGAAAAGGATGTATACATAGATTTTATATATATATATATATAGATACATGATCAATAATGTTCATATTCAGTACATCAATAAATGATATAAATCCATACACAAAAGGAACATACACAAATGCACAAAAATGTATTACATGACATAAACCAAAAAAACGGGGGTATATACAAACACTATTAGGCATAAGTGCATAATAAATAAATAAAGTCCATAGTAAAGAAATTCATCAATAAAAAATATGTATATATATATATATATATATATATATATATATAAAAGACATACAAAAGTATATATATATATATATATATATATATATATATATATATATAAAAGACATGCAAAAGTAAGTCGAATTAATATCTACATGTCTGTGTGTTAAAAAATCAATATGTGTATTATGGCAGTGCATAGATATCTACATATCTATATGTTAAAAATTCGTAAATATGTATAAGGTCAATAGTGAGATATATGAAATAATAAGATACATAATTAATACCGGTTACGAATACATTATAAAAAATGACAATATATATAATACATAGATTATACACACATGTGTATGTCTAAAGTGCATATTGTGATCAATAAAGAACCCCACATAAATCTAAGGACAGCATCCCCATAGTAGAAAGAGAGAGATAAAACATATATAAAATATAGAATCGATGAGTAGGATGACAACATGCCAATGGCCAAAGAGCATACATATATATTATCTTCAACGCCTCCAGAGTCCATAGCCTCCAATATCTTCAGTATATATATCTCCAAATATACCTGCATTTCTATATACCTTCAAAAGATAAAGAATTCATAGAGGAGGGTAGTTAACAAGGTAATGACTATATATATATATATATACATAATAAAATAATAAAACAATCTATATTTATTGATTAAAAATTTATTGAAAAAACCTAGACCCACAGGGAGTCAGTGGTTCAGAGAAATGGAGCGAAACTCAAAGATTCATTAAGGCCTGATGGATACATTGACGCAAGGGTCCAAATCCAATGTGCATCGCATTGTGCTAATTTTTGCTTAGTATTGCCTCCTCTCATATTTGTGACAATGTGATCAATGCCTCTCACCTTTAGTTTTGTTGGATCGCAGGAATGATGTACTTTAAAATGTCGCGGTATCGGTTTCAAAGTTTCCATGACTTCCTCATTCGCTGCTCGTCTGATATCGGACATATGCTCCCTCACTCTCACTTTTAGCTCCCTAGAAGTGAGACCAATGTATACTTTAGGGCATGGACATGTTGCATAATACACCACTGCTTTGGTGGTGCATGTTATCGGATGTGTTATAGTATACGTTTTCGTACCTGTAACATTAGGAAAAGTTGTGATCCTCTCGATATTAGGACATGCCACACAATGCCCACAAGGGGAACACCCCCACTTTGCTCCCTTTGATCCAAACGGATATTTTCTCGTAACAGGATCATAGTGACTCCTCACTAAATGATCTTTCAAATTTCTCCCACCTCTTGCTGTTATGCTGGGGTACCTAGTCACATAATTAGTGAGAATTGGGTCTGTGAGCAAAATGGGCCAATACCTTTTGAAAATTTCCCTCATTTGCGGCCACCTCGAGTGATAGTTCGTTATAAACCTCACCTTATTCTGTGTGTCTCTCTTCCTCTTAGTAAACAAGAGATCATCTCTATTTGCATGCTTGGCCCTGTGATACGCTTTTTTGATGGACTGCATACTATAGCCTCGGTCAATGAAGCGGTTTTTTAAGTCCTTGGCTTGTTCCTCAAAAAAGGTGTCAGAGGAGCATATCCTCCTTATCCTCAGGAATTGCCCGATAGGGATCGCCTGTAGGGTCTGTGGTGGATGGGAGGATGAAAAATGCAGTAAAGAATTAACCAAGGTCTCCTTACGATACACGTCACTCTGTAAGAAACCATCAATGTCCTTGGTTAATTTGATGTCCAAAAAATCAATGTACTGACTATTGGATTTGTACGTAAATTTAAGATTGATCTGGTTCTTATTGAGATCTACCATGAATTTGTCCAGCTCAGAGGCTGTACCCTTCCAAATGACCAGGATGTCATCAATGTACCGTGCCCAAAACAGGATCCGGTCCATTGAATCATCCCGGCCATCTGAGAAAAGATCCCTCTCCCACAGTCCAAGGAACAAATTGGCATATGAGGGTGCACAAGCAGCCCCCATCGCCGTTCCCTGGAGCTGTAGGTAAAAATGCCCATTGAAGGTGAAAAAGTTGTGCGTCAAGGTATATTCCAGTAGTTCAGCAAGAAAATCACACATAGATTTTTCCAAATTCGTAGTGGACAGGAAAAATTTAGTGGCCCTAATGCCATCAGCATGCCTAATACTAGTATAGAGGGATTCAACATCAATCGCAACTAGTAGCATATCATCGTCAATGCTGATACCGCTAACTTTCTGAAGAAGATCTGCAGAGTCACGAACATATGAAGGAAGGTTTATAACCAAATCCTTCAGGTGGTGGTCAATATATTTACAACACTTCTCTGTAATGCTGCCCCTACCTGAAATTATTGGTCTTCCTGGTGGTATTGTGTCATTCTTATGCACTTTAGGGAGTAAATACAGTGTAGGGACAATAGGTTCAACCGTTGTAAGTGCGGTTAACAAATCCTTATTTATAACATCTTCTTGTAAGGCTTTCGAAAATATCTGCTGCAGTGTAGATCTAAAAGAGGATGAGGGATTGAATGTTAGTTTTTTGTAGCACTATCTGTCACGTAGTTGTCTGTAGGCTTCAGCCTCATACATGTGACAGGGCCATACAACAACATTCCCGCCTTTATCGGCAGCCTTAAATACAACATCCTTCATTTTCTGTAATCTATTTAGGCTTTCACGTTGTAATGTAGTTAGATTATCATGCTTAACATTAGCGGGAATATTTTGAAATTCTAATGTAACTGCCTTGACAAAAGAGTCTACAGCAGGGCACAAACTAAGAGGGGGGAATTTCTTTGATTTCATACGAACACATACTGGGATTTTACCTGAAACAGTAGTATCCTGTTCTTCCAACAACTCCTCAAGAGTCCCTAATGCTTGTTGCTCCTCTGTGGTAGGAAAAAGGTCCACATGAGTGGATTTGTGGAACCATTTTTTGTGTATAAGTGACCGACCAAACATGTTGAGATCTTTTACTGCAGAGAAAGCGTCAAAACGATTACAAGGTGAGAAAGTAAGTTTTCAATGACCTCTCTGTCTATATCTGAAAAAATGTGTGCGGATAGGTTAATCACCTTTAGGCGATGAGTAGGATCTTGCGTATCTGGTCTTTTCTTGTTTGCCATTTGTCTTTGTGTACATTTTCTTTTTGGACGTGAGCCAGATGGTTGATTGAAACGAGAGAATGCATTTTCTGTTTCACTGAGAGAGGAGATAGAGGATACAGAGGGTGTGCGACTCCGACCACCTATTTTATTTCTCCTCCATCTGTACACCTGGTTTTGCTGGAAGTCTCCAACATCTCTGGTGAACTTTTTTGATTTTGTAGCTTGAATTTCCTTCTCCCATTCGGAGAATTGAACTTCAAGACTTTGTCTAAATCTGGACATACTATCTACAGATAAGAGTGCAATCAGCTGAGATTGAACATCTTCAATTTCCGCGTCCAACAAAACGAGTGTGTCTTGGTTGAGTCCTACCAAAAGTTCCATTAACTTCTTGGAACTATTGTTGCAAACATCTTCCCACCTAGTGATGAAAGTTTCATCACTGATTGGAAATGAGGGAAAGATTTGGATCCTAAGACCCCTTGGAATAAGACATCTCTGAATATAATTTTCTAGGAACACTTTGTTCCACCAGACCTTCATGCGTCTATGGAGTAAATTTTTGTATCTATACTGGAGTTCGCTCACACTCTCTGAACCACTAAAACCAGACACTGCAGACTCATCTCTAAAAACTTGATCCATCAAGGATCGCCAGGCGCCATCTCTGGCTTTGTAATCCATGGGACCCACGGTACCCGTTTCTGTGTGAAACACAGAGAAAATTGATATAGATAACCAAATTGTACACATGCAGCAAATGTATGCACTCCACATCAGAAGAGATTCTATAAATATAAATATATATCTTGGTAAATACCGGTAACAGTCAAAATGACATAAATAACCAAGATTATAGAGTAGGAAGAACATACATGTAAACCCAACATGACCTGGTACTCTGACCATGAATGTATACTAAGAAGCCTAAAGAGAAAGAGGTCAAGTACACTCAAGATAATGTATAATAGAAAAAACTTTCTTTATTAACAGATAGAAAGACAAACAGTTAAAAATGAGTCATACAGTGTGAAAGGGCGTCAGCCCACACGGAATACATGAAAAGGTACTGATGATAATAATAAATAACAAGGACCCAGGGTTAAATGTTAATTCAGTGAACAGCTCAATACATGTAGCATGTGTGTAAGGGATTAGATCAAGTGATTCTAATGTCTGTAGCACCATTAACTGGTATTGGTAATTATAACCAGTAAATATAGGTTAGTGTCATGTAGCAGTATAGCTGAGACTGATTTAAGAGCAGTACAACCCAGATCTGAATAACAAAATAGCCATGTGCATTGAGTAAATGAGAAATGGCACGTACCCGGATTCATGTAGCCGCATGGGGGAGACGCCAAGCCCGACGCGCGTTTCGGCAGATGCCTTCGTCCGGGGGTGGCGTCTTCCCTGCGGGACCCTCCCTTATATATGAGCATAATTAGAGAAGATTGGTGTCCGTGTGGGTGATATGGGAGGTTTTCCGGCGACAGGCCGGGGGTAGCAAGATGGCTACTGCCCCACTTCCGGTGACCGCGTCATCGAGGCGGACGTGCGCGGACGCTGTCTGACAGCGCCGCCCACGTCCAGCCAGGATTGGAGACCCGGCCGAAAGTGAGTGAGCCACTCCCCCACCCCTAGCTAGCGCACACCTCTCTCACCCTGTACCACTGGACAAGAAGCAGGCTTGTGAGACAGCTAAAGATAACGGAGGTAGATATATGTAGATGTAGATAAGGAACTCTGGAGACGATAAATGTTAGCTTAATACCAAGAATATGGCACATATGAATATAACCTGTGAAGAAAAGAGAAAACAGGAAAGGAGAAAAGGGGAGAGACGGAAGAAACAGAGAAAAGAAAAAAGAGCCAGAAAAACGCAAGTGTGTGTGAATGTTGACAGGAGGACGGTCCATGTAAACACTTGGATAGAGATGAGCGAACTTTTAAAAAGTTCGGTTCGGCTAGTTCGCCGAATTTCACAAAAAAGTTCGATTCGGACCGAACCTGTCACTTACGTGCGCCGAGCATGCTACTGTCTCGGGTGCTGATAGAGTTAATGGGCTGCACTAACTCTTTCAGCAACCTTGACAGTACATGCTCGGCGCGCGGAAAATACAATTTAAATGTAATAAAAAAATAAAAATTATACGTTCGTACTTACTTTCCTCCTGTCCGGCCTCCAGCGATGACGTTTCATCCCTTTCGCCGCTGCAGCCAATCACAGGCTGTAGTGGCGGTCACGCACGTCAGGATGACGCTTCATCCCACGTGACCGCCTCTGCAGCCAATCACAGGCTGCAGCGGCGACATGGATGAAACGTCAGCGCTGGAGGCCGGACAGGAGGAAAGTAAGTATGAACGTATTATTATTTTTTTTGGCATGTATGTATGTATGTTGTCATGTATGTATGTATATATGTGCATGTATGTTTGCATGTATGTTGGCATGTATGTATATATGTGCATGTGTGTATATATATTTGCATGTATATATTTGCATGTATGTTTGCATGTATGTATGTTTGCATGAATGTATGTTTGTATGTATGTATGTTTGCATGAATGTATGTATGTTGTCATGTATGTATGTATATATGTGCATGTATGTTTTTATGTATGTTTGCATGTGTGTATGTTTGTATGTATGTATGTGTTTGCATGAATGTATGTTTGCATGAATGTATGTTTGCATGAATGTATGTTGTCATGTATGTATGTATGTTGTCATGTATGTATGTATATATGTGCATGTATGTTTGTATGTATATTTGCATGTATGTATGTTGGCATGTATGTATATATGTGCATGTATATTTGCATGTATATATTTGCATGTATGTATGTATGTTTGCATGAATGTATGTATGTATGTTTGCATGTATGTATGTATGTATGTATGTATGTATGTCGTCATGTATGTATGTTGTCATGTATGTATATATGTGCATGTATGTTTTTATGTATGTTTGCATGTGTGTATGTTTGTATGTATGTATGTATGTTTGCATGAATGTATGTTTGCATGAATGTATGTTTGCATGAATGTATGTTGTCATGTATGTATGTATGTATGTTGTCATGTATGTATGTATATATGTGCATGTATGTTTGTATGTATATATGCATGTATGTATGTTGGCATGTATGTATATATGTGCATGTATATTTGCATGTATATATTTGCATGTATGTATGTATGTTTGCATGAATGTATGTATGTATGCATTTTATGTATGTATGTTTGCATGTATGTATGTATGTATGTATGTCGTCATGTATGTATGTTGTCATGTATGTATATATGTGCATGTTTGTATGTATATTTGCATGTATATATTTGCATGTATGTATGTATGTATGTTTGCATTTATGTATGTTTGCATGAATGTATATTTGCATGTATGTATGTTGTCATGTATGTATACAGGTTTGTATGTATGTATGTTTGCATGTATGTATGTTGTCATGTATGTTTGCATGTTTTTATTTTTGCATGTATGTTTGCATGTATGTTTATATATATGTGCATGTATGTAATTATGTTTGCATGTATTTATGTTTGCATGTATATTTGTGCATGCTTGTATATATGTATGTATCTTTGCATGTTTGTATGTATGGTTTCATGTGTGTGTGTATGCATGTATGTATGATAGTTTGCATGTGTGTATGTTTGTATATATGTATGTATGTATGTTTGCATGTATGTTTGTTTGTATATATGTCTGTATGGCCATGTATGATACTGTCTGCTGGCGCCCTGTATCTAAGTCAACTTCGTGGCAGGCTTCTATACATGGTATAATAGTCAGTATCACACATTAACCTGAATCTAAGCCTACGACATGTTTTATTTCATTTTTTTTTTTTTTTTTTACAGGTTTGGTGTTTGGACTACGTCGGTTTCGAGGACTACTTCGATGACGGTTTTTTTTTCTACAATAAAATGGTTAATGAGGGTTGTGTTGGGGGTGCTTTATTTCAATAAAATATTTTAATCTATATCTTTGTCTTTTTCTTTTCAAATTTTATTACTACCACTTTAGTAATGGCCGCTGTCTGAGTGACAACATCCATTACTAAGGCGAGGCTTAGTGTTAGCCGGTGCAGAGGCTAACACTAACCACCATTATTACCCCGGTACCCACCACCACCAGGGGTGCCGGGAAGAGCCAGGTACGATCCAGTACCCGACCATCTGTTGTGATGGTCGGGCTCTGGGGCGGCCGCAGGCTGGTATTATGAGGCTGGGAAGGGCCAAAACCAGTGGACCTTCCCACCCTTGTAATGCTAGGCTGCTGCTGCTGCTGTGTTGTATCTGGCTGGTTATAAAAGTGGGGGGGACCCCCACGTCATTTTTTTTTAAATTATTTATTTATTTTTATTATTTTTTTTAAAAAGACATGGGGTTCCACCCAATTTATCATAACCAGCCACATACAACACAGTGTTATTAGCCTGGGAATGGACAAAACCAGTGGCCCTTCCCACCCATGTAATGCCAGACTGCTGCGGCCTTGTATATGGCTGGTTATTAAAAATGTGGGGGACCCGTCTATTGTTAAATTTTTAAAAAAAAACGACGTGGGGTCCCCCCCCCCCCATTTTTATAACCAGCCCGATACAACACAGCAGCAGCAGCAGCCTAGCATTACAAGGGTGGGAAGGTCCACTGTTTTTGGCCCTTCCCAGCCTCATAATACCAGCCTACGGCCGCCCCAGTAGCCGACCATCACAACAGATGGTCGGGTACTGGATCGTACCAAGCTCTTCCCGGCACCCCTGGTGGTGGTGGGTACCGGGGTAATAATGGGTGGTTAGTGCTAGTCTCTGCACCGGCTAACACTAAGTACCGCCTTAATAATGGACGCTGTCACTCAGCCAACTGCCATTATCTAGGCACTAAAGTTTAAAAAAAAAACACAAAGACAATTCTTTTTTATTGAAATAAGAAATTCCCAACAAAACCCTCGTTAACCATTTTATTAAAATTTAAAAAAAACGTAGATATACGCAGTAGTCCAACGAATCGAAGATGTAGTCCAATCGGTACATCAAAATCTGCAAAAACATAAAAAAACTGTTATCAATGTGAACAATAACAATACTTCTACTCACCTACACACATATATACACGCACACACACACAAACAACCATACACAAACACAAACACACATATAAACAAACAGACCCATATATACACAAACACACACCCATATACACAAACACACACATATACAAAAATACACACACACACAAACATATATAGAAATACACCCCCATATATACACAAACACACATATAAAAACAAAAACAGACAAAAACACATACCCAAACACACACACTGTTTCTTTTAAATGCTGCTGGGGAACCCGCTCGATCCACTATATAAGGCTGCGCTATAGTGCAGCATTTAAAAGAAACAGGATCCTGACCTGTCCATAGAGATTAAGACAGCACAGAGTATTTCAGGAGATGAGCGTGCAGATTCAGTGCTGCTGTGAACTCTGCTCTTACCATTACGTAGCTCTCAGTCTGTTACCTCTCCTCCACTCCTGTCCTCACGAACACCTTCACATGATTGGCAAGTCACCACGTAATGGTAAGAGCAGAGTTCACAGCAGCACAGAGTATTTCAGGAGATGAGCGTGCGGATCTTGTGCGGGGTGGTGACTTGCCAATCATGTGAAGGTGTTATTGAGGACAGGAGTGGAGGATAGGTAACAGACTGAGCTACGTAATGGTAAGAGCAAAGTTCACAACAGCACAGAATCTGCACGCTCCTCTCCTGAAATATTCTGTGCTGCTGTGAACTCTGCTCTTACCATTACGTAGCTCTCAGTCTGTTACCTCTCCTCCACTCCTGTCCTCAAAAACACCTTCACATGATTGGCAAGTCACTGCGCACAAGATCCGCACGCTCATCTCCTGAAATACTCTGTGCTGCTGTGAACTCTGCTCTTACCGTTACGTGGTGACTTGCCAATCATGAAGGTGTTATTGAGGACAGTAGTGGAGGAGAGGTAACAGACTGAGAGCTACGTAATGGTAAGAGCAGAGTTCACAGCAGCACTGAATCTGCACGCTCATCTCCTGAAATACTCTGTGCTGCCTTAAACTCTGTGGACAGGTCAGGATCCTGTTTCTTTTAAATGCTGCACTGTAGCGCAGCCTTATATAGTGGATCGAGCGGGTTCCCTAGCAGCATTTAAAAGAAACAGGATCCTGACCTGTCCACAGAGTTTAAGGCAGCACAGAATATTTCAGGAGAGGAGCACGGCCGGCCACAGGCAGCCGGTCGTTTTTCCAAGCCGTGCTCCCATTATGCACACGACCGTAAAAACACCCGTTATTGCGGGTCGTAATTACGACCCGCAATAACGGGCTCATAGACTTCTGTTACCCACGGGTACCTTCCCGTTTTCTCACGGGAAGGTGCCCGTGCCGTTAAAAAAAATAGAACATGTTCTATTTTTCTATTTTACGGGCCGTGCTGCTATAAAATTTAGGGTATGTTCACACGACAGCGTCCGTAACGGCTGAAATTACGGGGATGTTTCCGCCTGAAAACATCCCCGTAATTTCAGCCGTAACGGCATGTGCAGGCGCTTGAACGCCGCGTTCATTACGGACGTAATTGGCGCTGCTATTCATTGGAGTCAATGAATAACGGCTCCAATTACGGCCAAAGAAGTGACAGGTCACTTCTTTGACGCGGGCGTCTATTTGCGCGCCGTCATTTGACAGCGGCGCGTAAATATACGCCTCGTGTGAACAGACAAACGTCTGCCCATTGCTTTCAATGGGCAGATGTTTGTCAGTGCTATCGAGGCGCTATTTTCGGGCGTAATTCGGGGCAAAAAATCCCGAATTACATCCGTAATTAGTGCGTGTGAACACAGGGTATGTTCACACGCACTAATTACGGACGTAATTCGGGCGTTTTTGCCCCGAATTACGTCCAAAAATAGCGCCTCGATAGCGCTGACAAACATCTGCCCATTGAAAGCAATGGGCAGACGTTTGTCTGTTCACACGAGGCGTAATTTACGCGCCGCTGTCAAATGACGGCGCGTAAATAGACGCCCGCGTCCAAGAAGTGACCTGTCACTTCTTTGACCGTAATTGGAGCCGTTATTCATTGACTCCAATGAATAGCAGCGCCAATTACGTCCGTAATGAACGCGGCGTTCAAGCACCTGCATATGCCGTAACGGCTGAAATTACGGGGATGTTTTCAGGCGGAAACATCCCCGTAATTTCAGCCGTAACGGACGCTGTCGTGTGAACATACCCTTATAATGACAGCACGGCTCGTAAAAGCGGCCGGCTGTGCTCGTAATTACGAGCACGACCCGTAAAATAAAAAAATAGAACATGTTCTATCTTTTTAACGGCACGGGCACCTTCCCGTGAGAAAACGGGAAGGTACCCGTGGCTAACAGAAGTCTATGGGCCCGCTATTTCGGGTCGTAATTACGACCCTTAATAACGGGTGTTTTTACGGTCGTGTGCATGAGGCCCCGTAATGACGGGTGGCTACATGTGTGCACCCGTCATTACGGCAGCGTTGCTAGGCGACGTCAGTAAATAGTCACTCTTCAGGGTGCTGAAAGAGTTAACTGATCGGCAGTAACTGTTTCAGCACCCTGGACAGTGACTACCGATCACAATATAGAGTACCTGTAAAAAAAAAAAAAAAAAGAAGACGTTCATACTTACCGGGAACTCCCTGCTTCCTCCAGTCCGGTCTCCTGGCCGTTGCCTTGGTGACGCGTCCCTCGCTACATCCGGCCCGACATTCCTTGATGACGATGCAGCCCATGTGAGCGCTGCAGCCAATCACGGGCTGCAGAGGCCTCTGCAGCCAATCACGGGCTGCAGAGGCCTCTGCAGCCAATCACAGGCTGCCGCGTCAGAAAAGAAGGTCGGACTGGAGGAAGAAGAGGGACTCGTCCGCAAGACAACGACCGGGTACGTATGAAATGCTTTTTATTTTATTTTTAATCAGCAGCCTCTTTTCTCTATCAGTGATTGATAGAGACAAGTGGCTGCCGATTTGTATAATATTTTTGACCGGGTTCGGTCAAAACGGGTTCGGCCGAACCCGGTGAAGTTCGGATTCGCTGCGAACCGAACTTTTCCGGAAGCTCGGACCGAAACCGGGTTCGGTTGTCCCGGTTCGCTCATCTCTACACTTGGATGATACACTGATATGTAAATAAGGGACCGAAAGACTAAACAAAAAACTGAAAACTGAATAAATAAATAATTAATTGAATAATAGGTGAAGGAAGTGACAGAATGTGTGTAAATAAAGAAACATACCATTTCATTGTATGTATGTATATGATAAATATGCAACTGTATAAAATACTATATGTGAAGATTCTATATATATATATATAAATAGATAATCAGTAATGTTCATAATTATCAATACATCAATAAAAAAAATATATATATATATATATATATATATAAATGTATCCATATACTGTTGTGTGGAAGAAAAGACATAATGTGTATGAATAAATAAAGAAGCATAAAAAGGCATAAAGAATATTTGTGTTAAGTGTGCCAAAATGTAAATAATATGCAACCATATATTTAACCCCTTAGTGTCTAAGCCTGTTTTGGCCTTCAGGACCAGCCCCATTTTTGCAAATCTGACATGTGTCACTTTATGTGGTAATAACTCCAGAATGCTTTTACCTATCCAAGCGATTCTGGGACTGTTTTCTCATGACATGTTGTACTTTATGATACTGAAAAAATTGTGTCATTAAATTCAATATTTATTTGTAAGAAACGCCAAGATTTAGAGAAAATTAGCAAAAATTAGCATTTTTCTAAATTTTAATGTATTTACTTGTAAAACAGATAGTAATACCACACAAAATACATACTAGTTTATATTTCCCATATGTCTACTTTATGTTTGCGTCGTTTTTTGAACATTCTTTTATTTTTCTAGGACGTTACAACGCTTAGAACTTTAGCAGCAATTTCTCATATTTTCAAGAAAATTTCAAAAGGCTATTTTTTCAGGGACCAGTTCAGTTCTGAAGTGGCTTTGAGGGCCTTATATATTAGAAAGTCACCATAAATCACCCCATTTTGAAAACTGCACCCCGCAAAGTTTTTAAAACAGCATTCACAAAGTATTTTAGCCCTTTAGGCGTTTCACAGGAATTAAAGCAAAGTAGAGGTGAAATTTACAAATTTCATTTTTTTTCTTCAAAAATTCATTTGTAATAAATTTTTTCTGTACCACTGAAGGTTTTACCCAAGAAATGCAACTCAATATTTATTGCCCAGATTCTGCAGTTTTTAGAAATACCCCACATGTGGCCCTAGCGCGGTCATGGACTGAAACACAGGCCTCAGAAGCAAAGGAGCACCTAGTGGATTTTGGGCCTCTATTTTATTAGAATATATTTTAGGTACCATGTCAGGTGTGAGGAGGCCTTGTGCTGCCAAAACAGTGGAAACACCCCAAAAGTGACCCCATTTTGGAAACTATACCCCTCAAGGAATTTATCTATGGGTATAGTTAGCATTTTGAACCCACAGTTTTTTTGCTAAATTTATTTGAATTCGTATGTGAAGGTGAAAATCTACTTTTTTTGTGAAAAAATTAGGAAATGTTAAATTTTTACAAGGAATAAAGTAGAAAAAACACCCCAACATATGTAAAGCAATGTCTTCCGATTATAGCAATACCCCATATGTGGTAATAAATTGCTGTTTGGACCCACAGCAGGCCTCAGAAGAGAAGGAGCACCATTTGGATTTTGGATTTCTGATTTTGCTGGAATAGTTTTCAGTGCCGTGTCGCGTTTGCAATGCACTGGAGGGAAGAAAACCGTTGGAAACCCCCCAATAGTGACCCCATTTTGGAAACTATACCCCTCAAGGAATTTATCTATGGGTATAGTTAGCATTTTGAACCCACAGTTTTTTTGCTAAATTTATTTGAATTAGTATGTGAAGATGAAAATCTACTTTTTTTCTGAAAAAAGGTAGCCATTTTTAATTTTTACAAGGAATAAAGGAGAAAAAGCGCCCCAACATTTGTAAAACAATTTCTCCTGATTACGTAAATACCCCATATGTGGTAATAAACTACTGTTTGGACCCACACCGGGGCTTAGAAGGGAAGGAGCGCTATTTGGCTTTTGGAGCTCAAATTTAGCTGGAATGTTTTTGGGTGTCATGTCGAATTTGCAAAGCCCCTGAGAGACTGAAACAGTGGAAGCCCCCCAAAAGTAACCCCATTTGGGAAACTACACCACTTAAGGAATCTATCTAGGGGTATAGTGAGCATTTAGGCCCCACACATCTTTTGCAGAATTTATTAGAATTAGGCCGTGAAAATTAATATCAACATTATTTCCACTAAAATGTTGAATTTTTTCAATTTCACAAAGGATAAACGAGAAAATGCACCCCAACGTTTGTAAAGCAATTTCTCCCGAGTACGGCAATACCCCACATGTGGTCATAAATGTTTTTTCATTAGAAAGTAATTAACCCTTTACGAACTGATTCATGTTTTGCTTTTTCGTTTTTCCTCCCCGCTTTCCAAGAGCCACTACTTTTTTATTTTTCTGTCAATAGAGCGGTGTGGGGGCTTATTTTTTGCGGGACGAGCTGTCGTTTTTATTGGTACCATTTTTTGGTACGATGCCATATCGGTGGACATAAACGGCTGTTTGGGCACGCTGTAGGGCTCAGAAGGGAGGGACGCCATTTGGCTTTTGGAGCGCATATTTTGCTTGGTAGTAGCTCTGGCGTTTTGCTGGTATTTCAGTTTATAATGTTGGGGCACATGTAGGCTGGACAGAGTACATCAGGGGCATAATAAGAGGGTATAATAATGGGGTAAATAAATAATAATCCACAGATATGTGGCCGGTGTCGCACTGATAAATGGTGCCCGATCTTATCCACTTTTGGAACACTCTGCACATTTTGCATCGCCATAATCTGGGAGCCGGAACTTTTTTTATTTTTTCACCACCGGAGCCGTGTGAGGGCTTATTTGTTGCGGGACAATCTGTAATTTTCATTGGTACCATTTTGGGGTACATGCGATTTTGTTGATCACTTTTTATTCAATTTTTCGGCAAGCCAGGTGACCAAAAACCATCAATTCTGACAATTATTTTTATTTATTTTTGACGCCGTTTATCCTGGGCTATAAATGACTATTATACTTTATTCTGCGGGTCGGTACGATTACGGCGATACCATATGTATATACGTTTTTTTATGTTTTGCAGCGTTTGAGCAATAAAATAACTTATTTAGAAAATAATGTATTTTTTGTGTCACCATATTCTGAGAGCCATAACTTTTTTATTTTTCAGTCAAAAAAGCTGTGTAAGGGCTTGTTTTTTGCGGGACGGGTTGTAGTTTGTATCGGTACTATTTTGGCGTACATGCGACTTTTTGATCACTTTTTATTACATATTTTGTGAGGGGTGGTGACCAAAAAATAGTGATTCTGGCATTGTTTTTCGTTTATTTTTTTTGCGGCGTTCACTGTGCGGGAAAAATAATATTATAGTTTTATAGTTGGGGTCGTTACGAACGTGGTGATACCAAATATGTGTACTTTTTTTTTACGTGTTCATTTTTTTTCCTATAATGAAAGACTTATTATAGGAAAAAAAGCAGTTCTTGTTTATATCACTTATAACTTTTATTTTTACACTTTTTTTAAAACATTTTTATTCTTTTTTTTACTTTTTTCACTTGTCCCACTAGGGGACACTTAGACTTGCAGCTCTGATCGCTGCTGGAATACATTACACTACACACGTAGTGTAATGCATTCCAACTGTCATTGTGACGTGACAGTCACACTGACAGGAAGCCTACGACGACCACCCTCTGGGTGGTCCTCATAGGCTTCTGTACATGGCAGCCCGGGAGCCATTGTCTGGCGTCCGGTTGCCATGGGTACCATCGCCAGCCCCCGTGATTTCACATGGGGGCTGCCGATCGGCACTAAAGACCTTAATTGTGGCGTTCAAAATCGAGCGCCGCAATTAAGGGGTTTAACTGCCGGTATCATCGGCGACATGCCGCTGATCGGCAACGGGGAGAGCAGGGCTGACACCCTGCACAGTTTAGCGCCGGCGGTTAACTGTCAAAGCACTGACGTAACTGTACGTCAAGGTGCGCGAACTTACTGCTCATCATGACGTACAGTTACGTCATGGTGCGTTAAGGGGTTAAAGAGAAGAAAGGAAAAGGATGTATACATAGATTTTATATATATATATATATATATATATATATATATAGATACATGATCAATAATGTTCATATTCAGTACATCAATAAATGATATAAATCCATACACAAAAGGAACATACACAAATGCACAAAAATGTATTACATGACATAAACAAAAAAAACGGGGGTATATACAAAACACTATTAGGCATAAGTGCATAATAAATAAATAAATAAATAAATAAAGTCCATAGTAAAGAAATTCATCAATAAAAAATATGTATGTATATATATATATATATATATATATATAAAAAAAAGACATACAAAAGTATATATATATATATATATATATATATATAAAAGACATGCAAAAGTAAGTCTAATTAATATCTACATGTCTGTGTGTTAAAAAAATCAATATGTGTATTATGGCAGTGCATAGATATCTACATATCTATATGTTAAAAATTCGTAAATATGTATAAGGTCAATAGTGAGATATATGAAATATTACATATACCCTGATGTACTCCTCACAGTTTACATATAGCCTGTTGTACCCGCACATATTACATATACCCTGATGTACTCCAGTTTACATATACCCTGATGTACCCGCACATATTACATATACCCTGATGCACTCCGCCCAGATTACATATACCCTGATGTACTGCGCCCAGATTACATATACCCTGATGTACTCCGCCCAGATTACATATACCCTGATGTACTCCGCCCAGATTACATATACCCTGATGTACTCCGCCCAGATTACATATACCCTGATGTACTCCGCCCAGATTACATATACCCTGATGTACTCCGCCCAGATTACATATACCCTGATGTACTCCGCCCAGATTACATATACCTTGATGTACTCCGCCCAGATTACATATACCTTGATGTACTCCGCCCAGCTCACATATGCCCCCACATTATAAGCTGAAATACCACTAATACACAAAGAAAAATCTGCGCTTCAAAAGCCAAATGGTGGTCCAACTGAGCCTGGCAGTGTACCCAAATGGCAATTTATGACCACATATGGGGTATTCTGGAGAACCCGCTTACCAATTTATGGGATGTGTGTCTACGGTGGTACAAGCTGGGCACAACACATTGGGCACTGAAATGGCATATCTGTGGAAAACAGCAATTTTCAATCTGCAACATCTATTGTTTACTCATTTTTGCAAAACACTTGTGCGGTCAAAATGCTCACTGCACCCCTAGATCAATTCTTTGAGGGATCTAGTTTACAAAATGGGGTAATTTTTCGGGGGGTACCATTGTACTGGTACTATAGCTCAATGCAACATAGTGTCAAAAAACGAATCTTATAAAATCTCCACTCCAAAAACTAAATGGCGCTCCTTCCCTTTAAAGCCTTGCTGTGTGTCCAAATAGCAGTTTATGACCACGTGTGGGGTATTTCCCTACTCTGAAGAAGTTGCTTTACAAATGTTACGGTGCATTTTCTCCTTTATATGTTGAGAAAATGAAACATTTTTAACTAATGCTGCGTCTTATTGGAAAATAATGTAATTTTTCATTTTCACTGCCCATTTCTAATAAAATATATGAGACACCTGTGGGGTCAAAATGCTCACTACCCCCCTAGATGAATTCCTCAATGGGTGTAGTTTGCTAAATGGAGTCACTTTTGGGTAGTTTCCACTGTACTGCTACCTAAGGGGCTTTGCAAAAGCGACATGGCGCAGAAAAACCAATCCAGCAAAATCTGCTCTACAAAAGCCAAATGGGGCTCCTTCCCTTCTGAGCCCGGATGTGTATTCATACAGTACTTTATTACCACATATGGGTATTTCCGTACTCTGGAGAAGTTGCTTTACAAATGTTATGGTGATTTTTCTCCTTTATTTGATGAGAAAATGAAATTTTTTTACCTAAAACTACGTCTTAGTGGAAAAAAATTAAATTTTTCATGTTTACTGCCAAATTCTAATGAAATCTATGAAACACCTGTGGGGTCAAAATGCTCACTACACCCCTAGATGAATTCCTCAAGGGGTATAGTTTCCTAAATGGAGTCACTTTTGGGGGGTTTCCACTGTTCTGGTACCTTAGGAGCTTTACAAATGCGACATGGTGCAGAGAAATCAAACCAGCACAATCAGCGCTCCAAAAGCTAAATGGCGTGGCTTCCCTTCCGAGTCCTGCCGCTTGCCCAAACAGCAGTTTATGACCACGTTTGGTATTTCTGTACTCTGGAGAAGTTGCTTTTCCTCATTTATTTGTTGAAAAAAAATAAAAATGTTGAGGTAAATCTACATCTTATTGGAAAATAATGTAATTTTTCATTTTCACTGTCCAATTCTAATGAAATCTATGAAACACCTGTGGAGTCAAAATGCTCACTACACCCCTAGATGAATTCCTCAAAGGGTATAGTTTCCCAAATGGAGTCACTTTTGTGGGGTTTCCTTTGTTTCGGCACCACAAGACCTCTTCTAACCTGACATGGTGCATGAAATATAGTTTAAGAAAAGGAAGGCCCAAAAATCCTCTAGGTATTCCTTTGCTTCTGAGGCCGGTGTTTCAGTCCAGTAGCGCACTAGGGCTACATGTGGGATATTTCTAAAAACATCAGAATCAGGGCAATAAATATTCAGTTGTGTTTCTCTGGTAAAAACCTTCAGTATTACAGGAAAAATGGAATTTCTGCAAAAAAAATAAAAAAAATGAAATTTGCAAATTTCCCTTCCACTTTGCTTTAATTCCTGTGAAACGCATAAAGGGTTAAGAAACTTTCTAAATGCTGTTTTGAGTACTTTAAGGGGTGCAGTTTTTAAAATGGGGTGATTTGTGGGGGTTCCTAATATATAAGGCCCTCAAAGCCACTTCAGAACTGAACTGGTCCCTAAAAAAATAGGCTTTTGAAATTTTCTTGAAAATTTGAGAAATTGCTGCTAAACTTATAAGCCTTGTAATGTCCTAAAAACATAAAAGTATGTTCAAAAAACAATGCCAATCTAAAGTAGACATATGGGAAATGTTAGCTAGTAACTATTTTGTGTGGTATAACTATCTGTCTTACAAGCGGATACATTTGAATTTAGAAAATGCTAATTTTTTGCAAATTTTCTCTAAATTTTGGTGTTTTTCACACAAAAATATTGAATATATTGACCACATTTTTTCACTAACTTAAAGTACAATATGTCTTGAGAAAACAATCTCAGAATTGCTTGGATAGGTAAAAGCATTCCAGAGTTATTACCACATAAAGTGACACGTCAGATTTAAAAAAATGAGGCTGTGTCATAAAGGTCCAAAAGTGGCTGCGTCCTTAAAGGGTTAAACAAACTAAATTTGGGATATATGGTTATACAAACACCAGTTCAATACTTGGGGTAAAAACTATTTCCCACGCCGTGTTTTCTTGGCCGTGTTCTCTGCAGTGGGGAAGATACAGGCCGGGCTCCAGGCTACCCTGAGAACAGGTCTACACACACGAGCACATTTTAATACACACCTACCTCGGCAGGGGCGTAGCTAAAGGCTCATGGGCCCAGGTGCAAACTTTGAGTTTGGGCCCCCCTACGCATCTTCTCTCTAACTTTCAGCTGCATTACTGGGTCTCTAAAGTAACCCCTCAAAACAAAAATATATACATCAGAGACTAATAAAACAACTTTTATAACACGGCAGGCTTAAAGCAGCGCAGTTCCATGTATGATAGTATACCTAAATAATGAATTCACCAAATAAAGGTCATATACCAGCTCTACACAGTGAAAAATTAATACACTACAGTTGTATCCCGATTTCCCTTTTCTACTCTATCCATGCCAGACCGGCATGACTTCTTCCAGCCACCACTTGTCTCTTCACACAAACTACAAATTATGCTGTTAGCCCCAATAGCCCTCTTAGTGCCCTCTCCACCTTAATAGTGGCCCCATTTGTGCCCCAAACTGTACTAGTGCCCCCTTTTGTTCCCTACAAAGTAATAGTGCCCCCACCACAAAATCAGAATGCCTTTTTTGTGCCCCACAGTAATACCCTCCTTTGTGCCTTATACAGCCACAATACCAACTTTTTTGCCCCCCACAGTATATTTGATCATTCTCTTATTGCTGGAGGCGATCGAGAGACCAGGGGTCCCAAACCCTTTGAGCCTCCTCACTGCACCCCTGCAGTAAAGAGGAGCTTGAATGGAGCGGCTGTTGAGCATACGCCCGCCGCACCATTCACGGTCTATGACAATGACGTAAATAGACTTTGAATGGAGCAATGTAGAGTGCATGCACGATCACTGCTCCATTCAATGTCCTGCTTACAGTGAGGAGGAATGGGGGGGGGGGGTTTGGAACCCCAGTTCTCATGATTGGTGGGTGTCCCAGCGAAAACAAAATGATCACTAAGGATAGGTGATAATTTATGATTTTGGCAAAAAAAACAACTTTATAAACCTTTAGGAGCAGCCTCTTTATTTTTTATAGTTTCCTAATGGACACTGGCATAGCAGAGCGGTGTGCTTCACATTACAGCACAGCTCCAGACCTCCAGTAATGTGCAATCATTCATGACCCACAGTAACCTCTAGCCCCCTTATCAGTGTCTTCCCGATAACTGGAGGCTGAGCTGTCCTGTGATGAATTATGACCCTCAGTAACCTCTTATCAGTGTCCTGTCTGCGCTGCTCTCACTGCTGAATCCTCCCGTTCTGTCCTCTATTTGCATGATAGAAAGAACAGAGAGAGACAGCAAAGATCAAACAGTATAGGGAAAAACCACTAAAGAGAGACAATGTAGTTACAAGAGATGCCTGTCCAGAACTCACATGGATGTGGGGAAACGAGCAGGGATGAGACATGAGCTTTTTCCTTACTCAGCGTGCGGCAGTGTGTGTATCTAGGCTCCTCCTCCCCTGTCTCCTCCAATCCAGTGCCTCAGAGCACAAGAAGGGAGGGGGAGTACACACGCTGATACACACAAGCTACTGCTCATGCGCTGTGTAAAGATCGATTTTATCTAAGAAGCAATGATACGGACACTAAGTGTGGCGAGGGGGGCCCGTGGGCCCCTCAGGCTTAGGGGCCCGGTCGCAACTGCGACCGCTGCGACCCCTATAGCTACGCCACTGTACCTCGGGTAGTTGTATGTTCTGCAGTCACTGGAACGGGTAATCTGGCCAGGCTGCACTTTTCATAGGTACCTTTGCTGTTATACCTATGTCATGCCGTGCGCATATCATACAGGCTGCTACAATCCCAGTGGTTGCATTATTTAATCCAGGGATAAACCAATTTGAAGATACCTGGCTGCACATGCGCTCATTGCCAGGTGTGTCATCTCTTGTGCTTTCAATTGGCTAACCCAATGATCCAACAAAGTTTCTACTACCAATGGGCCCATAATCATGGGCGATGCCAAAAGCGTACCTAGAGTCAGTGTAAACGTTGTCAGTCTTACCTTTTGCAAGGTTACCGGCCTCAGCGAGCACCTCCAGCTCCGCTTCTTGAGATGAACAAGGTGCGAGCAGTCTCTGGATGATTTACCTCGGTCATCGTATCCGGTCATGTACATATTGTATATGATTAACCCCTTCCCGCTGCAGCCCTTTTTCAGATTTTCATTTTCGTTTTTTCCTCCCCACCTTCCAAAAGCCATAACGTCTTTATTTTTCCGTCGATATAGTACTATGAGGGTTTGATTTTTGCGGGACGAGTTGCAGTTTTTCGTAGCACCATTTATTTTGCCATAGAATGTACTAGGTAATGGAAAAAAAATAATTTGTGGGGTAGAAAATGAAAAAAAAAAAAAAAAACTGCGATTCCTCCATGGTTTTTTGTGCGCCGTTTTTACGGAATTCACTGTGCAATTAAAACAACATGTTAACTTTATTCTGTGGGTCAATACGATTACGGCAATACCAAATACATAGGTTTTTACTTGTAAAAGTAGTAAAATATAGAAAAAACTGTGTAAAAAAGAAAATTTATTTTGTGTTGCCAAATTCCGAGAGCCATAACTTTTTTATTTTTCCGTCGATTAAGTGGTATGAGGGCTTATTTTTTGCGGGATAAGCTGTAGTTTTTAATAATACCATTTTGGTGTACATGGAGCTGGTTCACTCCGTTTGGCAGCTCCCTGCTCGGTTTACTTATTCCGATGCAGCGCCGTAAAAAGGCTATTGCGTCGGAATAAAGCCCGTTAGTGGCCACCGTAAAAATATTAACGGGTTAACCCTGTAGGCGTTTCACAAGAATTAAAGCAATGTGGAGGTGAAATTTATTAATTTATTTATTTTTTTGCAGAAATTCATATTTAAATAAAAAAATTTATGTAACACGAAGGTGTCACCAGAGAAACACAACTCAATATTTATTGCCCAGATTCTGCAGTTTTTAGAAATATCTCACATGTGGCCCTAGTGTCCTAATTTACTGAAGCACAAGCCTCAGAAACAAGTGAGCAGCTAGTGGATTTTGGGGCCTTCTTTTTATAAAAATATATTTTAGGCTCCATGTCCGGTTTGAAGAGTCTTGTGATGCCAAAACAAAACACCCCAAAAAAAGACCCCATTTTGGAAAATAAACCCCACAAGGAATTCATAGGGGTGTATTGAGCATTTTGACCCCACAGGTGTTTCATAGATTTTATTAGAATTTGAACGTGAAAAATTCTAATTTTTTCCAATAAGATGAGGTTTTAGCTAAAAAAAAATAAAAAAAATCCCCCCCCACATTTGTAAAGCAACTTCTCTGGAGTACGGAAATACCCCATATGTGGGCATAAACTTACATTTGGGCACACAGCAAGGCTCAGAAGGGAATGAGCGCCATTTGACTTTTGGAGCACAGATTTTGCTGGATTGTTTTCTTTGCACCACGTCGCTTTTGCAAAAAGCCCGCGTGGGACCTAAACAGTGGAAACTACCCAAAAGGGACTCCATTTGGGATACTACACCCCTTGAGGAATTAATCTAGGGGTGTACTGAACATTTTGATCCCACAGGGGTTTCATAGTTTAGAATTGGGCAGTGAAAATGAGAAAAAAATCTTTTCTTCAATAAGACGTAGCTTTAGCACAACATTTTTCATTTCTCAACAAATAAAGGAGAAATACACCAACATTTGTAAAGCAATTCCTCCCGAATACGGCAATACCCCATATGTGGTCAAACTGCTGTTTGGGCACACAGTAGGGCTCAGAAGAGAAGGCGCGCCATTTGGCTTATGGAGTGCAGATTTTGCTGGATTGGTTTCTGGGCGCTATGTCGCATTTGCAAAGCCCCTGTGGGACAAAAACAGTGGAAATCCCCCTAGAAGTGACACCATTTTGGAAACTACACCCCTCAAGGTATTCGCCTAGGGGTGTAGTGAGCATGTTAACCCTGCAGGTGTTCTCCATAAATTAGTGTGCACTCGATGTTGCAGAGTGAAAATGGGAATTTTTCCATAGATATGCCAATATGTGGTGCCCAGCTTGTGCCACATAACAAGATAGCTCTCTTATTATGCTGCTGTATTTCCCGGGTTTTAGAAACACCCTACATGTGGCCCTGATCTTTTGCCTGGACATTTGACCAGGCCCAGGAGTGAGTGTACCATGCAAAATTGAAGCTGAATTTAGCGATTTACAAAGTATGGTTCACAATTGCAGAGACTCTGATCTGAAATAATAAAAGAAACCCCTGAGAAGTGACCCCATTTTGGAAACTGCACCCTTCAAGACATTTATTAAGGGGTGTAGTGTAGCATTTTCACCCCACAGGTCTTTGCCACTTAAATGGCATATCTGGGGAAAAATTGCAGTTTTTACTCTTCCACAAAAGAATGCGCTGCGGATGGTGCAAATATGTTGTGCCCAGCTTGTGCCACTGGAGACACACCCTAAAAATTGTTAAAAGGGGGTATGGCGATGCCATATATATGTGGAAGTAAACAGCTGTTTGGGCACACTGTAGGGCTCAGTAGGGAGGCAGCGCCATCTGGAGCATGGATTTTGCTTGGTAGTAGTTTTGTTTGGGCTATTACTGGTATTTTCGTTTATAATGTGGGGGTATAGGTTAGCCGGGCAGAGTACATTAGGGGTATAGTCAGGTGGGATAATAATGGGGAAAAAAAACAACAATAAAATAATCCATAGATTTGTGTTACGCTGTTAAGAAACTCTTTATGCACTAGCTAGTGTTTCACTGATAAATGTTGTCCTTCCTTATCCCCCTTTTGGTACACACTGCACCGTTGCAGTTTGCGGAATTTTACTGGGAAGTGTTGTCCTAGTATAATACAGGCACGCTCGCTTCCAGCAGATATGTTTGAGTCCTACCCTTCCTGTTTCCCTAATTTTAGGGCCTTGATAAATCGCTTCTTGAAACAGACAAAATGTTCCTCTGATCTGCACAACTGCATACTTTTCTTTCCCGACTTATTGGGGCCTTAACTAATTTAATTTTTTCATAGACTTAGTGGTGGGAGGGCTGTGTTTTTGCGGGAAAAGCTGTAGTTTCTATTGGTACCATTTTTGGGGTACATGTGACTTTTTGATCACTTTTTATCCTATTTTTTGGGAGGCAAAAACTCAAACTGGCATAGTGCTGTAGTTTTTTCATACACCGTGTGTTATAAACTACACGTTAAGTTTGTGTGAGTCAGTACGATTCTGGCGATACCTAATTTATAGCCCTTTGTTTTACAACTTTTTGAACAATAAAATTACTTTTATCAAAATAATGTATTTTTTCAGTCGCCATACTGTGAGAACCATAACTTTTTCATTTTTTAGTCGACACAGCTGTACGAGAGATTGTTTTTTGCGAGACTAGTTATACTATTTATAGGTACCATTTTTGGATACATGCGACTTTTTGATCACTTTTTATTTACATTTTTGTAGGGCACATTGTTTTTTTCACAACGTTCACCGCATGGAATAAATAACAATATTTTTATAGTTCAGGCCGTTATGGTCACGGCAATACCAAGTATGTATGGCTTATTTTATTTTTTTCAATAAAGGACTTAAAGTAAAACACCATCGCCCTTTTTCCCTTATTACTTGAAACTTATTATATTTTTGACAACTTTTTTTTCACTTTTCAGATCTTTTTTTCTAATACATTGCACTACCTATGTAGTGCAATGGATTAGATCTGTCAGTCATTCACTGGCAGCAAGCCGATTAGGCATGGGCTAATTGGCTTCCGTAACGGCAGAGCAGGAGGCCATTGTTAGGCCATCTTGCCGACGGCTACAGAAGCGTTTTAGGCCCCATCTCCAGGCAGGACTGAAAGTCTGTTGTACTAGGCATACCGGGAGGCCACTATTAGGCCTCCAGCTGCCATTGCAGCCATTGGCACCCGGACAATTTCCTTGCTTGGGTGCAGATGAGCTGCAAACACCTTAAAAGCAGCGATCGCTTTTGACCGCTGAATTTAAGGGGTTAATGATGGGGATCAAAGCAAACTTCGGTCCCCACCATTACAGCAGGATGTCAGCTGTAAGAAACAGCTGACATCCAGGGATGATAGCATCGACTCCGCTTCTGAGCCGATGCCATCCATTTGTCGTAAGTATACAACATTTTATGGGAAGCACTGGCTTCCATGACGTATACTTACGACAAATGTCGGGAAGGGGTTAAAATACCAGAAGTACGTCATCAACACGACTGAGCTCCAGCATCAGCCTGGGAAACCTTGCAATACTGCAGAATACTTCATAGGATGGGTCAGGATCTCCTCAATATCTGTATTTTAATTAATGTGAATTAACGTTAAAACATTACGTCAAATCATATCATAACACATGAATATGCAGTCCATATCATGTATTTTTACTCTCTGTGTACTAAGTACAGAACAGCGTATATGTAGAGATAAGACATTCCTTCACACTCATACCACCCAGGCAGGCTGCCTCCTCCTGTTTTACACACATAACCCCCCTTTTCTTCAGACCAATGCTTTTCTAGATTGACTCATTTAACCCCATACACAAGACACAATTTTTTTTTTACAGTACCTGTTAAAGAGGCTGTCACCAGATTCTCAAATCCCTATCTCCTATTGCATGTGATCGGCGCTGCAATGTAGATAACAGTAACGTTTTGTTTTTTTAAAAACGTTCATTTTTGGCCAAGTTATGAGCTATTTTATACATATGCAAATGAGCTCTGAAATGGACAATTGGGCGTTTTTTTTTACGTTATATACAACTGGGCGTGTATTGTGTTTTTAACTGGGCGTGTTCTAGTAAGAACGTGATGCTGCTGTGTAAATGAATAGAGAGGAGTGCATGATGCTGATTGGTCACGGATTCGTCAGAACTTCTATTCACAACGCCCAGTTAGTAAAACAAGTAAACACGCCCAGTTAAAAACACAATACACGCCCAGTTGGACATACGAAAAAAAACACGCCCAGTTGTCCATTTAAAACCTCATTTGCATATATATATATATATATATATATATATAAAATAGCTCATAACTTAGCCAAAAATGAACGTTTAAAAAAAAATAAAAAAAAGACGTTACTGTTATCTACATTGCAGCGCCAATCACATGCAATAGGAGATAGGGATTTGAGAATCTGGTGACAGAACCTCTTTAAGAATGAGAGCACGCAATATAGCAATGTACCTGGCTGCTCTGTATTCTTTACTACTATCAAAATCTACATTAGTGTCACATCTCCCTCACACCAACTTACTTGTAACCACTTACTTTGCCATTCAAACCACACCTAGTCAATTCTGTTAACCCCTAGTCATCCACAATCCCTATTTCATCTCTCCACAACCCATTCTATTTATCACAAACAAACAAACAACCAACCAACTTTTGACTGCCAGCCATTTAAAAAGAAAAAAAAAACAAACCCCAGTTTGCTGTTCACATCTGGGTCTAGGGGTTTACTATGTATGTTGGTGATTATTTGTTTAGGGGTCCTAGGTGTGAGCCAATACCAATGTCCTTCACTGTTATTTGTGTAGGTAGTTATACTACTACGACACATGTGCGTCATTCTTTGAACACAGGTTGTTATTTTACAACGGTATTCAGTTCCGGATGTCTGATGTTATACTACTACAAACTTCATTCAAAGTCAAAAAGCCAGATTATCAAATGCGTGCTAGAAATCAGTCTGTATGGATTCCTACCTTATGTCAGTCTAACAATGCATACAACTTACAGTTTAAGGACTCTTACACATATTAGAAGCTGAGAAGCATATACATTTTTATTCGATACAACATTCAAAGTATTCCCTATTGCACTGTGTAACGGTACTGACACATTAATCACACTTCTCACACATATATATATATATATATATATATTTTCTTTTGACTACTACAATCCTGACAAAGGACCTGATTATTACGGGACCCCTTTTGTAGTTGTTACACGGTCTCTTACCGTTTGTCACAATTTCTTTGTCTGTATATCACACTACGTGGCTTCCCCAGTTGCTCTGTCCTCCGAGTTCTCCATTATCAGGACTACCACAGAAGTCCTTGACGGTACTACAAGTGCTATGGGATATTACCTATGAATATCCAACCTCTGTCATCTACGGACAGTCTTTATCGCTGCTGGGTCAGTGCTCTGTGACTCTCAGCTCTGCCACCTATGGGCAGTTTGTAGTACATCTCTGCGGGGTTAGTGGTCTGTAACTCTGGTCAATGACTCAGCTCTGCCACCTACGGGCAGACTGTCACCTACGGACATAGTACGTCCCTGACACTCGACTCTCAGAATAGACGGGCACCAGGATCACATTTCCTTTGATCCTTAACAGTTTCTACACAACTGCCAGATAATAAATTAAATTCCCAACAGACCTATAACATACACAAATCCAAACAGCACAGTTCATTGCAGGTTCACACAGACAGATGTACGGAATAGCCTTACACTACCTCTGCACAAGTTTTTTTACTGTCACTTTAAAAGTTCCTCTTAACAGTCCACTACATCTCCACATTCTAAGGCTGGGGGGGGGTCATCCACTCGCTTCTCACAACTTCTGTTCCCACATTCTTCAGTTTCAATGCCGGCAAAAACTCTCATACTATGACCCGTACGCATTTGCAATCATTCATCACATAAAACGTTTTCAACATACCTCATACTTCTGGACAAATTACTGCGTTCAGGAGATGTGACGTCATAAAAGCTAATTCCAGCATCGGAAAAACTGAAGTGAAAAAGGTTAGTTTAAGAAAAAGCTTCTTATGCACCAGCCTGTTTTTAATTAACTGACTATTAATCTCCTGCGGTTCGGTAAAAAAAACACTGGATGGAAACCATAAAAGATGGAGTCCATGCAAAATGTAATCTTTTAAAACATTCTAATCACTTTCACACTGGTCAATGGCAGTACAACCTTGAAGTCACCTCTCCAATCTGCATTACTGCGTATGCGCCGATTAGGATGTAGGGGCGCGCGCGCGTACACTACAGAGCAAGGCGTGAACTCGCCTAGTACGCTGCCTGGCCCCTGTCAATCAAAGAAAGCAAGGAGGGTGGGGTGGAACTGGGGAATGACACGAGAGCATTTTGGAGCAA